>NW_023144630.1:3628309-4104075 GCF_012932325.1 Thrips palmi | reverse complement strand
CATTACGGGATGCCTTCCATTCGGATACCGCGGAGGTGGGCCGGACAGACAGACAGACAGACAGACAGACAGACGGACGTACGGACGGACAGACAGACAGACAGACAGACAGAAGGAAACAAATAAACAGTCGCACGGACAGGTATGCGGGCATGCAGACTCAGAATTCCAGACCAGAGGAGAAAATAAAGCATTGAATATGACAGTGATCGAGATATACAGGCAGACAGGCATTCATACAGAGAGAGAGAGAGAGAGAGAGAGAGAGAGAGAGAGAGAGAGAGAGAGAGAGAGAGAGAGAGAGAGAGAGAGAGAGCGGCGAGAGAAGAGAGAGAGAGAGAGAGAGAGAGAGGCAGGTGAGGGGCGAAGGTGTGTGCACTGCCAAGGAGTAACTAGGCCAAACTGAAAGTGCTGCACTACGCGTGCCGCGGTTCGCGAGTCAAGGAAAGAGGACTGCGGAGTTAACGCAATAATCATAAACTCACGTTACCTCGGACTCCCCCCGTACGGCGGGCACCGCGTTGTCGAGGGCAACACCGAGGGCAACACCAAAGGCAACACCGTGTGCGAGGAATTTTAGCTCCGCAAGCTGACCGGAGAATCCTACTTAATCGTAAACATAGAAAAAAGTGAGAAAAAACAAAAACAAAAATGACCTGCGTGGGAAAAGATTTACTTTTGAAAAAGTTTTTCTCATGCGTCGCTGGCCGATTGATGGCGCGAAGGTCCGGGCGGCTGGGTTGTTGTTGTTGTTTTTTTTTTGGTCTTTTTCTCGCAGCCGCAGGCGGGTGAGCTATACCGAGTCCCGGTGACACCGGCGCCGCCGGCGTGTCAGGGCGGCAAGGCGAGGTGTGGCGGCGCGAGGTGCGGCGGCTCCTCTGCTATTCCTTGTGTGGGGATGCCTCGCGCGCGCACTCACACACACACACACACACACACACACACACACACTCGCTGCAGTGGCGGTGCGACGCAGACGACGCCACTTTCGCCGCCCCGTCCAGCCATCAGTGCCGACGCCCCGCCCCCTCCCCCTCCCTCTCGCTGAGCAGGCAATCTCCACCGCGAGGCCGCCTGCGAAGCGCGGCATAGGCCGCAGTCGGCCACCGGTGTGCGGCGGGACTGCCTACCCTGCGCGCCACAGGCGCTCCTTCACTTTGACTTGAAAGGCTAGACCACAACTGATCTTATGCCGGTTCGGGCCCGGTAACTGCCCCCGCCTCCGGACTCACAGACTCTTTGCGTCAGTCCCATTTTCAGCAAGTTCCGTTTTTTTTTTAAATCTGCGGTCGTTGAGAAATTGTGCGGCGTCCCCGCGCTACCTGGCGGTCTCTCTCCCCCTCCCCCCCCCCTCCGCCGCACCGGATCCTTTTTAATCCACCAACAAGGCGCGCGGGCTGGCGGCGTCTTGGCTGCACGTTCATCTCATTCTCCCCCCTCCCCCTCCCCCTCCCCACGGCCAGCACCCTTAATTGCATTAAAACGAATTTTCTGCGTCCGGCGCCCTCTGCTTTGGCTCTGGCTAACTTGTTTTCTGCCCGTCCGTCCGTCGGTCGGTCTGTCCGTCCGTCCGACCGCCGGCGGACACCTCGACGACCCGTCCGCGTCTCGTGGCTGCGCCTACACTGTGCGCGTGAGCGTGTTTCCGTCTGTCCGTCTGTCTGTCTGTCTGTCCGTCTGTCTGTCTGTCTGTCTGTCCGTCTGTCTGTCTGTCTGTCTGTCTGTCTGTCTGTCTGTCTTTGTCTCTGTCTGTCTGTCTGTCTGTCCGTCTTTTTCTGTCTGTCTGTCTGTCTGTCTGTCGTCTGTCTGTCTGTCTGTCCGTCTGTCTGTCTGTCTGTCTGTCTGTCTGTCTGTCTGTCTGTCTGTCTGTCTGTCTGTCCGTCTGTCCGTCTGTCTGTCTTAGTCCCAGCCGCGCAACACGTGACGGTGTGGGGGTGGGGGTAGGCTTACACTGCTATTTCCTGCATAAATTAGCTGCGGAAAGTTTGGCCGGCAGGTCTATGGAAATGAGGAGATGATTGGTGCGTCAAGACTAAATGGAGATCCGCACGGCGGAGAGACAGGAATTTTTTTTTTAAATTTTTTTTTTAAATTTTTTTTTTTAATTTTTTAAAATTTTTTTTTAAAGGTGGAAACACGACGTGCGCGCGACCTCGTGACCGTCGAGGTGACCTCCGGCACCGCCAGCAGCAAAAGCGGTGCACTGGTAAAACAAAGGCATAAAAATTACGCCCTTAAGGGCATAAATACTCTTTTACGCCCTTCCAGGGGCATAAATCGTTTTATGCCCTTGGGAAGGGCGTAAATGGTATAGGAATTTCAAAAAAATTTTTAATGCCCTTCCCAAAGGCATTAACGATTTATGCCCTTTAAGGGCGTAAATCGTTTACGCCCTTAAAGGGCATAATTTTTATGCCTTTGTTTCACCAGTGTGCCAACAATCTCTCGCGTTGTCGCGTCCCGACTGGACGAGGAGGCGGACGCGCGGGCCCGCACGCAATGATAAAATAAAGAGGGACTAACATGGAAAAAAAGTGGTCGGGAATTGGTTTGGTTACTCTGCGGGTCGTGGAATGCGGGGGGGCTGGCGGGGGGTGGGGGGACCACTGGGGTGCGATGGAATGCTGCGGAGTTTGAGGTCAGGGATGCAAGGAAGGCGGTTCCGCGTTGGCAGGGGAGGGGCGGGCTAAAAATGCAGGCTATGGAGACCACTGCCCCCTTCTCCGACCGTCTGCGGGCTGAGTCCGAACGGCACTCCGTCTCTCTCGCACTCGCGGCGCGCTCCGCGGGGGTGCGAGAGAGACTGCGACCGGGCGCTGTTCGGGACGGCTCTGCCCGAGGAGGGGGGGGGGGCGGTATGAGCGGGGAATGCGATACCGCCCGGCTGAGGCACGGCCTGGCTGGGGCGGCCTCGGGCCGACACCCTGAGTGTGAGGTGGGGCCGAGTGGGACGACCACCCCACAGTGGGCCAGAAGGCCGGTGGAGGCGGCCAAAACTCCAGACGCGTTTTGAGCTCCAGAGCCGCTAAATGGGACACGAACCGAACGTGTGACCACACCAATGGATTGCTCTCCGGACGAGGAATCCATTGGTCGGGTCACACGCTCGGTTCGAGTCCCATTTAGCGACTCTGGAGCTCAAAACGCGTCCAGAGTTTCAGCCGCGTCCGCCGGTCTTCGGGCCCACTG
Organism: Thrips palmi; assembly: GCF_012932325.1. Lineage (NCBI taxonomy): Eukaryota > Metazoa > Arthropoda > Insecta > Thysanoptera > Thripidae > Thrips > Thrips palmi. Next base: position 4,100,886 of record NW_023144630.1, on the reverse strand, counting down.
TGCATCCCCCTTCCCTCGGGCTGAAGTGTCCTCGCCCAGCCGAAAATTCCGGCCACCCTCCGGCCGGAAAATAGTCCGGGCCGGACTCCGTTATGACTCCGGCCGTATTTTGGGTAAATTTCCGGCCGGACACCACCGGACTCCGGCCGGCGAGCTGTCCGGCCGGAGTCCGGTGGTGTCCGGCCGGAGTCCGGTGGTGTCCGGCCGGAGTCCGGTGGTGTCCGGCCGGGACGCGGAGCCCGGGCCCGGGAGCAGACATCAGTCACTCTGGCCACAAAGACCATGGGACAGTGTCGAAGGTATGGTGGGAAGGTCAATTTTCGATTCTGAGTCGATTGGTACCATCGCCATACCCGTAGGACCATCCGTTCGCAAAATGACCCAAAAAGTGGAGCGGGTTGCCTACCCAATTGTCATACAATTGTGCCTACCTTCGGGGCGGTGGCTCGGGTCCGGCCGGAATCTGAGGCTCCGGCCGGAGATTTTCAAAAGTTCCGGCCGGAACAAAAAGTTCCGACCGGACTTCAAAATGTCCGGCCGGACCGAGAAATCCGGCCGTAAAAAAGCCCCCCCGGGCCCGGGAAAAAAGGCTAAGTTCCGGCCGGAACTAAAAATTTCCGGCCGGAATCAGGGCCGGAATTTTCGGCTGGGCGAGCCCAGCGGACCAGCGGCCCACGTAGTACCAACATAACAGCCTTTTCAGTTTGAGGAACAACAGGTTCCTGCAAAACGACCTCCTCTCTCTCTCTCTCTCTCTCTCTCTCTCTCTCTCTTTTCCTCCTCCTCCCCTTCTCTCTCTCTCTCTCTCCCCTCTCCCCTCTCCCCTTCTGTCAGAGGGGACTGCCCCCCGGCTCCAGCCCACGCGTGCTGTTTGCGCCGTCCCCTGTGTCTGCAGGTGGACAGGACAAAAAGACGCCCAGGTCGCAGAGGGCGTCGTCTAAATAATAGAGGGACACGCGAAACGCTTCGCCGCTCCGTCCCCCTCGCGCCGCACGGCGCGGAGCGAGTGCGAGCGAGACGGAGCGACCGCGCCATCTCCCGTCCGTCGGCAGGGTCGGAACTTTCACAGATAGTTAGTCCCAATTCGTTTGAAGACACTGTAAGTGCGAGAACGGCAGTGCCTTCTCGTCGCTCGGACCAGAAACTACTTCTTAACTGCGCTTGCCTCATTTTTTTTTAAACTGTTCTTTATCTTTTCTTTATTCGGATCCGAATCGCCGAAGTTGATTCCTCGCCCGTTTCGACCTTGAGACAATCTGTGAAGCCACATGCCCATCCTCGTATAACTGACAAAGGCTGACGGAGGCACCACTTCTAGCTAGCAGTGCAGGAGTCTCTCTCTGATCTGTCTCTCCCCAGTGAACAAGTGCCCCCTCTCCAAATTTTCGAAGGGCTTTAATAGTGGAGGTGCCCTTTTTGTGTGACCTACAGATTGGGTCACATAGAGGGGAGCAGGGGGAAAGGGAGGGGAGGGGAAAGGGCTAGGACTCCCCTCTCTCCCATCGCTCGCTGCAGGGCCGACAAGCGATTTCGAAGGAATCTGTCTCTCTCGCACGGCGGCGGCGCGGTCTGCGGGTGCGGCAGAGACAGAGCGATGCTTGGGACCCGCTCGGCTGCAAGGCTCTTGTACGACGGCTCTGTTTAGCCGGGGCAAATACGAGCAATGCGTCGCTCGCTGGAGTAGTCGCTCGCTGGAGGGAGCGCACAGTGGGCCAGAAGACCGGTGGAGGCGCCCAAACCCTCGGACGCGTTTTGAGCTGCAGCGTCGCTGAATGCGACTCGAACGGAGCGTGTGACCCCACCAATGGATTCCTCGTTCGGAGAGCAGTCCATTGGTGGGGTCACACGTTCGGTTCGAGTCCCGTTCAGCGACTCTGGAGCTCAAGACGCGTCTAGAGTTTTGGCCGCCTGCGCCGGGCCTCTGGCCCACTGTGCAGCGGGGCAGGCCATTTTCGTTGGCGGGGAAATCTCTCTGCGGGATGCGATGCGCGGTTTGTTTGTCGTTGTCAACGCTTCGCGGGCTGAAGCGGGCTGAAGCGGGGCCGAAGGAGGCTGAAGCGGGGCCGGTCGATGGAGCAGCAGCAGCAGCATGTAACCCACATGGAAGGCGGTGACACTCTTTTTTCCGATGATACATTTAGCAGTCGGCGGTGCCGTGTTGTGGGGCGGGGCGGGGCGGGGCGGGGCGTGGCGTGGCGTGGCGTGGCGTGGCGTGGCGTGGCGTGGCTGGCGGGGCGGGGCGTGGCGTGGCGTGGCGTGGCGTGGCGTGGCGTGGCGTGGCGTGGCGTGGCGGGGCGGGGCGGGCGGGGCGTGGCGTGGCGTGGCGTGGCGGGGCGGGGCGGGCCGTGGTGGGCGTCGGTGCCGCTCGGGGCGCTCGTACGGGAAGGCATTAGGGCTGCGTGACGAACGCGACACCCGCCACGCCACGATAAAAACTTTGCGTCCGCGTGTCTGCCTGCCCGGTCTGCCCGGCCTTCCCGCCCGCGGCGTGGCTGCCAGCCCCGCCGGCCCGGCTCCATGTGGTGCGTATCGTCATCTCGTGTAGCAGTGTAGCGGGGGGCTGGGCTGGGAAGACGCCGAACGACGCAGGAGACTGCCATCAGATGCCGGAGGATCGCACAGTGGTGGAGGCGGCCAAAATTCAGGACGCGTTTTGAGCTCCAGAGTCGCTAAGCGGGACTAGGAACGAGCGTGTGACCCCACCAATGGATTCCTTGATCGAAGAGCAATCCATTGGTGGGGTCATAACGTTCTGTTCTAAACATTTCAACCAGTCTGCGACGCACTTTAGGAATAAGCGTGACCTGCGGGAGGGAGATGATAAAAATAATTGGAATGTTGGTACTTTCATTCCGCTCCCCAGGCCCGCCCAGTCAGCAGCCAACCGAGCCAGCGCGCTCTCCCCCGAGCCACGTCTGTGAGTGCTCCCCCCCCCCCCCCCCCCCCGCACCTGGCCCGGCCGCGGGCCGCCTCGGCGTGGGCGTGCGGGCAGGAAACTCAAAACGGAAGAAGAAAAATAAAATGGAATGAAGAAACGAGGGGATCCGGTCGCAGTCCCGGTCCGCGGCCGAGTGGCCGCCTTGGCGAAACTTGCTGTTCTTTTGCATCCCGGCCCGAGAGAGAGAGAGAGAGAGAGAGAGAGAGAGAGAGAGAGAGAGAGAGAGAGAGAGAGAGAGAGAGAGAGAGAGAGTGAGAGAGAGAGGCAGTCGACGCGACTCTGTTACCGCAAGGCTTCACCTTTCCCACCAACCATCACTCAAGAGGGGCTCGACCAGCTTTCCTCCAACAGTGCCTTCCCGCCACCCTCCCCTCCCCACCCACACCCCCTGCACCGGAAGAAGAATGCACAGAAAAAGTACGGAACACGTCTGGTCAATTTTTCAGAAAAATACAAAAAATTACCTAGACTGCTTGTAACTTGCAATCAACAGCCGCCTCTGCTGGTTGGCAGTGTAATCACGGTGGAGTCTTCGAGGACGTTTCGATCAGCCGCTCTGGCTTGCGCAGCTTGTGCCTACCAAGTCGCCGTGGGAGGGGGGGGGGCACAGTTGAGGGGCACAGTGACATCGACAGGCCGATCCAGTCGCCCCGTCTCTCTCGCACCCTTCGGAACGGCTCACGAGTGCGACAGGGACGGGCCACTCCTCGGAGTCAGACTTCGGCGCTTTCCGCCGGGCCGCCCCGCCCGTGACCTCTGCAACCAACCCGGCGATCTTTTTTTGTTTTGGTTGTTGTTTTTGTGTCCCGTTCATGACCTGGAAGTACGACAGGCTGGGTGGGGCTGGGCCAGGGACATTGCAGGGGCGCGGGGCCCACGGGCCGACCGGGGGGCAGGTGATCCAGGGGGGGGGGAGGGGGAGAGAGAATTGTTGCGATTTCCCCCGGGAAACGTGTCCGCCTAGCAGTTTCTGTTTCCATGCGTCGCTTCCGTGTCGGTCCGTCTGTCTGTCTGTCTGTCTGTCTGTCTGTCTGTCCGTCTGTTTGTCACAACACTGACTTGCCTACACAACAGGCCAACTTTGTTTGCATGCCTCGTCTAGGACTGTGCTGCACTTCTGGAAGAACAGCCAAAGTCCACCTGTGATTGCTTTTTTCTTTTACTATGAGTCCGCTTTTTTTCTGTATTTGTTGCCAAGCCGCGCGCGTGGAAACAGCAACCTACGATGGGATGTTGCGTGGACCCTTAGTTCCTTTCCCCGGTGCGACGACCCCACTGCCCAGCCTCGCCCTCGACGCCGCCTGCACTGTTATCTCGCCTGCAGACCGGCATGGCACGCCGCGGCACACAGTAAATGTCTTACGGTGAAAGGCTGCACCAACATATTATGGTGGAGATTTTCTCCATAATACCAACGAAATTCGTCAAAATATCTATAAGGTACAGTGAATTCTCAATGGTATGTTACGAAGTCAGCTGCACCACCATAATATGGAACATTTTCACCATACAATGGAGAATCTTCACCGTAGAACATTTAGAGTGCACGGCGCCGTAAAAACATTCGCACGTTGCAGGGCGGAGCTAGAGCGGCGGTGCACAGTGGGCCAGAAGACCGGCGGAGGCGGCCAAACTTCCTCACGCGTTTTGAGCTCTAGAGTGGCTAGACCGGACTCGAAGCGAGCGTGTGACCCCACCATTGGATTCCTCGTTCGGAGAGCAATCCATTGGTGGGGTCACGCGTTCGGTTCGAGTCCCATTTAGCGACTCTGCAGCTCGAAACGCGTCCGGGATTTGGGCCGCCTCCACCGGTCGTCCGGCCCACCGCGGCCCACCGTGCCGCGCCCCTTCCAGTGGGGGCTCCACCCCAGTGCGGCCCGGCCGGCAAAGTTGCCCGGGAAGCGGAGGCGCTGGCGAAGGGCGCGAAAACCCGCAGTGTTCACGAAAGGGGGAGGGAGGCGAGGCGAGGGCAACTTCATCGAGCAGTTTTTTGTTTCGCTTTGTCTTCGCGACACCTGCTCAGCAGTTTGGCAGCTTTGGCGCGCTGCGCTGCGCTGCGCTGCGCTGCGCCGAGCTAAGCCGCTGTGATCTGAGTCGCGCCGCGGCGGGCCCCGGACGCGCGTGTTCGGCACGGCTTTGAGGCTCTTCTCTCGGCCTTGTCGATGGCCGATCATGTCCGGGCCGAGCGCGCCGCCGCGCCGCCGCGCCACCGCCTTGTCGACGTGTTGACTTGACGGCAGTAAAACGTTTACGGGCGTCACCACGAGAGGGCGCTGTCGTAAATTCCGCGTTATTGAGTGCCACCCTTCGGAGCCTTCTGGACCGCTCTCAATTACTTGACGCTCACGCTGCGTCTGTGTGCGTCTGTGTGTGTGTGTGGGGGGGGGGGAAGATGGCCCGATATGCTCCCAAGCGGAAGTTCAACGACCAAAATCGGCGTCCCTGACGGCGTCCCTGACGGCGTCCCTGACGGCGTCCCTGACGGCGTCCCTGACGGCGACCCTGACGGCGTCCCTGACGGCGTCCCTGACGGTGTCCCTGACGGCGACCCTGACGGCGTCCCTGACGGCGTCCCTGACGGTGTCCCTGACGGTGTCCCTGACGGCGTCCCTGACGGCGACCCTGACGGCGTCCCTGACGGCGTCCCTGACGGTGTCCCTGACGGCGTCCCTGACGGCGACCCTGACGGCGTCCCTGACGGCGTCCCTGACGGCGTCCCTGACGGCGACCCTGACGGCGTCCCTGACGGCGACCCTGACGGCGTCCCTGACGGTGTCCCTGACGGCGACCCTGACGGCGACCCTGACGGCGACCCTGACGGCGCGTGGTGCAGCACGCCGACGACGCGACGCCCACGCCGGGATCTTGGCGGGGCGGTCCGCAAAGCCACCGCCCGGCGCGCGGCGCTGTCGTCGCTCCGTCTCTCTCGCACCCCCGCGACACGTGCCGGGAGTGCGAGAGAGACGGAGCGACGGGGCTGTTTGGCTATGCAGTGCCGGCGCTGGCCCAAGGCCGCGGAGAGGCGAGGCCGAAGAGTCTCTCTCGCGCCCTGGCCGTGCTGGCCGTGCTGGCGGCGCGCCCCGCCAGAGCGACAGAGACAGGCCGCGCCGAGCGACGCGGCTCATGCATTTCCGCAGTGTGGACACGCCGCGGACGCCGAGGCCGCCCCTTCCAGGCGTCGCCTCAAAGCCGATGAGAAATCTCGGATGGGCGAGAATCGCCGACGGACCTTGTTACAGCCATGTACACTTTCGTGCAAATTTTCGGCAAGTTTTCGAAAGAAAAACATTTTAAATTGGCTCATTTTGCCGCCAGCCCGGCCTTCGACACCGCAACGCGGCTGGTTTTGCTCCGGGCTTGCTGACACCCTTTTTCTTCCTCGTAGAGGGTGGCTGTGCTGAAGAGCAAACCGACGAAGTACGTTTAGGTTGGACCGAGTTGACCGATGGGGCGGGGAAAGATATTGAGACGAAGGAGTGGAGGGGGAAAGGGGAGGGGGCGGGGCACACAGTTCGGTACGGGCCAACTGGGCAAACACGGAGAGAAAACAGCCAGATCGAAGTTGCCACACTGTGTGAGGGCGCCCGCCTCATTTAAGCAACGAAGCGTTAGTCTTGCACGAACCCCGTCTCGTACCAGGGTGGGGAAAAACCCTCAACACGAAACAAGAAAACTAAATTTTTCGCAAACCTCGTGTCGTGTTTCGAAAGAGGCTCGCGTGGGAGAGTCGTTTGTTTTCATGTCGGTGCACTTGTCACAAACAACGCTTTTGGCTGCGGAGGTGTGCCCCCCATTGTATCTCTCTCTTTGTCCGCCCTGCTTCCCTGCCTGCATGTCTGCCTCTCTCTGCCTGTCTGTCTGTCTGTCTGTCTGTCCGACGGTCCCTTGCGAGCACCTAATTCATTTGGTAATCCCATTAGTTGTGGCCGCGGTGTGGGGGCGAAGGTGTACAAAGAGTTGGAATTATAGGGGTGCAGAAAGCCAAGGAAGAAAGCTGGGCGTGTTGGAGTGGCTTACAACCCCCCCCCCCGCCTCACCGGGATCGTCCTCTTATTACGTAACGGTTTTCGACAGCGCTGTCCTTGTTGCCCCTCGTGGACTGCAAGTTACGTTCGGCGAATTTGATGAGACTTAACCCGGCGCTGCGTGTGGGGCTTCCCCGAGGGGTTCTCCCTGGGATTCCCCGAGGGATTTCCAGTGGGCGTGCCAGCTCCTTCCCGCCGCACGGCCCTGCGTTGCCACATTCCTCATGGCAGTGCCCTGGCACCCCTCGACCGACGGTCCGGCCCACAGTGGGCCAGAAGACCGGTGGAGGCGGTGGAGAGACTGCGGGGACACCGTGCTCCTTTCCCCGTGAGTCCGGTTTGTTATCTCCAAATGAGAGTGCGTGGACCCTTTCACGGGACCCTTATGACGGCCTGCACCTTTGTGTGGCTCGCCTGGGGAAGTGGGTCAGACAGCGTCGCCGAAAAGCGTGCGTCTGTGTGTGTGTGTCTGTGTGAGAGAGAGACACTTCCCCTTCCGCCTACTGTACGCGCCCCGCGACGCGCCCCCACCCCACCGGCACCCTCAGTGCGTTGCCTGCGCCACACTTCCAACCCCAGCTCGCCCCCTCCCACCTGCAGGGGGCCGGCTCAACAACAACAACAAACCAAAACCACACCAAACGGTGGGGCCGTTTGGGGGTTTTCGGGCCAATGGGGGCGTCTTTTAACCAACAACAACAAAAAAAACAACCACCGGGCCGGACCCCCGTTTGGCCACCTCAAAGGGTGTGGGGCAGCGGGGGGCCCCTAGCGATGGCTCGCCACCCTTTTCTTGGGGTTTATTGGTTTGGTGGGTTGGGTTGTTGTTGTTGTTGTTGTTGTTGTTGGGCGTGATGGCGGGTGTCGCTCCCTTGTCGATCGATTTGCCCCGCGATGACACTTTGGACGCTATATCCCTCCATGAAGGAGGCGGCGCCGCACTGCAAGCGGCCCTTCTGCTCCGCGCGGCGAGGAAAAAAAGAGGCGCCGGGGGGGGATCGAACCCGCGACCGTCGCACTAGTAATTATTATTGATCCGCGGGCCCGACGGGGCGCCCGATACGGCCCGCTGGGCGGTGTGCGTGGGTGGCCGTGGCCGGGTTTTAATCGCGCAGCTCGGCGCGGCGCGGCGAGTGAGGCTGGGGAATTCCGCTGCGATTCGACCGAAATTTCGTCGTCTCGATTCCGGCACCGCGAAAAAGAAAAAGGCCTTCGTTTTTTTTTTTTTTCCGATCGCGGGGTGTTTGGGCATGATTTGGTTGAAGTGCCGCACAGAGGCAAGAGGGGAGGAGGAGGGAGAGAGAAGAGGAGGGGTCCTCGCACATTCTTTCCCCCGCCTCCCCCCCCGGCCGGGCTGGCCCCCCGGCCGGGGAGAAGAAGGGAAGGGGCCAAGGAGTGGAGAGGGGAGAGGGAGGAGGGGGGGCGGAGCGGGGGAAAGGAGGGGGAAGAGGAGGGAGAGAGAGAGAGAGCAAGAGAAGACAGGGCGGACCCCCCCGGACAGAGGGCGCGAGGCCCCCCCCGGGAGAGAGAGAGAGAGAGAGAGAGAGAAAAAAAGGGGGAGAGAGAAGGAGAGAGAGAGGAGAGAGGAGAGAGAGAGAGAGAGAGAGAGAGAGAGAGAGAGAGAGGAGGGAGGCGGCGAGACAGATGTCCACCTAATCTGGTTCCCCGGCCCGCAGTGCGAGCAGTGCGAGCAGGACGGGGCAGTGCGGGGCAGGAGGCGTATCACGCGCAATCCAATCCAATCAGGCTAGACAACTCATCGGCGGCGGGCAGTCCAGGCAGTGTGGCCCGAAATGAGCGACGCGTTTCGCATTTTCCCGGCGGCCCCGTCCCTCGCCGCCGTTGAAGGATGTCTGCGGCGCCGATATCGACATACTCATTTTCCGCGCGACGCCGCGCCGCCGTCCCCGTGTCTTCGTCCCCACGCTCAGCAAGACCAGCAAGACCAGAAATGTGCGAGTCCAACATTTTCTGGTCGAGAAAATGTGCCTAAAATATTGAATAATCAAATTGAGTCTGCCTTAAAATTCTCGCATCAAAAACCATCAAACTTATTGTTTTGTTAAATTTTGAATATAGGGTCGAAGGGTCGACTTAGAGTCAGTTCAATTCGATTATTTGATTCCGAAACATTACTGGCGCGTCTCCAGGCAAGCGCCCGCGAAGTGGCGGGTAGGCCACACGCCGCACAGCCATGCGTGGCGGGACTGCCTATCCGGCACTCGGCGGGCGTTTTGCGACCTGGTTTCTCCCCCTTTTCTTCTTCTTCTTCTTCTTCTTCTTCTTCTTCTTCTTCTTCTTCTTCTTCTTCTTCTTCTTTTTTCTTCTTCCCTTTTTTTTTCTTTTTCTTCTTCGCCTCCTTCCTTTCTTCCCCCTTTCTTTTTTTTTTTCCCTCCAATAATCCTTCGGGGGTTTCATTCCTATCTGGGACCCCCCCGGGCGCGCCTGCCGGCCCGTCTGCCTGTCTGTCTGTCTGTCTGTCTGTCTGTCTGTCTGTTCGTTTTGCCAGCGTATTCCCATATCATTCGGTCTCCGGGATTGGAGAATGGGCCATGCTGACGCCATGGATCACACGACACGGACATATTCAGATGAGACGGAAGGACGGACAGACAGACAGACAGACGGACGGACAGACAGACAGACAGACAGACAGGCAGACAGGCAGACAGTCTCTCGTCGCTGTGCGCCATGCGAGCTTCGCGCCCGTAATCGTTCCACTCCTTGGCGCGCCTAACTAGCTGCCCGATAAGGAAGCTTGGCGGTAGAATGTTTTACTCCCTCCCCTAAACGTCGGCCGACACCTCCTGTCTGTCTGTCTGCCTGCCTGCCTGTCTGTCTGTCTGTCTGTCTGTCTGTCTGTACTGTCTGGCGGATTGACCGTCGTCCGGTTTGAAACAAGAAATCAAGAGTGTGGAAAAAATTGCCCCGCGAAAGTAAAGAAAAGCCAAACAAAACGGCCGTTTCCTCGTCGGGCGCGCTTTGATAGAGAGAGGAGGAGGGTGCTTTGCGCTACTTGGGCACCGCGAGCGAGTGGTTTCCCTTACCTTGGAGAGCGAGAGAGAGAGAGAGAGAGAGAGAGAAAAGAGAGAGAAAAGAGGGGAAGAGGGGAAGAGAGAGAGGGGAAGAGAGAGAGAGAGGAGGCAGACGCGAGGTGAACGGTCCCGAAAAGGAAAGGCGAGGGAAAGAAGGATGATAATGACAACGCCTGAGCGTTCCCTTTCATTTCGGCGAGGGTCGTTATAATTTCAAATGGCGGGGCGTCGCCGCGGCGCCATGACCACTGATGAGATAAAATCGATGTGGGTTTGCGGGGCACGCCGTTTGGTGGGGAGGGCCTCCAGGGACAGAAAGGGAGGCGACAAATTGAGCAGTGAGTTTCATACGACTTTTGAAAAAAATAAAATAGAAAAGGTGAATAGCTTATCGTGTTCGTTTAATGTACCACACTATAAAACAACCAATGTAAATAATTTTTTTCGTGTAGTGCGGTGCGAAGGCGGAAGGGCGGGTCTCTGCCGGTGACATCATGGTGTGACGTCATCACGTGACATCGCAGCAACATGCACTGTCTCGCCTTCCGTCATAATGGAGCGTCTATTTGTATTAGCGCGGCCATTTCCGAGTCTGACTTGCAGTGCCCTGGCTTCCTATCTGCGAGGGTCGAGGGGTGGGGGGGGGGGAGATTTTGGGTGTAAAGGGGGGTCAGAGGGGCCGTGCGTCTGGCGAGGAGGTGTGCGGATTAATGAAATTCCGAGAGCGGGACTAATTTGAAGAGATAAGGCGAGCCGTGCACAGTGGGCCAGAAGACCGGTGGAGACGGCTGAAATCCTAGACGCGTGTTGAGCTCCAGAGTCGCTAAAAGGGACTCGAACCGAACGTGTGACCCCCCCATGGATTCCTCGTTCGAGAGCAGTCCATTGGGGGGGTCCACGTCGGTTCGAGTCCCCTTTAGCGACCTGGAGCTCAAAAAGCGCTAGAGTTTTGGCCGCCTCACCGGTCTTCTGGCCCCTGTGCCGGCCCGGGGAGGGGCTCGACCGGGTTCAAGGGGGGGCCAGGGGGTGGGCGAGTACCTGGACTGGCTTCCTCATCGGAGCGAGGTGCTTGACGACCGCTTGTGAATTTGAATTTGCCGCCCCACCCCTCTGTTTCGCTCAAGTAGAGTACTCGGCCCAGCGCGCGCACGCTGCGGTGTCGAGACAAAAAGGGGCTGCATTGCCTCCGCCGGATTACGCGTTCGGCGGCTTTGGCGCGCCATTCGTTTCAGTCATCCAGGGAAAGGGAAATAAAAACAAAAGAGAGAGAGAGAGAATGCCGAAGCGGTGTCACCACACGTCCGGGCCGGAACAACGCATATGGGGGTGGGCGGGAGTCGAACCCGCGACCTTTGCGCCGTTGCTGTGTGGGTGTGTTTGGCGTTGCGTGCGTTGGCTCATTCAATCACACGCGCTACTAACAATCACCACACTCCAGTGTGCGCGCGCACACGCACAGACACACACACAACGCGAAAAGGTGCGTTGCTTGCTCAAAATCCGGCGAGAACAGTGCAGGCGCACAACCATATTCCGCGGGGAGACGCGGTGTGCGAGGCTCCGCGCGACGCGCAAAAGAGGAAAGAAATGGCAGGGGCATAAAGAGAGGGAGAGAGAGGTGAAACACAAATAAAAGAAAAAGAGCGCAAAATTATAATGAAAGTGAGAGCAGACGGGACAGAGCCACCGGCCGTGCCTTTTTCTCTGTTTCTCCCGGAACGCAGTGCCGCGAGACCAAGTCTCTCAAAAACCTGACAAACTATTCTGCGCCCTGCAAAGAAAATAGAAACGAAATTTCTAGTGTACATATTCGCGGTGCGGGCGAAACCCGGTGAAAGCGCCCGAATGGCTGGTGGCCTTTCGAATGCGGCCCAGCGAGGCACAGCCTGTAAAGCCACGCAGGATGGCGCCGCACTTTTGGGGCTGCCTGTACCGGCCGACAGCGCCAAAGTTATTTCTCGTGTTTCCTCGTCAGCCTCTCTTCGTCGGAAAGTTGAATCGTGACGTCAAAATCGACCCGAAGTAGTTTTCATTCCTTTGCTTTTGTTGCAGGGTACACTACCAGTCAGAATAATTTAGAGTGTGAACTTTAATTTTGATTGGTTCCACTCGATGTTTCTGGGATGACTTGTCGCAGGGTTGGCATAAGTTTTACCCTGCAATTGCGTTTCTAATTTTTCATCCTCGTCCCTTCGCGCACCCAGTTGGCCCCGGAGGCTGACAAACCCCGAGGACGAAACGTGTGGCCCAGATTTAAAGGGGCGCCTTTGTCATGCAAATGCGTGTCGCGACAGTCGCAAAGTTGGCAACATTATTGATCTAATCCCGGGCGAAAGTTTGCAGTGTTAGGTCGGTGCAGGGCAACTTGGTGGCCGAAGTTTGGCGTCCTAAGGTATGCATGGCTGGTGCCATCGGGTGTTGGCCGAGGTCGCGGGTTACTTGTAGGAATGGCCGTACTTAGCAAGGTCAAGGTGGAGCTATCGCACAACACCGGGGGGTCGTTGGACCCCGGCCCACCAGGCCTGCCCGGCCACAGTGGGCCAGAGACCGGTGGAGGCGGCGAAAATCCCGGACGCGTTTTGAGCTCCAGAGTTGCTAAATGGGGCTCGAACCGGACGTGTGACCCCACCAATGGATTCCTCGTTCGGAGAGCAATCCATTGGTGGGGTCACACGTTGGGTTCGAGTCCTGTTTAGCGACTATGGGGCTGAAAACGCAGGTTACTTTGCTGCCTCCTCTGGGGGGATTTGGTGCGGCCGCACTGCGGGGCCGCGGGGGCGTTGCCCGCGTCGCCTGAGTCTGCGGGAGATTATGTGGCATCTGCCAGACCGTTCTCCCGGTGCCCACCTTGGGGGGGACACTGCTTTCTGTCTCTATTGCTCTCTCGAGGCGTCCCGTCGAGGTGCGAGAGAGCAAGCAATGTCACCGCCCCCTTTAATTGAATCAACTGTCCCTTCGGCCAGCCTTTGGAAAGCCTTTGGAAGGCTTTTGGAAGGACGATGCTTTTGTTTCGCCGAGTGGAGCCGAAAGTGGCTGCCGCAGAACTGCCGCCCCACTGTCTCTCTCGCACTCACAAGGCGTCCCGAAGAGGTGCGACAGAGACACAGTGACCTGTTTCGTCTTTTTAGCAGATGATACCTTCACACTTGAAATATACTTAAAACTACTATACATGAAGGTGTCAGCGTGCTTTTACTCTCGAGTCCAGAAACGAAGGGCGTATCCTAAACAATATAATAGGGGGTGGCTGCCCGGGGGGGGCTGGTGCGGGGGTGGCTGGCTGGCAATGAGGCGCAGCCTGCGCGGGAAATTTGACAATCCCTCCCGGTACAGCGCCAGCGGCACCGGGGCCCAAACAATGGCACCCCCTCCTCGCTCGCGACGGCCTCCACGGCCTGCGCGCAACATTGACAATCCCTCCCCGCCTGCCACGGCGCGGAATATCGCGCAACAATGCCTCCCGATTCGGCCCGCCCGGGGGACTCGGGGCCCGCTCGGGCTCGGCGGCGGGCGGTGCAGGGGCCCCCTCGGCACGGCTATACCAAAATACCAACACCGGCCACCTCGCTCGGGTCTATATTTTTGTTTCATACACAATTTTAAATTTCTATCTTTGGAATGAGCCCGCATACTACCCCGTACAAGGAAACCGAACGAGTATTGACTGAGAAATTTGAAAGGGGAAAAAAAAAAAATTTGAACTCTACACCCCCCCCCCCAGTCTTAATGGGGAGGCCTCCTGCTTTACTTCGGTGTTCGGGATGGGAACCGGTGCTATCAGGTACCTGGGGTTAATCCCGTCAGCGACCCAAGCGTTCGCCGGGGACCCAGTAGGACCCCAAAGCTCAGGCAGCTGGGTGAGAGCACCCAGTACGAAGCTCTTTGAGGGGGGGGACGTAGAGTGAGACGACAGAGAGACAGAGAGAGACTCAGACAGAGAAGAGGTTTGGTGGGAGCTTCTTGTTTCGTAGGGTTGGTTGTGTACCCCATGGTACCCCCACTGTCCGGCGCTCCCGTACCGAACATACAGCGTTTTAGGCCAGCTTCAAAGGACTTATCATCGCCTCCCCGACGAGTCAAGGAGGCACCCCCGCAACCACACACCGGATGGTCTGGATTGATGGATCAAATACTCCATCGCTCCAGTGCCGAGGCCAACCCGCCGAAGCGGATTGCTTTTTAGACACCCACAGCGTAGAGGCCAGGTGAATGTGACTCTGACCACTACGCTATCACGCTTGTACGTCTGGCAGCGTGTTGGACGACGGGTTTGAGTTGCACTGGGAGGAAGGCGGTCGAAAAATGTAATGAAATGATGGGATTCGATCCCCGGACCCCGCCATCGGGATCACACGACTTTACGCTCTCGGCCACCACGGCCCATGATGAGGGAACGGCGTGAGGTGGGTTCTTGACGCAACAGGACTCGACCGACCCGGTCAAAATTTCGCAAGAAGTTGGGGGAGTCGAACCGCCGACCCTAGCAATCAGAACCGACGCCTCTACTCCCTGGACCACCACGTCCCATGCTCGGAGTGGGCTCACGTTTACGTGTTTCAACCGCACTGGGTGAGGCAGTAAAATTAAATGGAAATATTTGTTAGGAGTCGAACCTCCGGCATGTGGGTCTGTTGCACACGGCTCCGCTCGGATGGCCTCGAACCACCACCCTTAGGATAGTAAGTCGAAAAAACGTATGTGACGCTGGTATTCGAACGCCCGCCTGCGGTAACTCGATCCCACGTCTCTAACCTCTCGGCTATCACAGCAGTTGTGAAACGCGATGGATCATCTGCCTTCATTAACGTTCGTTGAATGAGATTTTTTTTCTTTTTGAAAGGAACGGTTTTTAGCGTTCCCATTCTCTACTTTGCTCAAGGATACCCAACAAACTTGCCCATCAAACTCAACACGTAAAAAAAAAACAACGAGAAAGAGTAGGAGTTCGCAGAGAATCCCGAAGGGACGGTCGATCCAAAACGAAAACCGTTTTCGGGACCGGTTTTCGCGCGAACTCTCATGGCTTCCCCAGAGCCGAACCATACGTTGCAAAACTAAGTTTCTCACCAAAGTTTCTAGCAGTGCTTAATTGAAACGGGGCCTTGAGTCCCCCTATCTACTGGACTGGTGCCGTCGTGCGCGGAGGGGGGGGGGAGGGTGGTCAGCGAAAGTTGTGAGCAGATGGCAGCCGGGGCGGCGTGTATAACTGCAGACCGGGTCTCTCTCTCTCTCTCTCTCTCTCTCTCTCTCTCTCTCTCTCTCTCTCTCTCTCTCTCTCTCTCTCTCTCTCTCTCTCTCTCGCTCTCTCCGCGAGCCTGCTGCGGTGAAGGCTGTGTGCAGTGGAGTGGTCGAGCAGACACCCCGGCAGACGCCTCCAAGGTGTGTTCCCGAGGGTGGCGGCGTCGGGAGGCACACTGTGTGTTCCCGAGGGCGAGATGCCGTGGAAAACAACTTGGCGGCCGTGTCGGGTCGAATCCTCAGAAAAGACATTATTGTTCCATGATCGAATATGATGGATCGCCGCACTGAGTGCCGGCGCTCACTTCTGTTTGCAAACCATTCATCAATTTGGCGAGAGCAAGGCAAACTCGTTCTCTCTTTCTCCCTCTGGCCCCGCTACACTACACTGTCAGGGTCTGCTGGCTTGCGCTCACTCCGGGTTTCCGCGTCCATTCTTTCAAACCACCATCACTATTATGATATTTCGCATTTGAAAAATATTTTTGCTGAGGCCGCGTACAGTGGAGGCGCGGGAACAAAGATTGCATGGGGACATCATTCAAAGTGTGGTGGGTCTGGAATAATCTTCTTTGCACGCGAAATTGGGATTCATTCTTTTCCCCGCGGTGTTTATTTTGCGTGAAAGTTTCCGTCTACGCGGCTAGGAGGCACAAAGACAGCCAGAAGACCGGTGGAGGCGGCCAAAATTCTCGACGCGTTTTGAGCACTCAGAGTGTGTGGCCCTGGTGTGTCCATTTTAGGGGTGCGATCGCTATCTCACCGACAGTGGGCTACCGTCGAACGGTTCCCCGTGCCCCCGTGAGTGCGACAGAGACAGAGCTCACAGTGTGCCCGTCGTCTGGGCGCTCATCCCGGGTTGTCAACGCGCTATCGACCGCCGTCACGGCCACTCCCGATGAGTATCTACGACTGTCTCCCTCGCACTCCCAACCCCGCAGGCGCGACAAGGCGGGGCAATGCGGCGTCGCCGCGAAACGTGGCGGCCGGGGCCCTTGGCAAAAAGTGCCATTACCCCGTAAGCAGGAATTTCATTGAATCGAACCAGCCCGGATCCGCCCTCGCACTCATGGTCGCCGGGGCCCAATTTGGAATCAGGTGCGAGGGGGGGGGGCCTTTTGGTTTGTCCCCCCCATCCGGGATTTGCCATTCGAATTTAAAACCGGGGCGCGGGCGGAATGGACGACCCCGGAAAAGGGCGGGGCACCGGGCTTTTTGTTATGTTGTGTTTGAGTGCGCGGAAGGACAGAGACAGCGGTGAGCTGTGTGAGTGTGGTGAGTGGAGAGAGAGAGAGAGAGAGAGAGAGAGAGTATACGCGTGGGTGTTGGATTGCCGCATGGTCGTGTGTTGCGCGCGCTTTCAAAGAAATAGAGCAAAAGAGAAGTTAAAGGGAAGTTGAAAAAAAAAAAACGAACGCAGAAGGATTCATCCACGTCTATTTTGTGGTCGGCTGGGTCTGTAGCGAGCTGCAATGATCCGCACTGCCTCGCCGCCGTTTTCACGTTCCTCTCTCTTTTTTGGGAGCTGATGACGTCATTGATTTTGAACTGACTTACAATACCATTGAACTAGAGTCGCAGAAGCCCTACAGTCTGGCGCAATACTGGTGAACATTCGGGTCCACAACCGCTGCCCGGCGAGGAGGACCGTGGCCATGCGGTTTTGGCGGTTTTGGCTCCGGCTCGGCACGGATCGGTGGTCGCCTCGCCAGTTTCCAGGCTTGGCCGCGGACGTATTGCTCTCTGCGGACACGGCGGTTTCCGGCTGACTTCGGCCCGCCGGTCCACGAAGCGGAGATTGGTCGCTGTCTATCCATAATCCCTCTCTCTCGCTCCCAACATGCACCACGCTGTCCGCACCTAAGTGCTTTTTAAAAATTAAGAAAAATAAAAATGATGTGCCTACCCTGAGGCCGCGCCACCATACTGTGAATAGTGCAGGATAATCGGCCCACGCGCGGACGGGGTACGAAACAAAGCCGAATTTGGGGCGGAATGGCATGGAGTGTGCGTCCATTCAAACTCCAGTTGTGGCACAGCCAGTTTGTTTTCACTGTTGCGTCCCTTCAAATGGGCGTTTTATGTTTCCGCGCGGCCACTCTACGGCCTGTAAAGGAGAGGGGGGTGGGAGTGAAATGGCGCGTGTCATTCTGTTTGTCCCTATCAGCGCCCGTTTCGACTGGACGGGCAAGACTCGGCCGTCCCGACCTGCGCAAGGCGCGACAGTGGGCCAGAAGACCGGTGGGGGCGGTCAAAATCCCGAACGCGTTTTCAGCTCCCGAGTCGCTGAATGGGACTCGAACCGAACGTGTGACCCCACCAATGGACTGCTCTCCGAACGAGGAATCCATTGGTGGGGTCACACGTTCGGTCCGAGTCCCGTTAAGCGACTCAAGGCACGTGAGTAGGCCGAAGGTGAACCTCGGGCCTCGGAGCGGTCGGGGGGAGCTAAGTCGCGATGGATTAGTGAAGGGATGTGCCAGTGGCTGCCCGTGCGGCCTGGCCAGGCCTCGTTTGTCGGCCCACGTTTATTAGTGACTCTCTCTCTCTCTCTCTCTCTCTTCTCTCTCTCTCTCTCTCTCTCTCTCTCTCTCTCTCTCTCTCCTTCCTCTCTCCCTCTCTCCCTCTCTCCCTCCCTCTGGCGGTGCTGACTGAGCGGGCCGTGCTTGGCGGTTTTCATCTGGGCATAACGGGTTTACTGTCCATAACAAGGTGGCAGCTGCGCGGCGAAATGTTTAATAAAGAGCCGGGGCGCCACTTTGCAGCCGGGGGACCCCCCATCCCCACCCCTCACCCCGTTGGTGCTTCACGTTAAGTGGGGGTGGTCCATCACGGATGCCGCTATGACAATTTGTCCCAGTTCGTGTCGTGATTGCATTGGTCCCTCGTCTCCCCTCCCCCCTCTCTCTCGCTGCGATGTCTGTTCGGATGTTTGCACGTCTGCGCAACAAAGTAATAATGAGTTTGCGAGCGAATTCCTGCACTGTGTTAACGAGGATGGCGGAGGGGCGGGGGGGGGGGGGTAGATTCGTGCTGCCCGGGTGGAGGGGAGAGACAGCCACACAGTGTAGCGCAAGCCTGCTGAGTTTGTACGAGGCGGCCGAAATTCTCGACGCGTTTTGAGCTCCAGAGTCGCTAAATGGGACTCGAAGCGAACGTGTGACACCACCAATGGATTGCTCTCCGAGCGAGGAATCCGTGGGTGGGCACATTGCCGGGCACACTGCCGGGCACACTGCCGGGCTCACTGCTCAGGCCTTGCGTGCCGGTCCAAGGGTTGCCAACCAATGCCGGGGCGAGGCCGGCGAGGTCGCCGACGCACGCACGGAGTGGCTCGGAGTGGCGCGGAGTGTCGCACCCTCACCCGGCTGGCTGGCCTGGTGGTGTCAAGCCGAGCACGCCGCCGGGCCGGGCCACGCGGTCGGCAGGGCGATCGTTACCCGCCATTAGGTGGCCTATTTGTTTTGTTGCTCAATTATTCACTCGTCGGAGGAGCGGCCAAGAAAGCCGACCGACTGCTTTCTTCTTCGAGACTCGCCCGTCCGGCCAGAAGACCCGTGGAGGCGGCCAAAACTCCGGACGCGTTCTGAGCTCCAGAGTCGCTGAACACGACTCGAAGCGAACGTGTGACCCCACCAATGGACTGCTCTTCGAACGAGGGATCCATTGGTGGGGTCACACGTTCGGTTCGAGTCCTGTTTGGCGACTATGCAGCTCAAAACGCGTCTAGAATTGGCCGCCCGCGCCGGTCTTCTGGCCCACCGTCTAAGGGAATACCGCCTCGTGGGCCATGTGTTATTGATCTCCCACTTGTTTGCTCTGTGTGTGTGTGTGCGTGCGTTTGTCCTGTTGATGCCGTCTGGCCGTAATGGAAAGGGACGTTCCCATCCGGGTGGCACGCGCCACGCGCGCGACGCGCAGGGTGGAAGTATTGAGTGAGTGCGCGTTGGCCGGCGTTGCCCGTCGCTCGTCCAGGGACTGTGGCACTGCGCGAACACGCTTCCGTCTTTTGCAATGCTTGCGTATTGACCGTAATGGTCGTTTCGCGTGCGTCGCGCCGGCCGTCAGTCTGTCTCCCTCGCACTGTGCCGGGACGCTCCGCGAGTGCGACAGCAACGACCTCTGTGGAACGGGCCTGCTGGCAGGGCTGGCAGTGCTGGCGCCCCGCCCCACGTGTGGCCCACGCGTGGCCCCAGTGCGTCCGCACTGATGCCGATTTATGGCCCTTCCGCTTCCGGCCAGTGTCCCCTGCACTCTTCCGGAACGCTTCCCCGCGCTGTGACTGGGACTGTCCGACGACTATTTAAAATGAAATTTAAAAAAAAATCGAATCTGTGGAACTAGTGCTGTCGAAGATTACGCCCCCAAAAAGAGAGGTCTTTTTGGCTTTTCTGAATGTTTTCTGCTGGAATGCACAGTAAGTCAAAAGACTCGGACCTGTTTTGAGCTCCAGAGTCGCTAATGGGACTCGAACAGAACGTATGACCCCACCAATGGATTGCTCTCCGAACGAGGAGTCCATTGGTGGGGTCACACGTTGGGTTCGAGTCCTATTTAGCGACTTTGGAGCTCAAAACGCGTCCGGGTTTTGGACCGACTCCGCCGGTCTTCCGGCCCACTGTGAGTCCACTGCAGCAATCAATCGGGCAGTGCGGTCTGGCATGGAGTCCCCGCGGGTCGTGCGTGGTGTGTGGTGCGATGCGGCGCGCCACTGCCGCTCGGCGCGTCCAACGGGAATGCGGGATTCGGAGAATCGGGGATTTGGCCCAACGCGCCGGGGATCAGTACGTTAATTGCTTCTGGGACGCCGACATCCTTGGGGCGTCAAAATTCGAAAACGGCACCAGTCTCTTGCTTGCTGTTGGTCACTGCAGCGCTTTTTTTCGTTTTTGTTTTTTGTTTGGAATTTGCTTGTTTTTTGCTAGTTTTTTGCTTCTTTTCGTTTGTTTTTTGTTTCCTTTAAGCATCTTTTTTCCCTTGTTTTAAAGTTTTATAAATACGTATTGCGCTGAAGGGTACTGTGTAAACCGGTTCGCACTCGAACCCCCATTTGTTTTTGTTTTTCTTGTTTTGGACAATATAAGCCACTACTCTTTCGACCCGACCGGTTTGCGATGGTGCAGGTGTCGCAGTATTATATGAAGCAATCCGTGAAGGGAGGGCCATATCCCTGTCGTGTGTGTGTACCTGCTCGCTTTTGCATACGGTTACGGCTCGCGCATGAATACTTTATCGCTCTGACGGCCATAAATATTTGCGTCCAAGGGGAGGCGTGCGTGTGTGTGTGTGTGTGTGTGGTGTGCGTGTGTGTGTGTGTGCGTGTGTGTGCGTGTGTGTATGTGTGAGTGTTTGTGTGTGTTTTCCCGGGGGCTCCATGGTACCTCCATGGCGTTCCCCGACGCCCCTAACTGACCAACAACCCTTGGACCGTGCGGGCGACCTATTGAGCTGCTTCAGAACTTACAACACAGGCTCAGCCTGCTCTCGAAACTTCGGAGCGCGCGCGACCGTATGAAAGAGGGTTACGCCGCTCCGGGATCCCTCTCCTCCATCCACATTTGTTTCGTCTGTTTCTCCGTGTTGGTGCATACGACTTGGCCAACTCGTTCGAGACGCTGGGCGCGGCCGGAGGGAAGGTGACATCCCATCCGTTCAGCGACGCCCGACTAGAGGTTGCAAAGGCGCCAAAGAAACGTGGGAACTTCGGACTCCCTCAGCACCTGTTGTCGGGGCCCGAAGGGTGGAATGCACAAACTCTAAAAAGAACTATCCATCCGCAGGTGTCTCTCCTGCACCTGACAAACTCTACCCGGAAGTTGGTCGAACTTCTCGGTGTAGTTCGCTGCCTTCAGTGAGCGTGGGGCACAGTCAAGCCAGCAGAAAAAAAAAGAGTTTTCGGTTTCCGGCTGTGAGAATGAGTCATTCCTCGAAATTGCCATGATGTTAAGGTGAAAGCTGACTCAGCATTAAGAAACACAAGCAAAGCCATCATTAAAAGCGGGGCCATTTTCTCCCCCCTCTTGTTTTTGTTTGTGGTGGAAGCGTGACAGTAATGCAGTTGTTGTTGCTGCGGGCAGTGAGCGCTGTCGTGCGGTGACGGGGCTGGTTTCCATTTGATGCAGTGCGTGGGCGCGCCGCCCCCTGGCTTCAAATGGTGGCGCTCGATTTGAATGGACTCTGTTGACAACGGTACCCCGCAAGTTTGGCCGTCTCGAACGGAGACTGCCAGTGATTAAACAAAAAAACAGCTCACTGTAAAAAAATAATTAATCAGCGTTGCTTGTAACTTTTGGTTTAACTCTGCTGCTGCTAGAGACAGTTTTTCAAATCTAAAGCCGATATGCCCATGTGGACATCCCCACATTTGGATTTTCAACACCCAAGCTATCAGTCCTGGCTCGGAATGATGACTGTGCGGCATTGTAGTTGGATGCCTATCCCATGTCATGCATGGCGCGGCTCGCGTGACGTTTTGTCGCCCCACCGCACTGGCCGGAAAAGGCCTGCGTCAGGGCACGGCAGTCAGACAGAAACGGCAAGTTTTATCTTTCGAAAACCAACACAATGGAGATGATGGCTGGGTAGCCAAACTGACAGGCAGTTTGCCACTTTTTGAGTCTGCAACAGGAGTCCACTGTGTCTGAAAGGCACTAATCTGTTTCCACCAAAATTTGGGTGTTGTTTCCCGTTTTGCAGTGTGGGCTTTGAGTTAATTGCCGAGTGGAGGGTGCGGCCCGGTGCGGCCGGTCGGAGCAATATCCGGAGACGAATGTCCCCGAAGCATTGAAACAAACTGCCGCGCCGCGACCGCTTCTATTGGCCGGGGGAAAGAAGGGGGGGGGGACCTGTCCATCCCCGGGGGAAAAAAAGAAGGTAAAGAGGAAATCGTGAGGCCTAGGTCCGTTTACACGGTACAAAATACGGTTTCGCTTAGCATTTACTTTTGAACAGCAGAGTTGCCAGCTATGAATCTGGAAGAGGAATCGCCGAGTGACGGTGAAAATCTCTTCCGTGTAACGCGAGGTCAATCAAGCGCTTCGGAATTTTACACCCCGGTCGGTGGGCGGGTTCGGCGTGGCTTTTCTTTTGTGTCTGGGCGGTGCGGGGGCCGTCGGGGCGTCCAGGGCGGCGGGGCGTCCAGGGCGGCGGGGCCTCCAGGGCGGCGGGGCGTCCAGGGCGGCGGGGCCTCCAGGGGCGCGGGGCCTCCAGGGCGGCGGGGCGTCCAGGGCGGCGGGGCCTCCAGGGCGTCCAGGGCGTGGCAGGAACGGCTGGCCGCTGCCTGGCCGGCCTCTTCGGGAGTGCCTTAGAAGGCCGTAAAAAGCCCGGACGACCTCCTCAAGCTTGCAGCCCGTTCATAAACTCGTCGCCAATTTAGGCGAGAGCGTTTCCACGCCCGTCCTCGCTTTAGCGCAGCCGGCCGCGCGACGAAAATCACGGCCAACAACAACCAGACTGCTTCCTTGTTTGTCACCGAGGCGCGGAATACGCACGGTAAAATTTCTCGTCATTTGACAGTGATGAATCTAAACGACGTGGCAGAGTATCCGCATCATGGCAAAGTATCAGTTTCGCATACGCGGTCAGAAACGAGGCCTGGTGTCCGCTTGGCGTGATTCCGCGAACGAACCCCATCATTCGGCTAGGCGTTTAATCATTTGGAACAGCGTGCCTCTGCAGAGCTCTGCGGGCGTTGTGGGAGTTTTGATATTGGCCGCACATCGGAACGCTTTTGCAGTGCGGGTCACTCTTCTTGATTCGATCCATGGCCGCGTGAAACAAGCCTGTATGGAGGGTAATCGGCGTTTACCGTAGCTGAACACACACACCCACACAGAGGCGCGTCACCCCTAACCATTTCCTTTTAACTTGCCCTGTGTGTGTTGGCGTGTCTACGTGTGTGTGTGTGTGTGGGGGGGGGGTAAGAAGGGGCGGGGGGAATTAGCTAGTCTCGACGAGGGCCGCACGGCAAAGCGGGCCGGTGCAACAAGTGAGACGTTCTTTCTCTCTCTCTCTCTCTCTGGCGGCGCTATCCTTGCGTACACACCATAAATCGCCCTTCCCGATTTGTATTAGTCTGCATGCCGGCCGCGTGCCGCGGCAAACGACGTGGAAAAAGGGGCGACGACGAGGGAACGTCCGCGGGGAGGGAGAGATGGCATCCTTGGAGGCGCTCGCAACGCGCACGAGGGGATTTGTCGCAGGGTCTGTTTGTCCACGAGATTTTTATTTTTAAGAGATGGTGGATGTGTGCGCGCCGCTCAGATAGAGCACGCCGAGATCGTTTCTCGGCGAGGCACTGGCGGATTTGCCAGAAGACCGGTGGAGGCGGCCAAAGACGCGTTTTGAGCGGCAGCGTCGCTGAACAGGAGTAGAACTGAGCGTGTGACCCCACCAATGGCTTCCTCGTTCGGAGAGCAATCCATTGGTGGGGTCACACGTTCGGTTCGATTCCCGTTTAGCGACTCTGGAGCTCAAAACGCGTCGAGAGTTTTGACCGCCTCCACCGGTCTTCTGGCCCACTGGTCGTTCCCCACGTGACGTGCGGGGAATCCTCGGCGTGGCTGCGCGCCCATCGCTCATCGCTCACTGCCTGCCTGGCTGGCAGCCGCGAACCGAGGTGGCACAATAACCCCCTCGCCCGCACTATTGGCAGGCAGAATAATCACTCCGCCCGCGCAACACGCCCGACCGAGGTTGCATGGTGAATGGTGCACTTTGCCGACATTGTGGCGGTGCTTTGCGCGGGAAAAATGGCCCTGTCAGCCACGTTCGTCCATAAGGTCGGCGGGTTGAGGGGCTCCCGCCGCTCCTGCCTGCCTCGTCGCTGTCTCCCTCGCACTCGTGGGAAGTCTGCCTGGGTGTGAGAGAGACCCAACCGGGAGGCGAGGGGCCGCTCCCGACCAGGGATCGAGGGTTCAAATCCCCGGATCAATTTAAACTTTTCCTCAGGTCTCCTACAGCAGTCAGCACAAGCGGAGCAAATTAGTTACATAATGAGGACTCGCTTACCTAAATCCAAGACCTCCAGGTACGAAACCCTGAACGGAATCCACCAATCCCCCAGGACGTAAAACCTTGTAAAAGTGCCATCTTCCTAAAATAGACTGGACCAAATTGCTCCGCCGAGGAGAAGCTGTCCACAGCAGCCAGACTGTTAACGGTTTCTGATAAAGAATCCAATTGGTTCTCTGCAGGCTGCAGCTGCAGACGGGTCGAAGACATTGTTTCTAAGAATAAGCACTGAGCCACAGCCAGCGATAACAAAAAAACAATTCGATACTCTTCACTCAACAATTTAGCCTCAAGTCATTTAAGAAAAAAAAGGCTGCAAATATTTTTTACAGCTTTTGCTGCCCTTTCAAGAAAGCAAGACTGAGGCCTTTGCTCGCCGTGTAGCAGCCACCACCACACCGTGTGTGCTATCCATTCTCGCCTGACGTGTGACTTCTTGTTCTTTCAGGGTGAGTCTGGACGGGGGATGCAGCTGTGCCCAGGCCGGCGTCGTGTGCGTGGCACTGCCTGCGTGAGCGTGACCCCGCCCCAAGGTAAAATGGATTGCGCACTCATCTGACGAGGCGGTGGAGGGGGCAAAAAAGCGGTCTACTCGTCGGCCTCCCACAGTGGGCAAGAAGACCGGTGGAGGCGGCCAAAACTCTGGACGCGTTTTGAGCTCCAGAGTCACTGAACAGGACTCGAGCCGAACGTGTGACCCCACCAATGGATTGCTCTCCGAACGAGGAATCCGACGGGCCGCTGGAGTGAGAGAGAGGGAAGGAGAGAGCGCCTGCTGTTGCTTGTCGCTCCGCCATAAATTGATGCAGCGCCGTTCAATCTCAGTCCAGCGGCACGTGCGAGAGAGACGGAGAGGTCTGTCGGCTTGAGCGATCGGCTCGGCTCGGCCCGCGGCAAACTCCGCCGCTCCACTGGTTTCAAATCCAGCGAGTGGAGCGGCATTTCCCAGATCGTTTTCACAGTGTTGCGACACGGCAGTGCACGGCAGCGAATGGCGGGGCTCGCATCGGACTGCGCAGCGTTGCTGTCCCGTCGGACCGTCGGGAGGTCGTCGCGGCAACGCTCCTTGGTGGGAAGCCAGAGAGTAAGGACGAGTTATAGCGGCAAGTTTGAGGCCGACAAAGAGAGCGGGCTGCTTCCGGGCAGCACCTTTCTCTCTCTCTCTCTCTCTCTCTCTCTCTCTCTCTCTCTCTCTCTCTCTCTCTCTCTCCTCCCGAGGAAGGCCCTTCGGATGCAGCCTGTCCGTGGGCTGGCTGCCGGCTCATGGCGCGGTGATTTAACAACTTGCAAGCCGCGCTGACGGCGGATTAGCGCTGCCACCAGAGGGCAGCTGGTTTACTGTCACTAAAAAAAGGACGCCCGGCTTCACGAGACCCCCGGTCTTCTCCGCCCGTTCTCGTTTCGCCCTGGCGTCTTCATTCTCACCCCTTCGTGCTTCGCTCGCCTTCCAAGAGGAGCGCAGCAGCACAGTGGGCCAGAAGACCGGTGGAGGCGGTCGAAACCCCGGACGCGTATTGAGCTCCAGAGTCGCTAAATGGCACTCGAACCGAACGTGTGACCCCACCAATGGATTGCTCTCCGAACGAGGAATCCATTGGTGGGGTCACAAGTACCGTTCGGGTCCCGTTTAGCGACTCTGGAGCTCGAAACGCGTCTCAAGTTTTGGCCGCCGGCGCCGGCCTTCCGGCAAATCCACTGTGAGACGGACAGCTCGGTGAGGGTGAAGAGCACGCCTCGGGACAGGTGCGAGACGGTGCGGCGCGCTGCTGAATTTCTCATGGTGCACGCTGCACAACACGGTGTCGGCCCCAAAATAATTGATAAGCCCCGCGACTTGAAGGCTCTCCAAAGATTACAGCGTACTTCACTCCGCCTCGGGGGAACAAGAAGTGCGTCTACAAAAGGAGCGGGGCGGAGTGGCAAAGCGGGGAGTGGGGGGGGGGGGGGGGGGTGCAGTGGAGGTCGCGGGGCGGCGCGGAGGCCGAGGTCTTTACCGACACTTGGCGACATTGACGTGCAGCGCATTCGGGGTCCTGATCCGCGCAGCCGGCAAACCGGAGCCAACCGGAGCACGACTCCTGGGGAACTTCCCCCCTCCCCTTCCAAACTACCCCCTCCCCTCGCGGCCGCCCGCCGCCTGCCGCCGCCGCGGAGCATCATTTGCAGTCCTATTGTTGCAAAGTTTCCAGGAATGGTGGCCATTGTTGTAAGCTGCAGGAGCGTGACTCCCAGCTAATGGGCGGGGCACCGCAGGCTAGCCAAGGCATGCCCGCCAACCTGGAGCCGACGGCACAGTGGGCTTGAAGACCGGTGGAGGCGGACAAAACCGCAGTTGCGTTTTGAGCTCCAGAGTCACCAAGTCGGACCCGAACCGAACGTGTGACCCCACTAATGGATTCCTCCCCGAACGAGGAATCCATTGGTGGGGCCACACGGTCGGTTCGAGTCCAGCTTCCGGGGTCTTCCGGCCCACTGTACGATTCTCCCCGCACTTTTCACTTCCCCGGTGAACGGCCAGCCTTGCGGCCCAAACGAGCGAGAGACAAAAGGACACCGGACCTGGATACCTACAGTCCCCGCGGACAAAAGAATACCACTGGAAACTGCACCGTTCGCACAAAGGGCCCTGCGGCGACAGCGCCGACAGCAGGGCGGCTTGTTTGCGGTGGACTGCGGGGCTTATGGCCGCCTCGCCTCACGTTCCTCGCATCAGTTGTCATGTGATCCTCATGAAGGGAGAGGCATGGCGTGTGGTAGGGGATCGCCAAAAAGGGGGGGGGAGTACCTGGGGCCCATCGCACCGGACGAAGGGGCAGATTCAGAGATAAGCGCTTGCCTTGTCTTTGCGTGCCGCCCTGTAGTGGGAGGTATCTTCTGTCTGTCTGTCTGTCTGTTTGTCTGTCTGTCTGTCTGTCTGTCTGTCTGCACTGAGAATGAAAAAGTCATGATCAATACCCAATTTTGGGCGAGGTTTACTTTCTCACCCAAATTTGGGCGAGGAATGTTTCCTCGCCCAATTTGGGCGAGGAAAGCTTCCTCGCCCAATTTTGGGTGAGAAAGGGTGTATCAGCTCCCTATATAGCTCCATAGTATTATGACCCAAATTTGGGCGAGGAAACTTTCCTCACCCAAATTTGGGCGAGGAAAATTTCCTCACCCAAATTTGGGGAATAAAGAATTCCTCACCCAAAATTTTAGTCATGATCATGACTCTTTCATTCTCAGTGTGTCTGTCTGCCTGTCTGTCTGTCTGTCTGTCTGTCTGTCTGTCTGTCTGTCTGGTTGTTGACCCCCCGCCGACAGTCGACACCCATACCCGAAATAACCCCACTATAACTATACTTTTTATAAAGGGCAGTCAAAAAATTTTGTATCTTGAACCCATCTGAAAACTGCTTTTTACAAGGCCCACTCAGAAAAATCTCATTTGGTGAGGCTGGTCGCTCCAAAATTTATTTTACTAGAATTGTGCTGAAAAATAATCGGACGAAATTCGTCCGGAGGAAGCATTGGTACGGGTGGCGTTTTGTCGGAGCCGAGCGGAAACCTTTCGGCGGTACCTCGTTACGGAGAGAGCGCATTAAGCCAGACTGTGCGACCACACTGGCGGAGGGAGTGAGACAGGGCGAGAGCGCTGCTGGCGGCACCTTTGAACTCGGCGGCCCCAGTCGGCTGCAGTGCCAGATAACGCAGCCAAACGGGGCGACCTGCAGGAGTCGGGGACCAGCCACTCAGGCGGACGGACGGGGAGACAGACAGACAGACAGACAGACAGACAGACGGAAAGACAGACAGGCAGACTGACGGACGGACAGTCAGACACCCCCTGCCGATTGTCCCCCTCCGGCACGCCATTGGTCTTTGGCTGTGATTCTTCCGTGTCGAGTCCCGGAATTTATTCTGCCTCTTACTGGCCGCGAGGGAACCCTCATTTCTGGCGGCGTCGTCCGCCCCTCGTACGTCCCTTTTCTCTTTTTTTTAAAATTTGTGGGGTGTGGGTCAAAGGGCGCGCACCGCGGACAGAGAGGGCACACACCTTATCGATTGTCTTCCGGCGGCTGGCTGCTCGGGCTGGCCGGCTGGCCGGGGCAACAGACTGCAGGCCCCGCCGGGGGCACCGCGGGGCACGGCCACCCACCCACACCCCGGCCGGCCAAACACTCCACTGTTAGTGTCCCCCCCAACCTTCTTCCCTCCGCCTTCCACAACAAAAAGCTCTAACGAGTGCACCGCCCTGTCGAATCGCGCGTCTCTTTTCCGCCGAAAGGAAGAAGGAACCAAGTTGGCGATGGGGGGCGTTTTCGTTTTCGTTTTCGCCACTGTGAAATAAGCCGTTGTGAAAATTAAAGGAAGGGAGGGGGAAAGATCCCGAAAAATTTACGATCGCTCCTCGGCGCCAATATCGGCTAAACTTGCAACCAACAATAAAATATGCCCGTTTTTTTTTTCTAATTTGTTTTGCTTAGGGCTTTTGCAACGCTTATTGCGGGGCTGCTGGACCGCTCTAGGCCATGGGCCGTGGGCCCCGCGGCCAGCCCGCGGCGGCCTGGGCCAGTCCACTATAGGCCAGCACAACTTTGCCGCGCCAAATGGATGTAGCCGGGCAGCGCTCGGGCAAGGGGCAGCTCTGTGTGTGTGTGTGTGTGTGTGTAGGTGTAGGTGTGTGTGTATATGTGTGTGTGTGTGTGTGGCGCGGGGCCTTCCCCGTGAGACCGCACACACGTGTAACGGATTGTCCCACTCTGTCAACTGTGTGACAAGGCCGGCGAGGCCGGCGAGGCCGTGATGACTGTGGGGGTCGGCCCGGGTCGGCCCGGGGCGAGGTCACTTTCCCCCTTCGACACACTTTTCGTATCAAGGAGCGGCAGAGAGCAGCGACAGGGCGAGTCGGAGGTCGTGTGTTATGTTCTTCCCGGCTTACCTGGGAAAGCAACTCGTAACGTACCACCGCCCCTTTTCTCTCTCTCTCTCTCTCTCTCTCTCTCTCTCTCTCTCTCTCTCTCTCTCTCTCTCTCTCTCTCTCTCTCTCTCTCTCTCTCTCTCTCTCTCTCTCTCTCACACACACACACGCACACA
The DNA here is from genome assembly GCF_012932325.1 of Thrips palmi. NCBI lineage: Eukaryota > Metazoa > Arthropoda > Insecta > Thysanoptera > Thripidae > Thrips > Thrips palmi. The sequence goes on along the minus strand of NW_023144630.1, from coordinate 4,071,562 downwards.
CAGATGCGACGTTATTGTCGAGGCGGTTTCCTTTCACGCAGGGTCTCCGTCGCCACGAGAATCCCCCTTTCTGCCTTCGCGTTTTTCCTAGCAGTGTAGCCCCGTCCGAGTGCAGCCAAGCGGACCGGCAGGAGGGCAGATAATCCCGACACGATTTCACCTCTCCACTCCATTTGGGCGTTTCTGCGCGCTGCCTGCCTGCCTGGCTGGCTGCCTGGCTGATCTTGCGTCCTCGTGCACTGACGGCGCTGCGCTGCGCCGCGCTGCGGGCATCCGAAATGGAATTCCAATATGTTAAGCAATATGCAACGTGTCCTGACGTGGACGACAGGGAGAAGGGCTGGGTGGAGGGGGCCAAACACCCGCGAGACCGTACAGTCACGCATGCCAAGCATTGTGCACGCAGAGAAATGCTTAGCGATGGCTGCTAATTCTTAACTGCCCTTGCTAATAATCTTAGCTGTATATGGACAGCTAATACCTTAGCACCAGTTGCTAATATTCTTAGCTGGCACATATTAGCTAGGTAGCTAAGGCCTTAGCAATCAAAACTAAGTCAGAAAATTTTCGGTATTCGAACCTGAGACTTTTACTTGCCAACTTGTTACCTTTCCCCTTCGGCTACTGCCGTTCCTTCTCCGGAGAGAAGTTAGGGAGGACTCATATCCTACGCTGGGGTCGAATGATCAGTTAACAGGAGCTTAGCGCCAGCAGCTAATTTATTAGCACCACCGCTAAACCTCTTTGCTAAGATTTTTGTCAAGTCTTGCTAAGTTGTGTTAGCTTCCGCTGCTAAGTCTGCACAATGTAGCTAAGGATATTAGCTTCTTGTGCTAAGTCTCTCTTGCTAAGGTACATTAGCAGGTCAGCTAAGTTATTTTTCTGCGTGTGCACACATCGAATTTCCGACTACAGTCTCTTTTTCTTTTCTCGGTTTCGGCGTCGGTGGCGTTCCTCTTCGCGTGGAATTTCATTGCGAAAAATGGCGAGAATGTCAGAGACGAATGTCTGGGTATTGCAAACGGGGAAGCACATATTTTGTTTCCGAGTGGGACCGAAACTGAAGCCGCTCTACAGTGCACGCGCGTGTCACAGTGGGCCAGAAGATCGGTTGAGGCGGCCAGAACTCTAGACCCGTTTTGAGCTCCAGAGTCGCTAAATGGGACCTGAACAGAACGTGTGACCCCGCCAATGGATTCTCCGTTCGGAGAGCAGTCCATTGGTGGGGTCAAACCTTGGGTTCGAGTCCCATTTAGCGACTCTGAAGCACAAAACGCGTCCGGGATTTCGGCCGCCTCCACCGGTCTTCTGGCCCACTGTTCAATCGCCCACACCGTCCCTCAGCTCCACAAGTGGCGCAGGCCCGCAGGCCGGCGGTGCCGGGCGGTGCGCGATACCCCACTAATACTGCCGAGGCAGTGTAGTGGCGGAGTCCGGCATTAGCAAGTCAAGTCTCGATGCACGTGTCGTGGGTGGGGCTTTGATTGGCGCGCTGCTTGCTCACACACACACACACACACGCACACACGCTCACACACGCACACACACACACGCACACGCACACACGCTCACAGACGGGCGCGTATCGCACGTCGCGCCACGCTCGAGCTGTTCCAAGTAAATCCACTCTGCCTTCCCGCCGCCGCCGCCGCCACAGCCGCCGCCCACACATCAAAACATGCTTGACTCGCCTGGAACTACAGGCCTCCGTGCTTTCGCTTCACCGAGCACCCCCACCCCCCTCTTTTGACAGTGTGTCGGGGCATTTTATCGGGGGTTTCGGTGCGTTGCTCGCGAGGAATGGCGAAGTGGGGAGCGTGCGGAGCGACGCCACACCATATCCGGGACCCCCCTCCCCCCTCTTCCTCCACACAACTCCAACACACTCCCTAATTCCGGAGCGCAAACACAAAACTTTGACGTGCGTCACTGCTCGCGTGGCCCCGGCCCCTGGCTGCCCTGGCTGCCCCGGCACAATTGTCATCAGGTTCCCCTTTCGCTCTCAGGTGTTTAGTCCTCCGCCACCTGGGCGGCGACACAGTGGACCAGAAGACCGGTGGAGGCGGCCCAAATCCCGCAGATCCACAATCTCCACAATCGCTATGCAGGACTCGAACCGAACGTGTGACCCCACCAATGGACTGCTCTGCGAACGACGAATCCATTGGTGGGGTCACGTTCGGTTCGAGCCCCATTTAGCGACTCTGGCGCTCAAAACGCGTCCGGGATTTTTGCCGCCTGCACCGGTCGTCTGGCCCACTGTGTCGCGGCGCTGGCTCGGCTTACATGCAGTAAGGCTGATGATGGCCGTGATGGATAGTGTGGAATACGCTGGCCATTGTGGCCACAGGGCGCCTCGAGTGCGAGAGAGACAGGGCGATGTTTGCTGGCCACATTGCGGGCCTTGTTTACCAGCGGCCCTGTTGTTGGCTGGGACATAACCGTGCACTGTGAGTGGGACCGCTCAGAGAAACCTGGTCGTGGTTCGGGAATTCGCTCCCCTCAGAGTGGTTGCTTGAGACCAGTTCGCACCTGGTAGCTTGCGCACTAAACTAGTGCCGCTGGGCAATGATGCGCCATTCCCGCAGTGCGTTTCATGGAAAAAATCGGCGGCAAAAAGTGGCAATACGAAAGTCTCAAGAGACCCGCCGATCAGCTTCGGTGTTCTTGGAACCGGGCCTTCATCCGACGCTCCCTGCCGCGCAATTCGACAGATTAGTGGGTTCGTATTAGGCTGGCCCACCCGAAGTGCGCGCGGTTTCTGTGGTACAGTGAGAGTCCAGATTCAGAGGCCTTACCTCAGAGGGGTCACATTGGGTATTTGAACCCGCGACCCCGAGTGCCGAGTCTAGTCAACTCCTCTACTCTGACCGCTCAGCCACCGAACCAGCTTGTCAGCGGCGATGTAATCTGGCCCCGAAAAAAATGGTACTTTGAGCGGACTCGAACCCGGGACCTGCCGCTTACCACACCGTGCTCTTAACCACTGAGCCACCGGAACGCCATAGCACCCGCCCTGCCTGCGCTGGTACCCAATCATCTCTGGATATACCTCCCCAAGCAATTGGTCGCCGAAAAAATTGTGTATACTGCCGGTCCCGAACCCGGGACTTGCCGCTTCCCACATCAAGCTCTTACCCATTGAGCTACCGGGAAGCCATAGTGCGCGCCCTGCCAGCGCTGGTACTCAATCGTCCCTGGATAAACCTCCTCAAGAAGTCGGTTGCCGAAAAAGTTGCACTCGAACCCGAGACCTGCCAGATACGAACCCAGCACTCTAACCACTGCGCTACCGTGGCGCTACGAATGCCGCTCACCTAGCGCCGAACTTATAATTTGTCGCCTGCACCGGTCTTCTGGCCCACTGTGCGGACGCAGGGCGGGCAGGAAGATGCACAGGTGGCGTTTTAAAAAGGGTCCGGCGGCATTCTTTCATCCCCTGCATCCTGTTGTGGAGCACGCCGCGCACGTAGCGTTCCACGGAGCGTTCCACGGAGCGTTCCACGGAGCGTTCCACGGAGCGTTTCCGGCGGGCGAAGGCCGCGAAGGCGCACTGCAAGGAAACGGCCTTCCTGAATTTTTAATCCGGTCGTTTGACGTGCCCGGCACTGCCCGGCACTGCCTGCGTTGCCACTCGTGTGCTGAAGCCGACTGAAGCAGTTTCTCTTTGTACTCGCCGGGCCTCCCACGCTTTGTCCCCCTTTTTCATTTGTTTTGCTACACTTTTCATTATTATTGCGTTTTTGTTTTGCGTATGTTTCATTCTTTTTTAGACCGCACGCAGATTTTGCTAGAATGTCGGAATGGAGCGCATGATGGTTTCGGTTCAGAGGCGCGGCGCTTCCTTTCCACTGAGCGGGCTTTTAGCCTTCATAAAAGCGAAATTAAAAGAAGAAAACGCGATATAAATTGAAACAGTGAAATAGTAAAAACGCCGCAGGTATGAAAGAAAAGTCGTCCCGGGAGAAATTTAAGGCTTCGGCTACACAGACTGTACTTCAGAAACCGTGTCGTATTGTCGTTTTGTTTTTGTTTTCAACGATTTCGCACGTCTTTCCACCTCTTGATTCCCACAAAAGCCTCATGTTTCCGCGCTCCACTTTTTCACTCCGCCCTCATATGCCGCCATACATCGGCCCGCGGACTCGCACGGGCAGGCCATTCGTTTCATGTCCGAATAATTGAATGATGGCGCGTGCGCGTCCGGCCCGCTGTCTGCACACCCTCCTTTTTCCCCCTCTTTCCCTCTTCCTCATTTGTTACCGCGTCTCCCTTTCCCGGGAAGCGCCTGCGATGCGCGGGGTAGGCTGTCCCGCGATGCACCGGCGTGTTGCGGGACCGAGGGGGTAAACACTTGCGTAATACCCTGTACACAAAAGTCGGGTATTACGCCGTAATACGCGTAATAGTAATACATTTTGGGACCATAAGTATCAAATAATGGCATTTTTAATGAAATCGAGGCGTAATACATGCGTAATACAAGTGTAATACCCCGTAATAGGGAGTAGTCTGTACAAGCTTCAACGGAGTGTTTACCCCCTCGGGTCAAACACGGCACGCGGGGCGACGCGGCTGGGATGGCGGGATGAAAAATAGGCGCGGCACGTCGCCGTCGGCGGGCCCTGCCCGGATGGATTCGTCAAGGCGACCGGCGCGCCATCTGGCGGGAAATGATGACGGACTAGTGCAATAATGGCTTCTTCTTCTTCTTCTTCTTCTTCTTCTTCTTCTTCTTCTTCTTCTTCTTCTTCTTCTTCTTCTTCTTCTTCTTCTTCTTCTTCTTCTTCTTCTTCTTCTTCTTCTTCTTCTTCTTCTTCTTTTTCTTCTTCTTCTCCTTCTTCTCCTTCTTCCTCTTCTTCTTCTTCTTCTTCTTCTCGTCCTCCTCTTCCTCGTCCTCCTCCTCCTCCTCCTCCTCCTCCTCCTCCTCCTCCTCGTCCTCCCTCTCCTCCCGCAGGGATGTGGCTGCAAGGCGGGCGGGCCGCCGTTGGAGGATGAGGAATTGCTCAGTCCGCACTTTGAGGAGGGCAACTTTTCCCGCCAAAGTAATTGGTGGTAATCCGGTGTGCGGCCGACGCAGCAGTTTTGCTTTCCGAGCAGCCAGTGGCCGGGCGTTTGACCGTCTGCGTCTGGGACGCGCTGCCCGTACGGTGTCCACTGGTAATCAAGCGCACTTTTCGAAAAGGAAATTACTCGTGTACTGGTAGGATCAACATTCATTTGACATTGATTTTTCGAAAAAAAAAAAAAAAGGATTTGATTTGACATTGATTTTTTGAAAAAAAAAAATGATTTGACTTGACATTGATTTTTCGAAAAAAAAAATGCTTGTATATGTACTGGTATGGTCAACATAAATTTGACATTGAATTTTCAAAAAAATAAAATGTTGGCTGGTATGGTCAACATCGATTTAACAGTGAGGTGGTCGTGCCGTACGATGCTCTTTTTCCCAACCCGTTGGTGGGGGGTGGGGATCGAAATGTCGGTCGCATTGCCGATTCTGCAGCATTGACCTGACTCAACAACTTCTTAAAGCTTTCGGAGGCCGCACTGCATTTTGATTCCCTTCTTCTCTCTTTTTCCCCCTTGCCTCGCTTCTCCCGCCCCATCCCCCTCCCTACCTGCGCCGGTCCCGGCTTACCGCCCAAATCCTCCTGGAAAACAAACAAAACCGGAGTCAAACTTCGCGAAGGAGGAGTGAGAAACGTTGTGGGGTCTGAGGGGGTCAGCGAGGCAGTGCGTTATCTAGCGTCCAAAACCCAACCAAAACCAAAAGAAAAAAAACTAAACAGGAATCGAACCGAACGTGTGACCCTACCGATGGATTCCTCGTCTGGAGAGCAATCCATCGGTGGGGTCACGCGTTCGGCTCGTGTCCTGCTTGGCGACTCTGGAGCTCAAAACGCGTCTAGAGTTTTGGCCGCCTGCGCCGTTCTCCTGGCCCACTGTGGCCCGCCGGGCTCGCCGGGCTCGCTGCTGGCTGGCTTGTCGAAGCTAACGTACAGCCACCGCTCGCTACATAATTTACGCAAGGGTCGGGTCGTGGCGGGGTGAGGCGGGCCAAGGCGTCGCCCTCGCCAAATTTACAGTCCCGAGGCGCCGGGGCAAAAACCCAAAACCCCAGAGCGCAGCTGGTGTTTGAACCCGCGACCCTGCGTCTCGCACACTCAATTTTCATTGCGGCCGCCAGGCAGGCGGAGACGCGAGGCGCCGAGTGCAGCAAAGCGTGGCCGTGTGTGTGTGTGTTTGTGTGTGTGTGTGTGTGTGTGTGTGCGCGCGCGTGTAGGTGTGGGGGGGGGGCATGTAAGGTCGGGAAGGCAAGTGTTTGTGCAGGGGCTGTACTGCATCTGTAGTGCGCACGCTGTCGGTGCATGTGTGTGTGTGTGTGTGCGCGTGTGTGTGTGTGTGGTCCTTGATCCCCCTGTCTTCCAGCTCCCCGCAGGGCGTGGCGGGGTGGGGCGGGGCGTGGCGGGGTGCGCGCTGTTCCGTGGGTTCCGTGCCGCTCGTGGGAAGTGGGGCACGTCGTCTGCTGCCGATTCTCTCGCCGCCCCACTGCGAGTAGGGCTCCGGATCGAGCCCCGCCGAGCCCTGGCCCCTTTACGGTGGCCCTACGCCGCGGGGCGGCACCGCAGGCGGCAAGGCGGCACAGTGGGCCGAGGCCCGCCAAGACTCAAAACGCGTCGCGTCACATTTGCGGGCCCCATTATTGATGAGCGACAGATGCATGAATGAGTAGAGACGCTTCGTCGCCGGAAGGGGGGAGGGGCAGAGAGACGCAATTTGATGCAACCGTGGGGTCCGGGCGGCGGTGCCAATCGTCCCAATCGTCCCAACGCCTGTTTAACAATCAGCCCCCTGCGACCTGCACTAGGAAGGGGTGGGGGTCCTGTTAGTGCCTCGCCCGATTCGCCCGGCCCGCTCTTTCCAATTTGAATACTGTCTGTGCAAACCTCAAACAAGTTACGTCCGCTTGATCTCATTCTCGGAGCCCCACGGCTCGGCCTCCAGGACCGGATGGCGGCCGCGCAAAACTTTTGCACGACAAAGTGCTTGACTTCGGTTCGGAGTGGGCTCCTCAAGGGACAAACGGGTTTGCGTAAAAACGCGACCCGCAGCCGGGAGTCGAACCCGGTACCTTGGTGGCCGCGTGGCGCCGCGCTATCCACTACGCTGCGGTGCTTGCGGTCCCAGTCCTTAACTAACACGAGGCTGGCGGGGCAGGCCGGCCGTGAAACGAGCGTTATGAGGGCGGTGTGCAAACAAAGCGCATTTACCGTCTCTCTCTCTCTCTCTCTCTCTCTCTCTCTCTCTCTCTCTCTCTCTCTCTCTCTCTCTTTTTCTTTCTCTTTCTCTCTTTCTCTCTCTCTCTCCCTCTCTCTCTCTCCCTCTCTCTCCCTGGAGGCCCTCTCACTGCAAAAAGGGGGAAATGCAAGTAGGAAGGCCCGAGTTATTGCCCCGTTTTGGAAAACAAGCCGTCTGGAAGTGCTCCGCTCGCTGCGCGTTTGCTGCGCCCCGCCTCGTACGCGGCCACGCGGTGCATCGATCTCTCCGTTTCCGGTTCGCCTCCTCGGTTTTCATTCGGGACGAGATGGGAAATTCCTTGCCTCAGACGCGATGACGCCTCTTCCCTCGCAGCGCTGTCGGCCCCGGCCACAAGACCAGAAGGCAACGCGCGTTTTGAGCTCCAGAGTCGCTAAACAGGACTCGAACCGAACGTGTGATCCCACCAATGGATTGCTCTCCGAACGAAGAGTCCATTGGTGGGGTCACACGTTCGGTTCGAGTCCTGTTTAGCGACTCTGGAGCTCAAAACCCGCCGGGGATTTCGGACCGCCTCCGCCGGCCTTCTGGCCCACTGTGCGGTCGGCTGTTCAAGTGACAGCGACAGAAACGGGGTCTTTTATTTGGTGGAGGTCTTGGACTGAGATGGCCCCTGGAGCCTGGTGCGCTGGAGCTTCGGAGCCTGGTCCACTCCAGCCTCCTGATTGCGACGCGATTAAACGAGCCACCTGATCTGTCTCTCTCGCACCAACGCGGCACGTCCGCGAGTGCGAGAGAGACGGAGCGACGAGTCGGGCAGTCAATACTGGAGGATCTGTCTGGCGGCTGGCTTCGAGTAATGGTGTCCTGTCGGGGATAAACGACAGTCGAAAAAAGGAACGCGTTTCCGAGCTATATTTTATACTTCCGGATGCGGTGCACGGATTCGTCTTCGCCTGGCGTACATTTTTACAGTGTGGGGCACAGGCTGCTGCTGGTTTTGTTATCAGTGTACATCCCAAGTCCAAGACAGCAAGTGAATTTGCGTAATTGTTTCAAATAAATTTACTGGTCGCTGGTAAATTTTCTCCGTTTAAAAATCGTCTGTGTTGGGTGCAGTAGCCGTTTTTGGAAGGGTTGGCTGGCAGGCAGGCGGGGCACAGTGCTTACCGCTAACAACGACCTCACTTGAATATTCTTTCTTTTTTTTTCATTTTTTACAAGCGAATAACGACGTCTTATTTTTTTCTTGCAGACTACCGTTCCATTTGATTGGCTGGAAGGAAGCAGGGCGGGCAGCAATAAGCGGTGAGTCCCCGCCCCACCCCACCCCGCCCCACCCCGCCCCGCCAGGGAAAAATGACCACACCCTTCGGCCTGTTTTGAGGGCGACGAACGCCTGCCGGAGTTTTTTTTCGGCAGTGTTTTGCAACGAAGACGTTGTCGCTCCGATCCGTAGGACCCACCGAGCCGATTCATAATGGACGCATTTACTGTTTCTCTCTCTCTCTCTCTCTCTCTCTCTCTCTCTCTCTCTCTCTCTCTCTCTCTCTCTCTCTCTCTCTCTCTCTCTCTCTCTCTCTCTCTCTCTGCGCCGCGCCGAACTGCGGAGACCCCGACTTGGCGGTGGGTGTGGTCACGGGACCATCCGAACATTGTCTGCCCAATAATTCAGGCCATTTCACGGTGGGCATGCCCGGCAGAGATGCCCGGCAGGGATGCCCAGCAGGGCTCACGCCAAGGGGGACATATGCTTCGTGGTTTACTGACCGAACCACCCATACACTGCCAGAAAAAAAAAGGTTCTTTCTCTCGTGTTTTTGTTCAATCTCTATCCGCGCGCTCATCTTTACCTCCACCTTCCGCGCTACCCCTCTCTCCCCTTCCCCTTCCCCCTGTCCTCCGCGTCCCCTCCTCCCTCCGTCCGTCCCTCTCTTATCCTTCCATCTCTCTTCCTCGCCTTGATGAGATGCATTAGCCCTCTGCCGGATGCTCGGGGCGCCGCCGTGATTAGCGGAGAGAGAGAGAGAGGACGAGTTCGGCAACGCCACGAGAAGTCGTTGGATCAAACACTGTTTCTGCATACGACCAGTGGCGCCATCAGCACGACCAACATTGGCCACACAAAGTGGGCCAGAAGTGGTCAAAATCTCGGACGCGTTTTGAGCTCCAGAGTAGATGAATGGGCCTCGAAGCGAACGTGTGACCCCACCAATGGATTGCTCTCCGAACGAGAAATCCATTGGTGGGGTCACATTCTCGGTTTAGCGACTCTGGTGCTCAAAACGCGTCTAGCGTTTTGGGCGCCTCGCCGGTCTTCTGGCCCACTGTGCCACAGCCTGTGTGTCCGTCTGGACCAGTGGCGCCGCCAGTGCGACGCAAAGGATGATGAAAAGTTTTATTGTGGCGACCAGATAAAAGAATACGAAAAGGCTTTGGTTTTGCTGCCTGACTTTTATCTCGGCGTTTGGTTCTGACGGCACCACTGCGGGGCTGAGCCCGGAGCTTTGTCGCAATCCCCCGCCCGAAAGGTGGGCCGGTGGGGCGATACTCGCAAAAACGGCCCCGTGCGCTGTTGTCGTCAAATGCACCACTTCTGTGACGAGAGGTAAGAGGTGACTGGCACGTTGACCTCATCATTCATGCTGACCGCGAGACTCTGTGATGTATTCGCTGGCTTGCCCGGCTTGCCTGGCGCTGTGGGGCCTGGCTCGGCTCGGCTCGGCTCGGCTCGGCTCGGCTCGGCTCGGCTCGGCTCGGCTCGGCTCGGCCCAACGGAAGCCGGATGTTTCTGCTGGGACGGACTCCGGGCTCGGTTCCGGGCCGAGGTGCCGAAGGGACCTGGCCGAATTTCATGTTTGAGCGCCTCACCTAATTTGCACATCTCGGGCAGCCAGCTCGGCCTGGCACACAGTGGGCCAGAAGACCGGTGCGGCTGGCCAAAAACCCTGGACGCGTTTTGAGCTCCAGAGTCGCTGAATGGGATTCGAACCGAACGTGTGACCCCACCAATGGATTGCTCTTCGAACGAGGAATCCATTGGTGCACTGCAAGGACGCTCCCCACGATCGATATCTCGACATGGGGGTTGCTACCCGGTCACTCCGACAGCCCTTTTCATTCGAGAGCCACCTGCCGCCAGCGCTCATGCAGTGAGTGTCGCGCCGAGACGACCAGGGCGAGCAACAGTTGGCCGGTACCACAGCCACCGCAGCGCAGCCAGTGCCACGTCGCCGCGAAGGTTAGGTTAGCCGACAAACTCAGAGCCCATTGTGGGCCCGGAGAAGAGGCTTTGGCTGCCAGCCGTCTCTCTCTCTCTCTCTCTCTCTCTCTCTCTCTCTCTCTCTCTCTCTTCTCTCTCTCTCTCTCTCTCTCTCTCTCTCTCTGACCCTGGCGAGGCGGCCCGCGAGTGCGAGAGAGACGGAAGCAGTCGGCCTGGCCCGGCCTGGCCCGCCCAGGACCAGCCCACGGCCCAGGGGGCTGCCAGCAGCCTGCCAGCTCGGGCGGCCCGCCTGAGACGGGATCAGACGCGATCAGCGCCTTGCCAATGCTTCGCCAATGCCTCGCCTACAGTGTGCTGCCGCCGCGGCCGCCTCACCGGCTCGCCGTCTGGCGGCGATGTCTGTCTGAGACCGCACCAACTTCGCTTCGTGTTCTCCCTGCAAATTTTAATGTCGATTTCGAAGGGGCGCCTCGATTGCCGTCCGCTTCAAGTGCTTCGTTCATCGATCACTATTTTTTTCCGCACTAGAATTTTTTATTTTTCATTTTTTCTTTTCTTTTTTATGAGTATTATTTTTTTTGTACTGCCGGTGCTTTCACGTTAAAATTTTGAAACTTTGCGCATATTGTTTTAAGTTTTGTTTTCCTCCGATATTCAAATTTGAAGTAACGTATGTCGGTGTTGTTTTCGTTGTCCTGCCAGAACACCGGCTTACCGCGACAGTAAAGTTCCCCGTTGCCGCCGAGCTTTCTCGCCGCGGCGTGGAGGCCAGGCATCTCGGTGGATCGGCCTCGCCATACACGCGCTGGATCCTCCCCGATCCCCCCCACACAGAGCCGCCAAACTACTCGCGTGATTTCTCCCTCCCCCTTCCTCTCTCTGTCTCTCTCCCTCCCTCCGGTGGGACCACGAGCCGCTTCGTGGACGTTTCCTTCAACATCCCCCACCCCTCTTCCTAACTCCATCCGCATTTCCCGAGTGGCTGGTATCCTTTGTCGTTTGGAACGCGGCATAGTCACGACGACTGAGATGGACCAATCAATGCTCGGGCACAATCAGCAAGCGCAGGCGGCCGAAACTCGTTCGGTTCGAGTCCCATTTAGCGACTCTGGAGCTCAAAACGCGCCCTAGATTCTGGTCGCCTCCACCGGTCTTCTGGCCCACTGTGAGCGTGCTTTGGCGCTACCGCGAGCCACTTATCATGCTGCCCGCGCGCCACACTGCCAGGGAAGCCAGGAGTTTCGTTTGTTTGAAATGTATGGCGCTGCGAGTTCCGGCATTTTGGTTCCCTTTTTTCGGTCAAACCGCCCTTCTGGCCGTGTTTCGCTCGTTTGCTTATTTCCTTGGCGTTTCTGTCATTTTTGCATGGTGACAGTGTTGATTTTTAACCGGGTTTTTCGTACCGGACGAGTCTCCGCGAACTTTGCCGCCGACCCTGGCCAAACTCCGAAAAGGTCTCGGAAATAAAAGATTAGTCAGACCCTTTTTTTTTTTACTTTTTTTCTGGTTTTACATTCCGGGAGAAAGTTAGGGGTGTAAATGATTGGGGTCCAAGGACGCGGGAGAAGAGAGGTGTGTGTACCGAGGGTTCCAAGTGGGTGCAAACAAAGAGAAAATGAAAGGGCCGATACGGCGTCGCTCCTGGCGAAGCCTGGCGAAGGGCGCCCAGTATTGTTTCCAAGATACGAGGTCCAGAGAGGGAGAGAGGGGGGGGGGGGATGTCCGAGCATATAAAAGGGGACGCTGACGCTGGTTGCCGTCATTTCGAGGGACGCAGCGAATCGTTCCTCTCTCTCTCTCTCTCTCTCTCTCTCTCTCTCTCTCTCTCTCTCTCTCTCTCTCTCTCTCTCTCTCTCTCTCTCTTCCGCTCAGCCCAACCGAGAGGCCCCTTTGAAGTCTCGCGGGCGTCCTTACTTGCAGAAAGATAAGACACTGCAGACACGCAGATTTAACGCGCGCGCGCATTTTCCGTTTTTTTTTCAAAAAAGTGAAAAAGAGAATATTATTTTTGAAATGGTGTGCAGTGTAGCGAGACTCCGCCTTTGAGCCGCACGCCGCGACAATTGCGGGGCGTAGTTCGCGACTCTGCCGCGGGCGGCGCCGTTGATGTGGTGGGTGTACGCAGTGTAGGCACACGGTGTGGGCACGGCGTGGCGAGAAAGTCAGAGCCCGCTGCAGGTGGCTACACTGCCAGTCGCTAGCAACGTGTTCAATTTTTCACAATAAATTGCGACCGCAAATTTGATGAAGGCTGGATATCCCTTTTAGAAATGATGTCCACTACATGTAGAGTATGTTCTCACTGAAACAAAAAAAAAGGGGGGAGCAAAAAAAAAGTTCCCGATGTGGGTTTCGAACGCGTGATCCGATGACTCGGTGTCGGGCGCGCTGACCGCTGAGCTAATGAGCCACGCCAGGCGGGCGGCGCAGTGGCAGGTGTGCTGGAATAAAGGGCGGCTGGCTAGGCGCAAGCGGCGCACGCGGCGCAAGGAGATGAAGCAAATCGATAGAGGCTGACCCCGCCCGCCCCGCCGCCCCGCCCCACTCGACCCTCCCGGACCACACCACGCAGTGCCGTGCCGCGCCGCGCCGTGCCGTGCCACACAGGGAGCCGACGCCTCACGGGTTGCCTACCTGCCGTGTTATTCCTGGGCGGCGCTGCACAGTGGACAGTGGACCAGAAGACCGGCGCCGCCGGCCAAAACTCTAGACGCGTTTTGAGCTCCAGAGTCGCTCAATAGGACTTGAACCAACCGTGCGACCCCACCGATGGATTGCTCGTTCGGAGAGCAACCCATTGGTGGGGTCACACGCTCGGTTCGAGTCCCATTTAGCGACTGTGGAGCTGATAACGCGTCCAGAATGTCTCCACCGGTCTTGTGACGGAAAGCCCGACAGTGGAGCAAAGCCCCATTTGGTGGCGCCACTTGGCAAACGTCACCACGCGGCCGGCCGGGCCGGGCCGGGCAGCCCCCCTATGGACTCTTGGTCATGCTGGGTCTGGCCTAGGCCGGCCCTAGCCGTCCTGATCCCTTCGAGCGCGCGGGGTGGGGGAGGGGAGGGGGAGGGGAGGGGGACTGAAGCTCTAGGAGCCCCTTTACCGGCCGTTCACGCGGGCAAACCACGACACTGCCACGCACACTGCCACCGGCCCCTCCCTCGCCGGGTGCCTTGAAGCCGGCGACGACGGTACTGGCATGAATGGACTGTTCGCGTTTGATGTTTCCAACGCGCCAATGAACCCTAGCTGACATTTCAAAAAAAAACTACCAAATTTTGAAAGTGAGTTTGATTAAGAGCTTTGGCAGTGTGGCGGCGCTGAACCCTTCTCTCCGGCCGGGGCCCTCCAGGGCGCCTCCAGGGCCCCTCTTTTTAAGGGCCACCGCGATAATCGAAGGCAGCCGGGAGGAGAGGCAAAAAACGCTTAAAAAGACAAACAGACGATTGTCTGGGGCAGCCAGCCCGGCCAGCGCTCTGGCAGCCCCGGCAGCCCGGGGCAACAGCTGCCGTAAATCTCCCCATTGTGAAGCCCTTCATGCCTCGGCCGGCCCTCCAAGGGCTGGAAGCTCCAAGGGCTCGAAGCTCGTAGGGCTGGAAGCTCGTAGGGCTCGAAGCTCGACGGGTCCAAAGCTCGAAGGGCACAAAGCTCGAACAGTTCGAAGCTAGAGGGACTCAAAGGGCTCGAAGCTTGAAGGGCTCGAAGGGCTTGAAGCTCCAGGGGCTGGAAGGGCCAAGCTCCAAGGGCTGGGAGGGCGAAAAAGGCGTCCCTATCAAGCCGGGGCAGCTAATCTGGAGCGCCCTCTGAAAGCCGTCATCCCGGTCCGTCCGGTCCGCGGCTCCGTCCCGGCCGGCATGATTACAGGTGGGAAGAGCGGCGTATGTCGCGCGGGGAGGGCGGCAGGTACGCCGTCTGAGCGCACAATGCGCCCTCCCTCTGTGAGTGCGAGAGAGACGGAGCGTCGCTAATTAGCCAGTCCTTATGGCTTTATCCCTCACGTCTGCCGATTGACTGGGCCGGGCGCTGAGCCCTGCCCGTCCCTGCCCGTCCCCTGCCCGCCTCGCTAAGCACGGTCGCCGGACAGGGTTCCCAGAACAGGGTTCCCGGACAGGACCGCGCCACTCTGAGCGGATTCCCCGCGGCACCACCATTTGTCACCACTTCAGGCCGCGCTGGCCGCGCTGCCGTGCCCTCGTGACTCATTGGCCACTCGAAAGGCGGCCAGTGTCGCGTCCAATCGGTTTATTGCGCTCGACTGCGGTCCGCGAGGGCTGCCGGCAGCGTCGTCATGTCACTTAAAAGGGGGTCTCAGCGTCGGCTTTGTCAACATTGTCGACTTGGTAAAAATTGACAAAATCGTCAAAATTGTCGACGTTGTCGAAATTGTGAAAATTGTCGACGTTGTCGAAATTGTGAAAATTGTCGACTTTGTCAAGATTGTAACTGGCACGGCTAGGAGCCCTGGCCGAAGAAGGTGGCCGAGCCCGAGGCCCGGGCCTTGACCTCGGCGGCCTCGCCCTCCTGCCAGCGACTGCGCAGCGACATGCGGTACTCGGGCGGCAGCCCGTTGATGCGCGCGAACAGCTCGGTGCAGCGGCTGCGCAGTGTGTCGTCCGGCATGAGGCGCAGGATGCGCTGCTGCGGCGACTCGGCCTCCTCGTCGTCGCCCAGGATGGAGGGGTTCTCCAGCGCCTCGGCGATCTGCAGCAAAACACGGTGGAGGCGGTCGCAACCCCGGACGCGTTTCGAGCGCCAGAGTCGCTAAATGGTCCTCGAACCGAACGTGTGACCCCACCAATGGATTGCTCGTTCGGAGAGCAGTCCATTGGTGGGGCCACACGTTCGGTTCGAGTCCATTTTAGTGCACTCACCCCGTGCAGCATCTCCAGGACGTACTCGTCCTGCAGCGAGTCCGCCAGCTCGATGGCCTCGCGGATGGTGGTCTTGGCCTCGATGCGCGTGTTGAGGTGCAGCTCCGCCTTGCACAGCTCCACGGCGGCCACCACGGCCCACACAGTGTAGCCGACCTGCGCGACCAGGTTCAAAATCGTCCGGCGGTTTCACGGTGTGAGACGCTAAATGGGGCTCTCGGAGCTCAAAACGCGTCCGGGACATTGACGGCCTCCACCAGTCTTCTGGCCCACTGTGCGCACCTCTCTGGCCATGGCCAGGGCCTTCCTGGAGTGGTTGAGCGACTGCTCCCAGCGGTGCAGCTTGCTGCAGCAGTGCGCCAGCTCGAAGGTGATGCACAAGCGCTCCAGCTTGGACCGGGCCTTCTTGAGTCGGCGCTCCGCCTTGCGAACGGAGCCCCTGCAACGCGAGCAACACTGTCAAGTGCACTGTCAAGCACAGTGGGTTCGAGGCCCCTTTAGCGACTCTGGAGCTCAAAACGCGTCGAGAGTTGCCTCCACCGGTCTTCTGGCAAGTCCACTGTGGAAGGGTGGAGACACTGACACGTAGTCGAAGAACGGCATGGCGGCGCCGATCATCATGACGTCCCTGCCCTCGCCCGTCTGCAGGATGGTGTGGATCTGCTGGCGCTTCTGCCTGGCGCGCGCCTCGGGCTCCGTCTCCGTCAGCGACAGCATGCCCCACTTCATGTAGGCGATGCCGATCAGGTTGTACAGCATGGCCTGGTAGTCGCCCCTGCCGGCCGGAGGCCGCCGTCAGCCAGCACGCGTCACCGGTGGAGGCGGCCAAAACTCCAGGCGCGTTTTGAGCTGCAGAGTCGCTAAACGGGACTCGAACCGAACGTGTGACCCCACCAATGGATTCCTCGTCCGGAGAGCAATCAATTGGTGGGGTCACACGTTAGGTTCGAGTGCCATTTAGCGATTCTGCAGCTCAAAACGCGTCCGGGATTGTGGCGGCCTCCACAAGTCTTCTTGCAAATCCACTGTGCGTTTCAACAAACTGCCGGCCCTACTTGGTGGGCAGCACGCGGGTGGTGGTGTTCTCGAAGAAGTCCCTGGCGGCATCCAGGGCCTGACCGAAGAGGCGCGGGTCGCCCCGCTCCTGGATGGTGATGATGCGCAGGATGGCCTTGGTGGCGTCCTCCAGCGCCTTGGCGCGGCGCGCGGCCAGCTCGGCGTCGCGGCGCTCGCGCAGCTCGGGCGAGACGCGGACCTCGACGCGGTGCTGGATGGCGTACAGCGGGCACTCCTCCTCCATGTAGTCCTGGAACGCAATGCCCCGACATGCCGGAGGAACACAGTGGGCCAGAAGACCGGTGGGGGCGGCCAAAACTCCAGACCCGTTTCGAGCTCCAGAGTCGCTAGCCGGGACTCGAACCGAACGTGTGACCCCACCAATGGATTTCTCGTTCGGAGAGCAATCCGTAGGTGGGGTCACACGTTTGATTCGAGTCTCATTTAGGGATTTTGGACGCCTCCGCCGGATTTCTGGCCCACTGTGCAGCGTCGACTCGGCACGCGCGCATGTCCGCCCCTGTTCCCCCACCCCTCCTTAGCAGGCCCTCCATGCCCACTCACAGGAATGAGCGGGTTAAAGCGGCTCGACATGCATTCCACAGCCCGAGGGACGTCCGTCGTCGTCCGAGGCATTTTTGTTGTCGTGGGGGAAGGCGCCGCCGGCGTGGAGGATGCAGCCCTGGCCGTCCCCTCCATTCCCATTGAGCCACTACACTGTGCACTCCCTCTCGAGTATCTAGGCCTTTTTTTGCAGTGCTCCTCCTCTCCAGCCCTGCTCACCCTATGCCCACTTACACCCCGAGCCACCGCTGGCGCTCGCTTCGACGGCGCGGTTAGCGGCGTGGCTTGGACGGCCCGCTAGGTGTCCCCTCCGGTGTGGCGGCATTCCAGCGACCCCCCTGGCCCTGCCGAGGTTGCGCTCTCGCCAGCAGTGGCGTGAATTATTTCTCAACTACGAGGCGGCGGCAATTTATACTTTTTTGTGTGTTGGTCCCGCTGCCGCGCTGCCGCCGCCGCACGGCGGGGTGTAAATACTTTATTTCACGGCCACGCTTTGTTTGGGAACAGTGCCGAATCTGGCGAGTGTAGCGGCCGGGATGCTTGCTCGGATGAGCGACGACGGGGAGGTGGAAGCCGGTGGAGGCGGCCAAAACTCTAGACGCGTTTTGAGCTCCAGAGTCGCTAAGCAAGACTCGAACCGAACGTGTGACCCTACCAATGGATTGCTCTCCGAACGAGGAATCCATAGGTGGGGTCACACGTTCGGTTCGAGGCCCATTTAGCGACTCTGGCGCTCAAAACGCGTTCAACCGGTCTGTGCTGCACCCACCATGCGCTTGGTCATGTCGCCGGCCACGGCGTCCACGTGCCTCCGGATCCACGCGTCGCTCGCCCTGTTGGTGATGGCGGCGTGCTCGCCGAGGTGGTCGATGTACTCGATGTCCCTGCCCAGCGCGCCCAGGAACAGCCCCGCCTTGTACACGCGCCGCTGCCGCGTGAACTCCTTGTAGCGCTGGTCCCTGCACAGCTGCAACATTCGTCAGCCTTTTTTTCCCCTGAGCGTTCAGGGCGGTTCCGAAGTAAAAGGTTGACTGTGAACAGCGGGGTAAAAAAGGTAAAATTGGCTCTCCTTGGCCGGGCTGTCGGCAGGGTGTCTCCGCTGTATATTTCGGGTACGGCCAGGGAGACGCACTCCCACGCCTCCCACGGGGCTTAGGTACCGGCAGCCAGCCGCGAGGCCAGCCGCACCTCGAGCGCGAGGCATCTCTCTCTCTCTCTCTCTCTCTCTCTCTCTCTCTCTCTCTCTCTCTCTCTCTCTCTCTCTCTCTCTCTCTCTCTCTGCTCTCTCTCTCTCTCTCTCTCTCTCTCTCGCTCTTCTCTCTCTCGCTCTCTCTCTCTCTCTCTCTCTCTCTCTCTCTCTCGCTCTCTCTCTCTCTCTCTCTCTCTCTCTCTCGCTCTCTCTCGCTCTCTCTCGCTCTCTCTCTCTCTCTCTCTCTCTCTCTCTCTCTCTCTCTCTCTCTCTCGCTCTCTAAGCGCGCGCGAGAGAGACAGCTGAGCCTTGCAGGGGAATTGGAAAGGGGGTGGGCGTTTTACTCCCCGCGACCTTGGGTCCTCGGGGAGCTCCAGGAGCTATGACGCCAGCCCGTCCCGACAAAGGTCCGACTTATCCCGGGGAGGCTAGGCTGTGCGGCTGTGCGGCGCGGTGAATCGAAACCGAACTTAGTTGTTGATGCCTGCGGCCACTCACAGTGGGCCAGAAGACAGGGGGAGGCGGCCAAAACTCTAGACGCGTTTTGAGCTCCAGAGTCGCTAAATGAGGATCGAACCGAACGTGTGACCCCACCAACGGATTGCTCTCCGAACGAGGAATCCATTGGTGGGGTCACACGTTCGGTTCGAGTCCCTTTTAGCGACTCTGGCGCTCAAAACGCTTCTGGTGCCGGTCTTGACAGTGTACCTGCTCCTTGGTCTTGGGCTTGACGTAATGCCGGACCCGCACGGGGCCCAGGTCGTCCTCGGGCGGGTCGGGCCTCAGACGCTCCAGCAGGTCCTTGTTCTCGGACAGGGCCTCCAGGCAGCTGTCCAGCGACGAGCCCAGGCACTGGTCCAGCGTGGCCAGGCTCTGGACCGAAAGGCAGCAGCGGCGTCATCCAATCTGCCTAAGAGGCTGGTGCACTGGTAGAAGGACTCTCGGTCGGGCCGACCGCGGTGGCAGCGAGCCCGTTGCTCGGGTCGTTACGCCGGATTTTGAGCCCGGCAAGACCGCGTCTGAACTACGGTTTTGAATTTTTTGAGGTAAAAACGGCAAAAATATACGATCGACGACCGGGAGTTGAACACGCGACACGCGATTCAGAGGTGATGGCGCTAACCCCTCGGCTACCGGTACCGTGTAGTACATGTCAGTAAAGTACGGCGGCTGCCTCCGCACGCGCATCCCCTGCGCGGCCAGCACGGCGGCGCGCTCGAAGCGGCCGCCCTGCCACAGCGCCTCCACTTTGAGCCGCCGGATGGCGAGCGGCACCCGGCAGTCCTGGGGCTCCTCGGCCTCCACGCCCTCCTGGGCCTTGTACGCGGCCTCCAGCTGCAACGCGACAGACGCGGGTTAGAATCTCCAATTTTAATTACTATCTTTGGAATGAGCCCGCATACTACCCCGTATAAGGAAACCGAACGAGTATTGACTGAGAAATTTGAAAGGGAAAAGAAAAAAATTTGAACTCTACACCCCCTCCCCAGTCTTAATGGGGAGGCCTCCTGCTTTACTTCGGTGTTCGGGATGGGAACCGGTGCTATCAGGTACCTGGGGTTAATCCCGTCAGCGACTCTAAGCGTTCGCCGGGGGACCCAGTAGGACCCCAAAGCTCAGGCAGCTGGGTGAGAGCACCCAGTACGAAGCTCTTAGAGGGGCGGGACGTAGAGTGAGACGACAGAGAGACAGAGAGAGACTCAGACAGAGAAGAGGTTTGGTGGGAGCTTCTTGTTTTCGTAGGGTTGGTTGTGTACCCCATGGTACCCCCACTGTCCGGCGCTCCCGTACCGAACATACAGCGTTTTAGGCCAGCTTCAAAGGACTTATCATCGCCTCCCCGACGAGTCAAGGAGGCACCACCCGCAACCACACACCGGATGGTCTGGATTGATGGATCAAATACTCCATCGCTCCAGTGCCGAGGCCAACCCGCCGAAGCGGATTGCTTTTTAGACACCCACAGCGGAGTGGCCAGGTGAATGTGACTCTGACCACTACGCTATCACGCTTGTACGTCTGGCAGCGTGTTGGACGACGGGTTTGAGTTGCAGTGGGAGGAAGGCAGTCGAAAAATGTAACGAAATGACGAGTTTCGATCCCCGGACCCCGCCACCGGGATGACACGACTTTACGCTCTCGGCCACCACGGCCCATGATGAGGGGAACGGCGTGAGGTGGGTTCTTGACGCAACAGGACTCGACCGAACCGGTCAAAATTTCGCAAGAAGTTGGGGGAGTCGAACCGCCGACCCTAGCATTGGGAACCGACGCCTCTACTCCCTGGACCACCACGTCCCATGCACGGAGTGGGCTCACGTTCACGGGTTTCAACCGCACTGGCTGAGGCAGTAAAATTAAATGGAAATATTTGTTAGGAGTCGAACCTCCGGCATGTGGGTCTGTTGCACACGGCTCCGCTCGGATGGCCTCGAACCACCACCCTTAGGATAGTAAGTCGAAAAAACGTATGTGACGCTGGTATTCGAACGCCCGCCTGCGGTAACTCGATCCCACGTCTCTAACCTCTCGGCTATCACAGCAGTTGTGAAACGCGACGGATCATCTGCTTTCATTAACGTTCGTTGAATGAGATTTTTTTTTTCTATTTACTAGAAATTTTTGCATTCCCTAATTGCTTTCGACCTTGTCGATCTCCTCCAGCGCCTCCTCGAAGTAAGCCAGCGTGACGAGGGTGGCCGCTCTGGGCTGCAGCGGCTTGAGGCTCTCCGGGTCCAGGTCCACGGCCGTGTCGAAGTACTCCATCGCTACCGGCAGAGTGCGTCCGCACCGCTGGAGAATGCTCTTTGCGATGGCGGTGTTCTGTTGCTTCTAGACGCGTTTTGAGCTGCAGAGTCGCTAAATAGGCCTTGAACCGAACGAGAGACCCCACCAATGGACTGCTCTTCGAACGAGGAATCCATTGGTGGGGTCACACGTCCGGGAGTCCTGTTTAGCGACTCTGGAGCTCAAAACGCGTCTCTGGCCGCCTCCACCGGTCTTCTGGCAAATCCACTGTGTACCTCTCTTGTACTTGGTGCGGCGGTGCACCTGCCGGCCCACGTCCAGGAACACGTTGACGGCCATCAGGACGTTCTCGTCGTCCAGGTTGACGCGCGCCTTCTTGTCCCTCTTCTTGGCGGCCTTCACGTTCTCCGACACGACCTCCACGCGCTCGGCGCGCACGGCCTGGCGGCAGCAGGCGCAGCTGCCCGCGCCGTCGTCCTGGCGGACGGACGGACGGACGGACGGACAGGGTGATCGCCGTGCCTGCCCCGCCCCTCCCCGCCCCGCCCCGCCGCGCCCCGCCCCGGAGGTTCGGCGGTAACCAACTCACCTTCCGAAATCCGGAGGGGCTGCTCGTCTTGGCCACCATGTTGACGCTGTCTTTGCCGCGCTGGCCGCCCTAGCAGTGCAGTGCCTTGCTGTGCAGTGCCTGGGTGGGTGGGTGCTTCCCGTTGCCCTGGCCGTTTCTTTCCACCCGCCGCGCCGATTGTTACTCAACAAGTGGGCCCTCGGCTCGGCCCTCGGCCTGCCGAAGGGCCGCCGAAGGGTTTCCAAAGGGTTTTCGAAGGGCCATCGCGGCACCACGGCCAGACAGACGCACAGTGGTCAAAAAACAATTGATCGTAAAAATTGGATCCCATGGGTATTTGAACCCGCGACAATTGTTGATATCCAGTCCCGAACCCCGATGTCGGCATCCTAACCACTGCGCTATCGAAGTGCCATTACAATGGTCGTGCCCGCGCTGGCTCAAAACGCGTCTAGAGCTTTGGCCGCCTCCACCGGTCTTCTGGTCCACTGTGCGACGGACAGACGGACAGGAGGGTGGGCGAAAGCGTCCGCCTCTGTCGTCGTCCCGCCGGATTGTGAAGTGAGTCTAGCTGGCGCTGAGCTGCTCTGAATGGATTTTCATTTGCGGACGCTTAGCCCAAGTGACAGCCAAGTCCCCCATCATCAGTGCGCGCAGAAATTTAATGCAGGCAATTCACAAAGACAGTGCCGGAGCAACCAGGGGCTTTGCGCGCTCGACCGCACTGTGCCGCCACTGCCAGTGACATTTTGAGAATGTGATTTAAACTGGGGCCGGGCCGCACGCACACTGTTTTAAAAAAAAATCTTGGAAATTCTCGGAAAATTCGATGCCCCCAACGGAGCACAGGAAAACAGTTTTTAACGCGATTTATGACTCTTGCGTTCGTTTTTCCGCACCTCGTGAACTTGTTTTTTATTCGTTTGTTACAGGCGCTGATGGCTGTGCAACGTATTTCGACGTCGGCAACCCTAGACAGAATCGAGTCTCACTGAATATGAGAAGGTAATTGTTTCCTCTTGCTTCCTCAAATGTTTCACCCCTGCCTTTCCTGATCACCAAGTTGGCACTTCTAAAAAAAAAAAATTAAAAAAATAAGAAAAAAGGTGGCAGTATTTGAACCAGGAACCTCTATATCCGAAACCACCCCCCTAACCACTTACTCCACAGAGCATGGCGCTGCTGTACCGTTACGTGAAGCTGCACGACCGCGCCGACTCGCACGTCTTCACGTTCGTGGTGACGCGGAGCGTGACCAGGGACCCGGAGCGCGACGTGACGTCCAAGGAGCTGACATGCGGCTACCAGCGCTGGGCCATCACCTTCTCCAGGACCGACAAGGTCCTGGGGGTGTACCTGGTGTGGAAGTCGGCGTGCCAGGGCATGCGCGTCTACGTGGACTTCACCTTCACGCTGCTCAACCGGGAGCACTTCAGCTGCAACGAGGCCTTCGCCGGCAAGCAGGTGGGTCGCAGTCGGTCGACTCTAGACGCGTTTTGAGCTCCAGAGTCGCTGGACAGGACTCGAACCGAACGTGTGACCCCACCAATGGATTCCTCGTTCGGAGAGCAATCCATTGGTGGGGTCACACGATCAGTTCGAGTCCCATTTAGCGATTCTGCAGCTCAAAACGCGTCCGGGATTTTGACCGCCTCCACCGGTCTTCTGGACCACTGTGGTGCGTGTTCCTGCAACCCATAGGAGAAAAAGTCCAGGGAAACTTCGACACGGTAAAATGATTAAATCGCCTAACCTAACCTAGCCTGCCTATCGGGTAAGAGAAAAGACCAGACATTAGGCAAGCTGGGGTTGGCTTCCCTTTCGACCCTAGAGGGTCCTTCCTACGTCGCAACACTGCAAGGCCAGCCGGGCCGAGCGAGCGAGGAAACACCCGGAAATCCATCAAGACGCGCTTAACCCGCCAGAAGCGCGCCAAGGCGCGTCCAGAAAATAAACGTGTAGACACGCGTTAGCCTTTGTCGGGCCGGCCAGGCTTTGCTCCCTGACCGCCTGGCCTTGCCTGGCCTTGCCGGCCTTGCCTTGACCGTCAAGAAAAACTTCCACTCCATCAAAACGGCTTAGCGCCTGCTCTGCCGGCTCGGAACTTCCGGGCCGCGCCACTTTTTCCTCGCTCTGCTCCTCTCCCCTGCTTTGTCCCGCCGCTCGCCCCCCTCCCCCCTTTTGCATCAATATTGACTTCGTCACGGCGCGGGGAGGGACATGATGGTCCTTGCTGAGGCTTTCTTTATTGAGGCCGTTTAGCTCGTTTGGCGCAAGGCGTGGCGGTTAATTGATCAAGTTGGGTAATCCCCCGAGCAGACGACGCAGAGGTTACATTATTTACACAATAAGGCCCCACTGGCGGGGCGGGGCCGGCGGGGCGTGAGGCTTGGGCTTACCGCGCGCCCCGGCGCCCCGAACAGGCGGTGGCTGGCGGGGGAAGAAATTGGGCGGGTTTTGAGGTTGTTAGCGTCCAGTAAAAAAAATCGCAGTCGTGTCCCAAAGTACTTGCCAAATTCTGAAGTACCATGGCAATTTTTTTCTGGCCCACTGTGCGAGCGCTGACTGATTCGTCTCTGGTCCGGTGGCCTGAGGCCGAGCCCTGATGCCGAGCCCTGATGCCGAGCCCTGAGGCTGTGACGTGCAACTTGGAGAGAAGCGTCCCCAGGGGGGAGGGGGCGGCACAAGCTGTGCTCCGCTCCACAGGTATGGCGATAGGTCATTCCAGCGATCGGGACAATCGTACACCCCGGACGGGGCGGTCCTCTCGGGTCCAGAGGGACCGGGGGAAAGGGGGGGGGGGCTGCTAGTTGGTGCGTCATTAGGACCTTTACGACAGCCCGCCTCTGTCGGCTGTTAAGGGAGGTTAGGAGGACAGCGCTAAGCCCGGTAATGCCGGAGGTGGGAGAGAGAGGACCTATCCACGAATAGTGTCAATTTCAGACCCGAAACCGGCGCTGGAGGCACCCCCACCCCACCCCACCCCCTGCGCCCGGTCGGGCGGCCCTCACGGTGTTCCACAGCAGCAGTTGTCAGCAGTCTGGACGACTGGAGCGGCTGTGTGTCGTTGCTATGCGAGGGCTGCTGGACAAAGTCGCGCTGGAGTGCCGGCGACGTGCTGTAGGTTCGCACTTTAGTTAGAAGGCAAAAAGTTTAAAAAAATTGAAAAAATTTAAAAAAAAATTAAAACTTTCAAGGGACTTAAAAAAAATAAAGAGACTTTTTAAAATTTCAAAAGAGACTTCAACAAATTTTTAAAAGTGACTTTAAAAAATTTCAGGAGAAAACAGAAGTTTTTTTGTTTTTTTTTAAAAAGGGAAATTTAAGAATTATCTTTAGGAGAAGACGACTGAATATTTAAAAAAAAAATGTTCTGTGTGTGCCCGCAGGTCAAGTTCACGATGGCGGCGCCGGCGCAGGGCAACAAGAACTACATCCCGGTTAGCGACCTGTACGCGCGCAACTTCACGGACACGAACGGCGAGTTCCAGCTGGAGCTGTCCATCGGGCACGTGCGCACCGTGTACAACGCCGACATCCGCGTGCCCACCAACATCTTCGGCGGCGTGGCGGCCGTGGCCACCCACCACTACGGCGGCGGCCTGCACGCCCACGGCGGCTCGCGACACGGCCACCACACCGGCAGCCCCGCGCCACTGCAAGCGCTGCAGACGCCCACCAACGGCGCCAACGGCACGCCCGCCAAGACGCCCACCGCGCCGGCCGGCAGCAAGCTGGAGACGTCGTACTTCACCTTCGGCGGCTTCGACTGGAACCTCAGCATCGTGCCGCTGGCCAAGGAGAGTGAGTGGCCGGACACCCCGTTCAAACCGAAAAACATTTTACAGTGCAGCTCTACAGTCCGGCGTGCGTTGTTGCAGGCGGCAGCGAGGGCCGGATGGCCGTGTACATCAACAGGCTGACGGGCTTCGACCACGCCTGCCGCGTCCGCTACGCCGTGACGCTGGGCGACGGCGACCGCCGCGTCGAGTCCGGCACACTGCAGACCGTCTCGGACACCGAGGGCCGGGCGTCGGGCTGGCACCCGCGCACCCGCATCTCGGACGTCATGCACAAGGTGGGCTGCCAGTGGGCCAGAACACCGGCGCCGCCGGCCGAAACTCTAGACGCGTTTTGAGCTCCAGAGTCGCTGAGCAGGACTCGAACCGAACGTGTGACCCCACCAATGGACTCCTCGTCCTGAGAGCAATCCATTGGTGGGGTCACACGTTCGGTTCGAGGCCCATTCAGCGACTCTGGAGCTCAAAACGCGTCCGGGATTTTGGCCGCCTCCACCGGCCTTCCGGCTGACGTGGCTCACCGTGGCGTTGCAGGGCGTGATCCGGGTGCACCTGGAGATGATGCTGGCCAACACGATGAGCGAGGTGGCCGTGACGTCCATGGGGCTGGCGCCGGGCGCCATGGACGACACGATGGGTCGCCGGGTGGCCATGCCCGTCACAGCGCAGTGCTACGACCGAGAGAAGCAGGCCTGGTCGCTCAAGTCGGACTGCCACTCGGACACCGTGCGCCTGCACATGGTGTACAAGGACGTGCAGCACGTGCCCAGGAACCACCTCAGGTCAGTGCATACTCTCTCTCTCCCCCTCCCCCTCCCCCCGCGCACACGTGGCGTTAACGAACACAATTCGTGGCGCTTGATGAAGTTTCGAGGGATTATCACCCTGTCTGTAATTTGGTTCCCCAAGTGCGTCGTTGGCCGCGAGGGCCGACAGTGGACGCGGTGTGGGCGCGCTGCGTGCGGCGCGGCGGTCCAAGGCCGACCGGCTCACATATTCATGCAAGGCAGGCCGCAGGGCAGGGCAGGGGCCCGCCGAGAAAAATCTACATTCCGACCTGAAAGGAAACGCTGAATGACTGAATGAATGACGGTGCGTGGGCACCGCGGTACAATGAATGAATTTATTTTTTCAAAGAGGGGCAAAAAAAATCTCATTCAACGAACGTTAATGAAAGCAGATGATACTCGTCTGGTTTTCTTATAGGGGGTAGTATGCAAGCTCAATCCAAAGATAGTATTTAAAATTGTGTATGAAACAAGACCAATTGAATACACAGGCCCGAGCAAGCTAGCCGGTGTTGGTAGCCATGCCGAGCTATGGCATGTGGCATTGTTGCGCGATATTCCGCGCCGTGTCAGGCGGGGAGGGATTGTCAATGTACCATTGTTGACGCCCGGTGCCGCTGGCGCTGTACCGCGGAGGGATTGTCGAATTCCGCGCAGGCTGCGCCTCACCGCCAGCCGGCCAGACACACCAGCCCGCCCCGGCAGCCAGCCCCTATTATATTGTTAGGATACGCGCTTGGTTTCTGCACTCGAGAGTAAAAGCACGCTGACACCTTCATGTGTATAGTAGTTTTAAGTGTGTTTCAAGTGTGAAGGTATCATCTGCTAAAAAAGAGAAAGACGGAAGAAAACCGCCCGCAGTGCTGCTCTTTTGGTCTGGTGATGCTTTGGACTTATTTGTGTCCATTTGGCTGACGCTACTCTCGCTTTACATTTTTTTAAGAGAGGAAAAAAAATGTTATGAATTATTCGCGCGTCCGTACTCAAGGCAAAGCAATTACATTCGAAATGTTGGCGCCATTCCCACCCCTCCCCCGGTAATCCACCAGCAGCCTGGCATGCTGGATGGTGACGACGTTTTTCAGTACGACGTGTGTGTGTGTGTGTGTGTGTGTGTGTGTGTGTGTGTGTGTGTGTGTGTGTGCGTGTGTGTGTGTGCGTGAAGCGTGTCAGTGTGGGGCCGGGCCGTGTCAACAGGCCGCGACGGATGCCTTTCCACGCTGAAATTCCGCTCCCCGGCCGATGGACGCGGGACGCGGTACGGACGGCGAAGCACGGAGACAAACCCCGGACTATTCAAATGAAGCGAGGCGATTGCGAGAGAGAGACAGCCGATGCACGCTGCAGCCGTGAAGCGGGCTTATCGTAACGAGCGGCAAAAGAGAGAGAGAGGTCGTAAACAAAGCGGCCATTGGAGTGCCGCTTCCAAGTTGCGCCGCATGTGCGCGCGGATTGTGGGGGGGGGGGAGTCAGCTCGAGTTATATAAGCTGGCCAGTCGACCGGGCGCTAGTGAGTTGGTCATCGCCGCATGGCTGCTGCGTAAATAACCCCCCGTGCCCCCCTCCCAGGGAATTCCGGGTGACCCCACATGTAAGCTGCCCTCAAGTCCCTCTGCCAGCCTGGCCCTCTCACGCCCCCCCCCCCACACACACACACATCATCCCGCACTCGACTTTCCGTTCGGCGAGTGGGTGCCGCGGGGGAAGGGGGAGGGGAGGGGAGGGGGAGGGGTTGTAGACCGAATGGGTCCGGAGACAAAAGACGCCTTGAACGAACACGGCGTTCGGAAATGAATTGAACGCCGGGCCCGTGTGACCTACACTGTCAGGGCGTTCATTTTCACTGCCCTCCCTCGCTTGGACCTTGCTTCATTATTATTTTCTCTCATCAATTATTTAGTCCGTGAGAGAGAGAGAGAAAGAGAGAGAGGGGGGTGGAGGGAGGGGAAATGAGATGGAGAGGGAGACATGCCAGCCAACAACGTGTACTACATGTATGATTGCCCAGTGCCCTGCCCCCTGGCATTTGTGTCGTCGTTGTTGTTGTTTTAGTTCTTGTTTAATGGGAACGCAAATGGATTGGCAAAAGGTCGGGAAGGGCTGAGGCAGGTCAGCACCGCGACGACGCGAAGGTCAAGCCGGCCCGTGTGGTGAAAGCCAGCAGCACCAACAAGAGATTTTTTTAAAAGTTTTTTAAAAAGTATTTATTGGGGGATTCTTATTAACAATTTACGCTTGGAGATGAGTTAGATTTGTCACGAAATTGCGCATGCAGCGTGGTTGTTTTTTACGGTTTGATGTTGTGCCGTGAGTGGGAGGCCGTGTGGTGTTGGCGCGTGCGTGCGAGGTTTTCCCGGGGGACGGCGGCCGGCAAGCCTGATGCTTCGCCATATTTTGAAAGCACCGCAAGATTTTAATTGGCTTATGCGCCACTCACCGAGCGTACAGTGCAGGAGCGCTCGGAGTGCGCAGAGCGAGGCGCAGAGCGTGGCGCAGAGCGTGGCGCAGAGAGAGCGGGTTGAGGAGGAAGATGTATGAAGCAGACGCTGAGAGCCCTGCAACCGGAGTAGCAGCTAGGGGCAGAGTATGAGGTCCAGATATTTCAAAGTCCCACAAGCTCTGTGGTCCATTTTTTTCCGGTGTTCTTTTGCTTGGCGGGGTCGTCTCGACTGGACAATGGCCTCATCACCTTTCAAGAGGCGAAGTGACTCGCTGGCTGAGGTCCTTCGCGGCCTTGGGGGTGACCTTGGCCTCGTCCTGCGGCAGGGCCGGCGGGGGTACAAGGGCCACATGTCCACGTCCACAACCCAGACAGGACTCCGAACCTCCAGGCGCCACCCCGTCAACGAGCACGTCAACGAGCCTCCAGCGTGTTTACAGTGTCCACGGGCAGTCGAGCTGGCGTCGCGTGGCGGCCGGCACACTGGAAGGGGAAGGTGCATCTAAATGCGGACTCGCGCATCCCACAGGAATAGAACGTGGCCTCTGTGACATTCTGCGGCTGCAGCAACGAGGCTGGAACCGGCTGGAACGACCATGGAGTGAGGCTGGAACGACCATGGAGTGAGGCTGGAACGACCATGGAGTGAGGCTGGAACGACCATGGAGTGAGGCTGGAACGACCATGGAGTGAGGCTGGAACGACCATGGAGTGAGGCTGGAACGACCATGGAGTGAGGCTGGAACGACCATGGAGTGAGGCTGGAACGACCATGGAGTGAGGCTGGAACGACCATGGAGTGAGGCTGGAACGACCATGGAGTGAGGCTGGAACGACCATGGAGTGAGGCTGGAACCGGCTGGAACGACCATGGAGTGAGGCTGGAACGACCATGGAGTGAGGCTGGAACGACCATGGAGTGAGGCTGGAACCGGCTGGAACGACGCAGGCTGGCTGGAGCGAGGCCGCGTGGCTCGGCGTGGCTCGGCGTGGCTCGGCGTGGCTCGGCTCCAGGAAAAGGCTTTCCAAGCGAAATGACGGGCCGTACGCGACTGCCATTTTTCATCGGTGGAACCCGCTGTGCCAGAAAATAAGTCAGACGGAGGCGGGAATTGAGAAAGAGGAGGAAGGGGAGGCAGCCTTTGATTGCCCGGGGGCTAAGCGGAAACACACCAGGCATCCCAATAGTTTGTTGCCACAACTGTTTTGGGCTGTGTGGACCATGTAGTTACAAATATTGTCACTGGCTGAGGCGACAAGGTTGACTCGTGTGTTCCACGAAAAGCTGCTTATTTCTAACCTAACCTCTTCAAGTGCACTTTAGCGCAAGATTCATTTCTTTTCAAAAATGGATAATTTGAATTGTTATTTTTATTTATTAGTATTAATTTTTTTTCTCGTGACGCTGGACAGGTACGTGTGCTGGACCGCCTACCTGCTGCGCTACAACAAGGGCCACGTGGAGACGTGCGTGCTGCCCGGGGCGCCCTTCAGCCACTACTACCAGCAGGAGCCCAGCGACGAGGGCATCATCATGGAGACCGACCTCACCGTCAAGGCGGTACGTCCACTGCAAAAAAAAAAAGGCTGACAAGCAACAAGTCAACTTTTCGTTACGACCTCTTCACTTTTTTTTCTAACTATTTTTTATTTATTTTAAATATTGGCAGTGTTTTGTTGACTTAAATAAATTGCTTTGACTTACCGTAAAAAAAATCTGGGACATCAGAACAAATTTCTTTAAAATTTCAAAAAACTGTCGAAAAATTTTTGAAAAAGCGTTTTTGGGTGTGAAGGACACAGCTTCTGCATCGCCGCGCACGCCATCAAGTAGCCGTGTCCTTTCCCCCTCTTCCTCGGTGCAAACAATGACCCCGCCTCATCTCGATGAATAACAAACTTTTGCCCCGAAACCTGACCCATCTCCATATCTGCAATATGGAAATCCAATCCCTCGACCGCGCGCTCAAATTATGCTCGCAAATCCGGCGAAAATCCCGAATATCCCGGGCCGCGTCTACAAGCACGCTGCTAAGCGCGTCTCCGGTCTGCCCCGGCCGAGGGTCCAGCGCGACGGCCCGGCAAAAATGCCCCGCGAAAACGACGCTCGCGCGTTACCAGTGGACTGCCGCGGCCCGCCGCCAGGGACACGGCGGAAAAAGAAGATGACAACACCCCCCCCCTCCTCCCTTCCCTCAAACCACGCGCACCTTTCCCCCAATTAAAACTTAAATTAATGCGCGTTGTCAGCGGAGTGGCAAGCTCGGCAAGCTTATCGCAAGGCCGCAGCGCCGCCGGCTAAATTAGTTTGCCGTGTGACAGTGTAGCGGTGTAACAGTGTAGCGGTGTGTCAGTGGAGCAACAGCGTAGGCGCCAAGGCCGCCTGCCCGCCACTGCCCTTCGCCGCCTCGCAGATCTCTGCCTGTTCAGCGGCGCGTTTGGCCTTCTTTTTCACTTCGTTCTCTCTCTGCTTTGAGCGAGACTTGAAGCGGGCGATGCCGCGGGACACCTTTACGGGTGACGTCATCGCTGAGTGACAAAGTTACAGTGTGAGAGTTGGGCTGCTGGAGCGCCTGCGAGGAACGCGATAGGCAACACGGTGGACACGCGTGGCTGGCGGGCTGGCCTAGCCTCGCGTCCGCAGGCGTTAAGCCCGAAGACCGAAACTCTGGACGCGTTTTGAGCTCCAGAGTCGCTAAATGGGACTCGAACCGATCGTGTGACCCCACCAATGGATTCCTCGTTCGGAGAGCAATCCATTGGTGGGGTCACACGTTCGGCTCGAGTCCCGCTGACTGGGTGTTTGTGCCGCAGCTTCGGGACCCCGGCTGCGAGTACCTGGCCGAGAAGGGCCAGCTCCGCGTCCAGGTGGAGTGGGAGGAGAGCCACATGCTGTTCCAGGCCACGTACCACAAGTACGACGACGTGAGCCGCGTGCACAACATCCAGATGAGGTACGTCACGGTAGGCGAGCGCACTGCGACCCAGCAAGCTGCTTCAAAGGGCCGCGTTCGATCCCCGGCTGGGTCTCCCGCTTTTTTGAAACCGCTTGGAAGCGTTCGGGACAGCGTGGTCCGTGGCAGTGCAGGTTGTCCCGAGGCAGATCGCTCCAATGCGAGTAACTAGCGTCTCTCCGGATCTCCGGCGGGAAGCCAGACTCCACTGGCCGCCCCCGCCGGCGGAGCGCCGGCGCGCAGCCTGCGCGACGCTCGGGGGCGTTCATGTGTCATTATTCCATTTCAGTCAAGCGAGTGCCTTCGTCCCATCCACACGCCAACACGCATGTACTAACACACAGACACTCTCTCACTCCCACGCACGGACAGAGTTGGACGCCCACATTCACAATGTATCACACTCACACGGAGACGCAGTCGTACATGCAGGCTGCTCTCTCTCTGCCCCCCCCTCTCTCTCTCTCTCTCTCTCTCTCTCTCTCTCTCTCCCTCTCTCTCTCTCTCTCTCCATCCACATTCTGTCAAGGCTGTCGTTAATGAAGTCCCGCCCTGCTGGTGAATTAAACAACCGCTCTAGTATGGAACGGAGTTTTGGCGCCAAAGTTGCCGTTTCCGGCGAGTGCTGCGCTGTGCTGCGCTGTGCGGGCCGCGCTGTGTGGAGACTCGTGTGTCGGGCAGGTTCAGCACTGGTCCAACATCCCAGGCTCCAGCCGGCGCGGTCGCTGCTTGCTGTCGGTACACACGCCAGTGGTTTCATTTTGTGTTTGAGTTGTTCTTTTGATCGGGATTCGGGGCTTTCAGGTTTGGTTACAAACTCCTCTCAGCCGGTTTGAACGCTTAAGCGCACCGTAGGCGCGGCAGATGGCAGCTTTTTTAAAAAAATTAAAATTAAATATAAATTTCAAATTTTAAAAATTGAAATTGTAAATTTAAATTTCAAATTTTAAAAATGAAATTTTAAATTTAAATTTCAAATTTTAAAAATTGAGATTTAAAATTTAAATTTTAGCCAACCCGGTGACAGTTGAACCAGAACAACATAGTTTCCTCACCCCGACTTGCAGGCGGGAGATCGTGGCGCTGCAGGCGGAGAACTACTCCCTGGAGCGGCAGCTGTTCAGCTACCAGAAGTCCATCGCGTACGCGCACTCCCGGGGCACCTACAGCGACGACGGAGCCACCCCGGACGGCAGGGAGCGCGACCTGGAGGACGACGAGGACGGCGAGGGGCCGTACTGCGACGAGCGGGCCTACTCCCTCGGGGACCGGTGAGCAGTGCAGAGCAGTGCAGAGCAGTGCAGAGCACAACACCGAACTGACGTCCGCAGTGGGCCAGAGGACCGGTGGAGGTGGTAAAAGTCCCGGATACGTTTTGAGCTCCGCAGTCGCTAAATGAGACTCGAACGGACCCCACCAATGGATTGCTCTCCGAACGAGAATCCATTGGTGGGGTCACGCGGTCGGTTCGAGTCCCGTTTAGCGAGTCCAGAGCTCGAAACGCATTTTGAGTTTTGGCCGCCTCCACCGGTCTTTTGGCCCACTGTGGTCGACCTGATTGACTTTCCTTTGAGTCATGTCTGTTTGGCTGGCGGTGCAGTGCCTGTTCGTCCCCCAGGTCTCTGTCGACGGACACGGAGTACGCCTGAGATCTAGCGCCCGCCTCCTGGGGGCAGGTGCCCCTTGGGGGGCCCCTTGGGGGCGGGTCAGGAGGCAGGCACAGCCTCGGGGGCAGTCCGCACAGGTCGCCCGGGGCGTCGGGACGCAACCACCACCAGCATCGTCGTTCCAACGACTCCACCCACAGCGAGGGGAGGCACAAGGTAGGCCAGGTATTGCCTCACTTCATTCGACAGACTTTCGTCCAACTCGAGTTTTCTGCTGCCGTTGCACCTTTTGTTCATTTTTTTTGTCTCTTCGGCCAAGATTTTTTGAGTGGAACAGAGGAAAAGGGGACTTGTTTTCGATGATGTCAGTTGAATTGTGCTACAATGCATCGTGTTTTGTTTTTTGTTGGTGTTTTTAAAAATTATTTTCGGCAGCTGAAAGGCCGCCAAAAAAAGAAAATTTTTATTGTTTTTCTTTTTCAAATCACCTAGAACCGTCCCAATATAGCGAAACTCTTCCGTCTTTATAGTGTGTAGCTCTCTTACTGCTATTCCTCTTTCTCTTTCCAGCAGCGAATACCCCATTTTGGCCACCCCCCGCCGGAAGGCACGCCGAACCTCTCAGATTACGCAGTGTCCAGTTTGTTTGGGTAACTTTGTCGGAATGAAGGGGCTCATGTCGAGATGAGCGTGTCTTTCTTGCCACCAAGTTTGGAACAGCCCTCCTGGGAACAACTGGCTTGCTGCGACGGTGGCTTCCGGCGTGGGGCAGCCCGGCAGGCCCAGTGAGAAATAGCCGGCTGGGATGTTGTCTAAGCTCTTGTTTTGCCCGAGGAGAAAATAACTTCAAAATGGCGGGAACCTATTGCGTGGCACTCCGTAGCCCGAACACAGCAATGACAGCATTCTCGGTCGGTCATTTTCACTGGGAGG
This sequence comes from Thrips palmi, assembly GCF_012932325.1. Lineage (NCBI taxonomy): Eukaryota > Metazoa > Arthropoda > Insecta > Thysanoptera > Thripidae > Thrips > Thrips palmi. Next base: position 4,037,560 of record NW_023144630.1, on the reverse strand, counting down.
CCGTTCTGAAATACTTTTTCACTTCCTTCTTCCTTCTGTCTTCTGTTTCTGTCAGTGCCTGCTTAGGAAAGGGAAACCGACCTGGCTTACTAAAGCTAATGCTGAGTTCATGACCTGCCGATTAGTTTATCATGACAGTGACGGGATGAAAATGTGGTCAGCAAGAAAACGGAGAACTTGGCACAAATCCGTCTTTTTTTATGCCATGAACGCTGGAAGCTCATTCAAAACTAACAAAAAGGGGAAATCCAAATTCAGAGTCTTGTGTACTTTGGACGTCTTGTTTAACTTTCGGCTCTTTGGTACGCAAGGGGAGTTTCCCGATGAGATGGAAAGTAAACAAATGGACGTTACGGACAACGCGTAGGGAGGCAGTTGTCTTCAACTGTCCGTCTTTTCGTTCTAGTCACTGTGATCAATCGAGTTCATACCCAACAAACTTTCTCCCTCTCATGGCCTCCAGGATCTGCATGCCCCGATTCGCACTCGACTGCACCGCTGAGTCCGATGCACCTGGCCAAGTTATTCTCGCCTTTCATTTAACTTGTTCAATGTTAAACCCTCAGATGGCAGTACTCTGATCAAAAAATAACGTTCAGTAATGTTGTTGACTTTAATGCTGATCTAACTTCACCATGGACCCTTGCCATACTTGTCATTGTGTCATGCTGCAGCTTTTGTTTGGCACGAACAAGTTTTCATTGGAGGCTCTACCAGAAAAGCTTACATGTGTACTGCAGTCATTATTGTGGCCGAGCTTGCCTTTAACTATGCTTCGTCAAGTCCAGCAGTGTTTCTATCTGAAGACTTTGGCTTGATGGTCTTGCTTGGCTGGGTGGGACGTTGTAGTGCACTCCACCCACATCCACTTCCTGACGACTTACTGTTTGTGTAGCGACCAGACATCACCGAACAGTCTGATACAGAGGAGGATCAGGGGAAACGGCGGCAGCACTTCGCGGACTCTCAGGTCCTGAACAGTCCCAGGGGACGTCACGGTACGACATAACCTAACCAGGCAAGGTGTGAACTGCCCGGTCAAACCTTCTATTTCAATCAACAAAGTGTAGAACAAATTCACACAAAGCGCATCAGTTTATTCCAAATGTAAATACGACATCCTGTACTCAAAATTTTTTGGAGTGACCGGGTAGGTCCACGGCCTGTTTAGTCTATTCCATAAATTCGTCTCATAACTTGATTCCTTTCGTGCGATCGCAGGCTGCCTTTGAATGCGCAAGGGCGCCGCTAGACTGGATTCTTGGAAGTGCTAGAATGCTTCTGCTTTATTATTGCGTGTCCGTCGGCTTGGGTGTAAACAGCTTTGCCATTGCCAGCAACGTTTCGAGAAACTTCATTGCGGAGAAAGTGTTAACCCAACAGTGCGATCGAAGCAAAGCATTTCTGCCATATACGAGGTGTTTCGACAAAGTCACACCTGACGGATTTAAAACGCGTTTGAAATAAATTTCTGAATGAAACTGCTCTAATCTTCAACTCCTTATCATGGTTTAAGAACTAAGATCTTGTTTTTTTAGCTTGTGAAGCGTTGACCTGCATGATTTCCCTCTTTTTATCTGCATGGCATGGAACTGAAAGCATGTGTACCCCAATGCAGCGACGTTATGCGCACGTCTTTTAGTAGTAGAAGTTTATCCTTCTCCTTGCGCACTCTGATGCTAACTGACCCTGCACTCTTTTCTTCTTCTGCTACTAAGCAAAACCTTTTTTGGGACTTCTTCATATCTGACATCTCATTTGAGTCCAGCGGTAAACCTCCAAGGTTGATTCTTTAATTGAGTATCGCGGGTTGCATGCCTCTAACTTCCATGTAAGACGACTCTACCAGTAAAGTTATCTTTCTTCTGCTAGAAACAACAGAAGTTACTCTGTTACTCTCGTCTATGGTATCCTGTTTTTATGTTGTTGTTTTTTTTTTCTGAAAGAAGAAAAGGAGTGACGTGCAGTTTGTACAGTTGCAGTTTCTCTCATTTAAGTATTTTACATTGCTGTTTTTATGTGTAAACTTTTCAGATACATTGATATTGGACTTTTTTTGTATTTGAAATGGTAAACTATTCACTCAAATGTTGACTAATATACTTCACGGTAAAGATTGTTTATGAGATAATTTCATCAACTGTCTCTCCCAAGAAATGTGTATCATGCAGGTAAATACACATTCCTTCGTCGTCCAATGTACATAAACCAAATACCCCAGAAATGTCGTCAAACTGGCTGGCATAACTTATTTTTTGCTCTGTAAACATAAAGGCAATGAAAAACGTGAGGTGTGGTGTCTTGTTGCATAACATAATGTGCCCATAACGACTGGTCATAATTCGGAGGGGTATTACCCGATTAGACTGCGCGCTCCATGACTATTCAAATGCATAAGCGTTTGGATTTAGAGCCTACCTTCAGCACAGTTTGACGATGACTTTTACTGGGGATTGTAGAAAAGTGTATTCAACATGGTTTGCATGTGTGATGCGTGTGCCTAGAGAGCCATATCAGACTGCAGGTTAAAGTTTTGTAATATTTTACGCTCTAAAAAAGTTAAAAGTTGGAACTTTTTTAAATTAAAAAAAGATTGTTTTGCGGACAACTTGAATAATGCAAATTAATGAGTTAACTAGTGTTCAACATTTACTGCTTCTGGTCTGGCTGCCGCTTGTAAAAGGATTATTCATCCTTGTAAATACATATACTGTCTGTACATTGCTTCTAGTGTCGTGCCACAGCATCGGTCTTTAATACAGTTCGATTTAGAAATCAGGGACAACGAGATCGTAAAATTTGCACAATATTTCAATTTATTATGAAAACGCGACTGTCCGCATGTAAAACTACATTTTACAAATTAAAGCCAACATTTCAAACAGTTAATTTTACAGAAAATATACGTGAAGTTGCTGCGTGCCAGCTGGATGCAGCGAGGTAACATTCGTTTCACGTACAAAATGCGTTTTCTTGAAAACCAATAAAGCCCAAAATATAATTCGATGCTGTTGCACACTCACCATGGTCACTTGCAGCGAAGTGAAGTGTCGAGGTGTAATCACTTGTAGATATTGTAAAACTGCTAGAATGTTCCGAGAAAAACTCGGTTTTGAAATCATCTGCACGAGACGTTTTCCAAAAGGCGAGGTGGCCGCCGCAATGTCACATTGGCCGTTTCCCAACTAAGTGCCACTGAACAGAACGTAACGGCGGTGGTCTGGCCAATGGAAACATCTCCAGATGTAAGTGGGAAAACGAGGTAAAGGCATGTTCTTTTCTAGCGAACTGGAATATACTAAACGGGGACAATTTTTTATTTGTATTTGCTTTTTTGAACTGTTTCATTAAATCCAATCGATATCTTGCACTGACAAAGCAGTGTCCGTGGCCAACCCTTAATGGTTATAGACCACAAAGCGTTGCCTCAAAACTGTGGTTATTTTTTGCAAAAAAAAAAGGCTCAATTTTGAATTTGCTTGGACAAAGTAAAAGAGTGATCCTGTGCGCTGGAGCAAACGTGCCTCGCCCTCGCCGCGGCTTGCGGGCCTTAGTGCAGTCCCTTCCCGCAGAGAGGATCGCGAGCCAGCAGCTCAAGGAGCGGGCGTCCTTCCATGGAGAGCTGCCGGATGGTGGAGGGGGCCAGCGCGGCCAGCGCGGCCAGCGGCTGGGGGTGCAGCGGAGTCTTGGGCCTCGCACCGAGTCCTCGCCCGTCCTTCGGAGACACGCCACCGTCCATGGCCACGTCCATGGCCACGTGCCCGGGCCAGCTGCGCGTCAACAGCCCCGACCCCAGCATCAGAAGCATCCGGTCGTACCGGCCCCCGGAGACGCGGTCCCCCGACCTCTACGTGCCCAGGTGAGTTTCGTGGACCAGGACGAATTGCAGCTACCTTAGTTAGTTTGAATTAATCCGACTGTCCCTGCAGGAACACCATGGGAATAGCCGAGGCCCTGCCAGCCTCCACGATGCTCCTCTCGTCCGAAGAGGGTCCCGACGGCTCCCCGAAGTCCCCGTCAATATGGGAGGCGCTGGCCGGGTTCGTGTGCTTCCTCGGGGACTTCGTGTCGGTGTCTCGATCGGACAAGCGGAGGAGTCCGAAGAAGAAAGTCACCAACTAAATTACTACCGGCGGACTGTTCACTGACAGCACGCTACGGCTGTGTTAGGAGTGGTTCTGGCGTCAACTGACTGAAATCATCTAGTGGTTTAGAACGCCTCAGATTGACTTCCAATTGAAAAGAGAATACACGGCGCTACGCATCCGGTACCGCTGCAAATTTGAAATCAATTCCGTGTGTATTGCTGAAGACAATCATTTTGTGGTTGGATTACAAAAATGTGTAAATGTAAGGGACATGTTTTTCCCAGTTGCTGTAAGTTGCCGTGTAAAGTGCTCAGTGGACACAGAATATGTATATCGTTTCGTAAGTGTGACAAGACTGTGAATATCGTTCGTCGGTGGAAGAACTTCCTATTTAATGTTACAATTATTGCTTATCTAAAGTGCCGCAGAAATTTTTATCCTCCTAAAATCTAGTAGATTTATTCAGATCTCTAATTTCAGTTATCAATTGCTTCAGACACGATATAGTAAAGAGATCCTTGTCTTCCTATATTTTTCTATTCTTCGAAACTCAGAGAGATACTTATGGTTAGTTTCTTTGCCTGTACTTTACTACGCATTGCAAAATGCTAGAAAAAACGCAAGCTTTTAAAAGTGTTAAAAATAGATGGAGTACTCACCCTGCCTTTCTGCAAGTTCAGAAACCGTTTTGAGCGATGAAAAAGGAAATAAAGAAAGGGCCAGTAGTTTCTCTGGTCCTAAACCGTATCATCTTCCTCGGCAGTTGGCTTGATGGAAGGTCCTCCGTCAATTAATGTACGCAAAAGTATTCTTTTAAGTGCCATGTTCTTTTCAGGTTTATGACTGTCTCCCAAACCCACTTCTTTCGTGAATTTGGCGTAGGGTTGTAAATATACTTTTGGGGGAAAATGTCACAGAGTCACCTTGCTGTTCTTCAATAAGAAGCTACTTTTATACTGTCCCTCCGCATTCTGAGTGGCTATTGTACATATATTACACGAAATTCGTCCACTTTCTGCCCATTCAGAAACGCGTTAAGAATTATTAGGAGTTTTAATTTTTAAAATGTATGTTTTACACCTTAAGCAAGATTTTGACCACTTCACTTTCTGTCCTATCGCCTGTGGCATTATTTTTTGTACCTGTGACAGCAATGACCAGATGAGATGTAATGTAGGGTCCATTCACCTAAATAAATAGGTGGTGCTGGTTGACACACTGAGGGCAGAGGTTAATATCAATATTATGCTTTTCAACTTGACTCTTTAGATGTTAATCCGTAATTCCTTTCATTGAGAATGATTATATTCATTTGGCCTATGCACTTTCTTTGAGTGCTCTTTGAGTGATATTACTATTTTTTTAGCATAGTTATTAACTTTGTGTCTGGCTTTGAATGTCTTAATAACGTTTCGTGCACAAAATTTATTCTTAATAAGCTGTTTGTTTGTAAATAGACTTCTTGTTTGCTATGTGTCTCAAGCTATTGATCTTTGTTGAATATGTTCTGTGTCCAGTCTGACTTTAGCTGAATAGAATAACGTTTAATGTGCGGAACTGTTTCTATCCTCTTGGACCAAGAAAAGGTACCGGCTCCAATACAAGGGAATGCATTTGATGATACACCTAACGAAATAACGATCATAATTAATAATAATTTAGAAAACTGCTTAGACTTTGAGCTTCATATCACAATTTCGGCTCATTCATCAACTTATCATTGCTTATCATTGGCTTATCCCTTGGGCACAAGCAGCGCTTCTGCATTGAAGGTAAAGACGGAGTTGTGTTGAAACACATTCAGTGCTTTGCTGTGTATGATAAGGAGAGTACCATATCCTAGTATCGGAGTCTATCTTTTCTGTTAGATTTTTTTTCTAATCAACTTCTAAAATTCTTCACAAATTTTTCCTTGAATTATGAAGGGTTGTACTCACAAACTTGTACAAAAGAGGTCGCTCTTGGACGATCACAAGTTTGGAGGATGGTGCTGACTTCCGCACACACTGCCAGGAATTTCTTGCAATCATCATCCTGCAAAATTGCTGTTTTAGAAAATTCTTGCAGTGTACACCTTTTTCCTTTAGTATGACTAGACTAAGTGGTCGGTTGGCTCTCGTCTTTAGTTTAGACACTCAGACTCGTTTTTACATAAAATTCACTTAAAAACCGTTGAAGATTTCTACAAAGTGATTTTTATCTCCGTTTTAGAATGTTAAACACACTTGTTTCGAACTAGAGTTACATTTTTTCACTGCTTCTGCATGGTATTTGTCCTTACTCCGGCCCGTGTTGCACTCTTCGTGGGACCAAGTAGTAATCTATTCTTCCATACATATCCCACTTATCATTTACCATTTTTTGCCAAATTGAATCTTTAAGGCTTACATGAAGTTATTTCTGCCTCGAAGACACCATACTTTTTCCGCTTGTGATCGAACATGGCGCCTTCGTCGAAAACCAACATAACTTGTAAATAAATGTATGTAACTCTTTTTCAACTGTGTCACTTTTGTACTGGCTGTACTTTTCTATCGATGATTTTTCTCCTGGTTCAGAAACTTAACAGGTTTCTGTTTGTACATTTGATCTTATAGTTTGTAAATAGATATATTGCTTTGTTGTTAATAAACCGAAAATAAAGAAAGCTGGGAGTGTTGTTAAAACACTTTTTACTAACGTACTTGTAGTCGCAAAACTACTCTCAAGCTGATCTGTTGCCAATTTTTACCTGGAATAATGTGACTGACAGTAAAAACGTGCGTTTCAAAAGCAGCGCTTTTGTAAGCCATCTCCCACTTACTTTGGTATAATAGAGAGTTGCGCCAAAGTTATATCACAGTAGTTTGCTGATCGAACAAGGGGGTGCTTTTTTGCCCAAATTTTATCTAGGCTTCAAATAATGACTTCCTCTGTTTAGCCTTTTCTTCAAATAAAATTGTTTGAAGTTATGTCGAACCTTCATTTTTTTGCCAAGGGTTCATATTCTAATTTTATTTATTTCACCAGTTTAACTGATTTCTGTGAGAAAGGCACAGTTGTTGAGCTTGCAGCTTTGTGTGTTTGAAAGCACTGATCATTCTTGTCGCCTCTTTGATATAATGTTTAGAACCTACGTTGGGCAATATTCCATTCGAGCACTCTCCGCGACGGAGTTCGTATTCTCTTCACTGTTCAAAATGCGTCGTTTTATATTTGAACCTTGGATCTTCAATGTCTAAGAAAAATAAAATCTAAATGCTCTTGTGTTCGCCCTTCATTCCAACCTCTTCCCTTCTGGCAATACTCCCTGCCTCCGCCCACCTCGTCAAATGGGGTAGGTCCGCGCTCCTGGCGGGCGTATCGACGGCGATACTCCACGCGACCCTCCCTCACCCACGCCTTCTCCGCAGCCAGGGCTTTCCACACCGCTCTTTCTTGGAAGTCCATTTCGAGCAGTTTCCTTTCAACACACACGCGAGCGCACACACACATGCTCACACACAGCTTACGGCGTCTCCCTTTGCTAAATTATTCCGAGACAGAGACAACCTTGTCCACGCATTTCTTGTCGGGGTGACTGGCATGCAGCGACTCAATCATGGCCGAGAGCCCTGCGGCGTGGGCAGCCAATGGGCAGTGGCCATGCCGGGGTCATGACGTCACGGCCAGCGCCATTGGCGTGACGCCACCCACACCCATTTGACCAATTTCGCGGTCCACTACATGAAAGTCGCCCTTTCGACCAGTCAGCACGAAGGTTGAGGTGGCACGGATACTCAAACGGTCTTGTGATGCACTCATCACATCCTCTCCGCCCTCTCTGACTCCCCCCCCCCCTTACTTTCTCCTGTCTTCTGTTCCGTGGCTTCCGCCAGCAAACAGCGCAAACTCAAACTGAAGGCAGAGGCGCGGGGGCGCCGACCGACCTGCCGCAATGAGGGCACTACATCTCTTTCTTTCACTGTCCTGTTTTAAGTTGAGCGTACGACACGGAACAACCACGAAGGAAGAGCACAACAAGAAATACACTCTTACACACTTATTTCAACAGTTTTGTGTGAACCGAGCTGCGTTGCATTGCAGAGTCCGAGTACGACGGACTCGTTCTACGACACAGTCCCGTGTTCGACTCCGACCGGAGTGCTCGTTTTTTTCGAGTCTCCGTACTGCTCGGGTGCTCCATTCGGTATTCGTGCAGTTTACGACTCTGGTTTGCCACCCACACAGTCCATCCCTATGACGCTCGCTGTACATCCATTACACTCCCCTCCGCCGCCTTCGCCCCTCCCCTCCCCCTTCTCTCCCACTACTTCGAACCTCCCCTCCACGCCTCGCCGCAACAGGTTGGCCAAAGCGCGGACACGGATCTTTCCATGCATCGCTGTCAAAGCGGAATTAGGTTGACGAATGATTATCCGTAGGGACCTCACAGTGGGCCAGAAGACCGGTGGAGGTGGTCAAAATCCCGGGCGCGTTTTGAGCTCCAGAGTCGCTATACAGGACTCGAACTGACCGTGTGACCGTCAGTCAGTCCCTGCCTGTCCGCCCCCGTCAGGCCGTAGGCACTTCCCTCGGGCCTCGAAGGGCTGGAGGGGTAAAGGGACTGCAGATAGGGTGGCCCGCATTACCTGCGGACCGAACGGGCCTGTTGGGTGCACTTGGAAATAAGACGCTTACCATGTTAATTTGGGCTGTGCGGACCTGCCGGACGGACGGGGCGTGGGACGGCGTGGGCGGAGCGTGGATCGCCCTCCAGAGACGCGGCCGGCAAGGCGAAGGGAAGACTTGTCAAGCGACCTAAAGAAAGGTACAAAGACCGCCCACCCTTCGAGGGAGTGCGTGTTTCCTCCTTGGATCAGACGCGATGGCTGCCTGAACTTCAGCCCAAACCACACTTTCTACACATGTGTTACCGCTTTGACCAACTCCGCGGCACAGGCTCCACCACCTGACGCTTGATAGATACAAATTGTTTCGGGCGTTGCGTTACTCAGCGCTGAGCACTTCCTTGCTTTGTGTAGGCGAATAATGGGCCGATGGCGTCCAAGGCGCCATGCATGTCTTGCCCGACTCGGCTCCGCGTTCGACCCGCGTTCGCTCGGCCCGGCTGCGCTCGGCTCGGCTCGCTTCGACCCCAGAGCCGTCCAAAGACAATATCGCACATGCTTGCACTTACACTGTTTAGAACCAACGCTGGTTCGCAGGGCCGGGCACATCAGAAGGGCGAGGTTAACAAGCAGTGAACAGATCGTCGTTTGCACTACCACTAGTTCCGACTAGTTCAAAATGGAAATCAATACAACATACTTAAAAGCCTTCGGTTATTCCCTAGTACTCGTTTCCTAGACTGTGCTGCTGACAAAAAATCGTTCTCTCATGATACTACACCAGTGTGCCCTGCTCTGAATAACCTAACCTTACAACTACACAGGTTGTGTTGGCTGCACATGCCCAATATCGCAGGTGAGCTTTTACCGCGGTCTCCTGCATGCCCCCGCAGACAATGCACAGGCATGCCGGCGGGGAGGGGGCCTTGTGCAGAGGGGCGCGGGGCCGGCCGGGCCCGGACGGGGGTGGCGCGCCTGCGCCATGGCCCGCGCGCTGCCCGCGCTGCCGCTGCCCCCTTCCGTTTGATGTGACCGGGGTCGGCTCGAAGGCCCTCTCCATTTTCGTGCTGTCCGGTTAAATAGCAGGCCAGCCCGCGCACGGCGACATCGCCTCGCGGCCCGCGCGGACAACGACACCGTCCCGGAGCGCCCCGGACACCGGCCCCGGACGCCTCGACGCGACCCCTCGACGCCGACCCCTGGACGCCGGCCACAGAACCCTGGTATCCCGGACTCCGGCCTCCCGGACACCGGCCGCCCGGAGCGCCTCGGCGTCCGGCCCGCTCCCGGACACTCCGGCGAACCGCTGCCGCCGTGCCAGGCGCCGCGAAGGAGGCCCTCACCTTGCTGCGCCGGTGAGTAGAGCAGCCCCTCAGCGACCAAACTTGGGCACAGTGGGCCAGCAGACCGGTGGAGGCTGCTAAAACTCCAGACGCGTTTTGAGCTCCAGAGTCGCTGAACAGGACGCGAACCGAGCGTGAGGCCCCACCAATGGATTCCTCGTTCGGAGAGAGGCTGCTTGTCGCACAGTGAATGCACAAGCAGTGGGGAGGTTCCCCATGCAAAGTACGTCTTTCATGTTGCTCCGGCAGCTTTGCGCGAGGCGCCGTGCGTATGTCGGATAAATTTTTCAGCGCCTCAGAAAAGAATCGTGCCTGCTAGGCCCGCCAGGGGTCCGGTCTGTTCTGGGCCAGGTGTGTCATCCCGCCACATCGTGGACCTACGTGCTATTTATCACACAATGAGTACAGATGGGTTCGTCTGGGTTCAACTCCCTTCGCAGTGATTTTGTCTTTCTCCAAACGAATTACGGTTCTAGTTGCGTCATCGGAGAGGGCATACCTTTGCCTTCCTCGCCTTGCTTGCCCCTGCAGAGGTCCCTGAGCGCCCCCTCCCAAGTTTTGAGTGCACCTGACCCCTGACCGGCGTAGGTACGCGTAGGCGAGGGGGCTTCGATCCCCTGTTGCTCAAGCGCCGCCGAAAGCAGTGCGTGTTTGCGATTATAATGGCTCGGCCGCGCAACGAGCTTGCCTCCTCAATCCCCTGGCGAGAAACGACTTATGAAACACCGGTTTGTTCACGATTCGTTGAGAAATCAGTCGAATTTGTTTTGTGTGACTAGCGTTGCTGCGCTCCGCTGTCCTCCCTGACTTGAAGCGAGGTGCGCTTACACTAGGCTTCAAGGTGCCCGCCTGGATTACTTGGATTCGGAGGGGCGACGTTGTGACTCGCAGCGCGTAGAGAGGGGTTTCCTTTCCGCTAATAGTGGGCCTGCGTGTTACGCAACAACGGTCAAGTTGTAGCGTAGCGGCCAGGGCGGATCCAGAAAGGCCTGGCCCTCCAACCACATTCCTTGGGAGGGAGCCTCGCTTCCGGGTTTCCGAGCCTTGCGTCGCACAGTGGACCAGAAGACCGAAGGAGGTGGCCAAAATCCCAGACGCGTTTTGAGCTCCAGAGTCGCTAAATGGGACTCGAACCGAACGTGTGACCCCACCAATGGATTGCTCGTTCGGAGAGCAATCCATTGGCGGGGTCACAGGTTCGATTCGAGTCCTGTTTAGCGACTCTGGAGCTCAAAACGCGTCGAGAGTTTTGACCACCTCCACCGGTCTTCTGGCCCACTTCGTCTCATTTCAAACAAACGTCTCTCCTCATTGCAAACGAGGTACAATCTGACACCCGCAATGTTTTCGTCCTTCCGTTTCCAGCGCGGCACGGCCGGCAAGGTGACTCCCTTGGCAGCGCGAGACGAGCGTGGACTGGCAGTGGACTGGCACCGCCCCCGCGTTTCACTTCTCCTTCCCTTTTTCTTTTTCCTCTTTATACATTTTCCGCATTAATTTATTTGTGCGGCCTGCGGTGTCGGCCCCCGTAAGAGGGCTCCTAATTTTCTAATTTTCGCCTCCCCCGGCGATCGGGGGGGGGGGGGGGGCACAGCAGGCTGAGCAGCGCGCTCCCTCTCCCTCGCACCCAGTGGGCGGCCGCGGGCGTGCGAGAGAGACAGCCGACGGCTTCGCAGAAAGCAACATGCTGCTGAGAACGCGGCGCCAATTCCGATTTCCCTCCGCAAGATTGGATGGCCACCACCTGCCTGCCTTCGCTGCTTTCGCTTTCGCCTTGTAATGCCGTTTTTATTTCACGCAGCTCTTACACGGTTGGTATTGTGTGTGGCCGGAGCACAGTGGGCCAGCAGACCGGCGGAGGCGGCTGAAATTGGAGACGCGTTTTGAGCTCCAGAGTCCCTAAATGGGACTCGAACGGAACGTGTGACCCCACCAATGGATTGCTCTCCGAACGAGGAATCCATTGGTGGGGTCACACGTTCGCTTCGAGGCCTGAGGTCCGGCCCGATTCGGGTCACCTAACTTTTTCGGGACGCGGCGTCACCCACTGTAGCTGGCGCACAAGTGGCGGATATTAATGGCCTTCATCAGGTCCCCCAGGTTCCCCTGCAGGCCGGAAAGACGCTCGGCAGTTGAATGAGGCCGGCGCATAATAGGTATTTCAGGACGGCGGCTGTTAACTTCCCAGAAATCCTTTATCCGGGTGGGACCCCGCGGGCTGGTGCGTCGGCCGGCGTTGGCCCACCCACGCCGCCTCGGGGCAGCAGTCACCGCGGCCCTCTCACGGCCAATTTTCAGGGAAAGGGTGTATCATTCGAAAGAAATTCCAGGATAAATTCATGGCTTTACCAGGTGAACAGTCTCTGAAGCGAATCCAGGGGGAACAGAACAGTCCCGGATTGAACAGTCCCCGGAGAAAGAGGGAAACGACGCCGACACAGAGACGGACGTGTGAGAGAAAGCGATATGTCGGTCGCCATGGAGACCTTGCTCATTATAAGGCAGGCAGGACGGGCTGGACGACCCCAGCAGTAAAGCACGGCCGTTACAGGAGACGCGCAGCCGCGGACGTGGACCGAAGCAACGCCAATGCCTCGTCACGGCCGATTCACCGCCACTGCCAGCCAAAAGAAAAAATAAGTCTATTCTTGAAAAAAAAAATTTTTTTTTTGATGGGTAGTTTACATAGGTTATTTTAATTTTTCCAACTCCTTTTTTTCTCTAAACAAAATATTTTAAGTTTAAAATTGCGCTTTATTTTTTTTCTTCCTTCCGCTTACAATTTAAAGCCTACCTGGGCCTTCTGCGCTCATGACTTCGGTGGGGAGGGGGTGGGGGGGCTTGTGCCCTTCTCCACATCTCCTGATACAGTGGAAGGCCTCCGCAGTGTGTCCCACTAGCGGCGGTGGCCTTCCCCCGAGCAACAGGCATTCTGCCCGGCCGCAGCAGTACGCGAAGGCAAGGAGGGGGAGGGGAATGGGATGAGAAATCGGGAGCGAAAACGTGTTTTGGTGGTCAAGGAACACACACACACATTTGGCGTCGCTGCGTCGCGAGGCGGTTCCTTCGTGTAAGTCACATCCCCAGCTCGGTCCCTGCAACCGTCCTAAATCTCCGACCCAGTTCTCTCACGGTTGTTGCGGTCCTGTCGCGTTAAAACGGATTTACACCGGCCAATTTCGGAGGGAAACTGGAATTTTGAGGTCAAATTTTGCTGTATTTTTTTAGTGTACGTTTACATTACTGTTCACAATGACCACAGAAAGGTCTTCGAGGTCTAGGATTGGCTAACGGCAACCAGGATCAGGTCCGCGCTCGCCCATTCGTTGCAATTTTTTTTTCCAGTGGCGTGGACGCCACAAGGACGGCCCGGAGCGAGGGTGTGTTCCCCTTTCCTTTCATTTCATCTTTCCACCCTTCCAGCGCCCGTTGTCCACGCTGTCCGGTTGCGCCCCCGCCTCGGTACTAATTGTGAAAAACGCGCGAGTTGTAAACATTTTGTGCTCTGTCCTCGCTGCAGCATAACTGCACTCTGTAAATAAAACAGACGCTCGCTTTGGTCAAATGGAGACGAAAACCATCAGGCTTCCCCCTCCCACTTTTTTCAGCGCGGAGCGAGCGGGCCGGCCGGCAGGTACACTGGTGTATTGCAATACGTGCCATTTCCGAACGGCACCCGGAAATGGACCGAAGTAAACGCACCAGATTCAGATTCAGATTCCCGAATGCATTCCTCCCGAACTGCCAACCGTCCCCGTCCTTTGAGTCCAGCTTAGCGACTCTGGATCTCAAAACGCGTCTAGGGTTTTGACCGGCGGCGCCGGTCTTCCGGCAAATCCACTGTGTGAAGGGGTCGGGCGGTTCGCAGCGGCATTCATGTTTTATCGCATTCTGCACCGACCGCGTGTTTGCAGTGGCGTGGCAGTGCGGCACAATGGCTCCTTGTCCGTGCGAACTCGCAAGGACACTCTCCGGCGGGGAGGGCTGCCGAACACAAATTACAAGGTGTCTGGTACAACCGTACCAGACTTCGATATTCTTATTTTTTCCCGTACCAAACTCCGATTTTTTTAAAAAATTTATTTTTGCATGGGCCGGATGCTTAGATGCGAGCCACCGTCGCTCTCTCTCCAACCAAATGACGTGTCTGCCTCTGTCTTTGTCACACCCACGCCACCGGGACCGCACCTGAAAGGGCACCAAATGCCAATCCAATCTCTTCTTTCTCTCCATTCCTCGGCCGGTCTTTGTCGGCCAGCCAATCGGATGTCCGCGACGTGGCGTCTCATTCAAAGGATGGAGAGGAATCGGATTCACCCAAAAGTTGTCGAATCGAAACGGTTTCACTTATACTAAGGCCTATCTCTTTGGTGTAATATTTTTTACCATAAAACTGGCATGACCTACTCTCGCTTTCTTTGACCGGCGAGTCCGTTGTTGCTTTTAAACGAGAGTCCTGATTGCGTCACCGCCTTCTAAATCATTAATACCCGTTAGCGCAAGGCCGTGACAACATGGAGGATGGCTTCCGGCCCGAGCCGCCCTCGGCTACACTGGTTTCATGTGCAAGTAATGCCCGCAGTAGGTCGCAGACTAGACGGCCCTCACACTGTCAAAAGACTTTCAACGAAATCAACTGAATTTCAGTCGATTCTCTAAGCTTCAGCGGTCTGTCCAAATACTGACTACGATCGTAATCAGAATAACTTCTGTAAACTCTTTGATATTTTTTTGGGCGAATGCACCCGAGATACAATGGGCATCCAAAACGCACTAAAAAAGCAAATTTCTAAACCCGTGGGTGCGAGGGCCCGCCGCCGCACACTCGCAAGCCTTCCCAACTCTTTTCATGCTTATCTTTCCCTCGTCATGCCTAAACGCGCTCTCGCTGGACTCGCATCAACTTTTTGTCTTAGAATGAATAATTGTCTGCATATGTTGCTGCACGCCGCTGGGAAGGGAAACGCAGCCGCAGCGCGAGGGAGATAGCAGGCTGGCAGTTTGTTATTGTTATTGTTGTCCTATTTTTGTTTCTTCTTCTCCTCCTCCTCCTCCTCCTTCTGGCGATGCAAGACGGCGGCGATGACCCGATGCGTGCAAGAACTGGACGTTTTGCCCGCTGCTTACTGCTAATCTTGTACCGGCCACTAACACAATCTCGCCACCATTAGGACAATGGAGAGCAATCCATTGGTGGGGTCACACGTTCGGCTCGAGTCCCACTTAGCGACTCTGGAGCTCAGAACGCGTGCGGGACTTTGGCCGCCTCCTCCGGTCCTCTCGTCGTGCGACGGAGCGCCTGCGGTTCGCCGGGTAGGCAACCCGCGGCCTCCGCTGCGCGGCGGGCCGGGCCACCCGGCGAACCATTACCATTAAGGGCCAGACCACGGCGCGCCCTTCCGCGTTTCTCGCAGAGTCCTCTCTCGGCTCGGCCCCTGGGATCGCATCGCCCTGCGGACTGTGGGTGCGGGAGTAGTTTGCTCGTGCCCTGCCCGGCCGGAGTAAACCGAGTAAACCGCTTAGTGTTAATTGAGAGTGTTAGTTGCAGTGCAGTGTCATTGGCCGTGGGGCCTTCGGTCCTTCGCCAGGCAACACGTAGCCTGCAAATCACTGGCCGTTCCCGGGCACACAGTGGGCCAGAAGACCGGCGGAGGCGGCCAAAACTCGAGACGCGTTTTGAGCTCCAGCGTCGCTAAATGGGCCTCGAACCGAACGTGTGACCCCACCAATGGATTGCTCTCCGAACGAGGAGTCCATTGGTGGGGTCACACGTTCGGTTCGAGCCCTGATAAGTGACTCTGGAGCTCAAACCTCGTCTAGAGTTTCGGCCGCCTCCACCGGTCTTCCGGCCCACTGTGGGGCGGGCCCCCGCAGGCCAACTTTCACCTTTTGTGGGCCGGCCTCTTTCATGCCACGCGCGGAGCCAAGGAGCCGCGGACAAGGGCGGGTGCCGTCCGCACCGTCGCCGAAATTAGCGGTCGGTAACTCAACCTCCGGTCACGTCCCGTCCCGTCCGACCCAAAAATTGAAAGAGAAATCAGAAGTGGTTGTTCCCTTGCCGCCCCCGACCGGACGAGTCCCTCTGGGGGAGGGGGAGGGTGCAAGGGAGAGGCACAATGGAACGGCCGCGTCATTGGTCGGCCACAAAGGCCTCCATTTGTAACGCTACATCTTGGCGGGCATAAGCAGGGCGAGCAGGGCGAGCAGGGCGTGGGTGGAGCGCCGGATCGTCCCGTCACGCTTCCAGGAACCCGCCGGGGACCTCCCAGGAACCTCCCAGGAACCTCCCAGGGCCTGCGTGGAGCGCCAGTTAGCGCACTGATTACTCGAACCGAACGTGTGACCCCACCAATGGATTCCTCGTCCGGAGAGCAATCCATTGGTGGGGTCACACGTTCGGTTCGAGTCCCATTCAGCGACTCTGGAGCTCAAAACGCGCCCGGGGTTTTGACCGCCGCCGCCGGTCTTCTGGCCCACTGTGTTTGCTACAGTGACCCCAACGCCCGGCCGCACCGTCTGCTTGGGGCCGCCAGTGTGCGCTGCGACTTTGCCTCGGATTTGCAGATGGGGCTCCACGCCCTCGCAGCCTGCAGCCACACTGACTCCACTCGCTCTGTCTCTCTCGCACCTGTGCGGGACGCTCCATGAGTGCGAGAGAGACAGAGCGAGGCAGCAGCGCTGCGCTGGGAGGGCCAATCCTATCTCAACGCATGCCGGGTTTTCCACTGCACGCTCCAACAAGATCGCGAGGCCTCTCGAGCGTGAGGTTACGTTCCAATGGACTTTTTTTTACGAGTGGCGTGGCGAATTCGCAGTGGTAGACCGCGCTTCAAGTCTGCCTCTTCGTCGCTCTGTCTTTCTCACACGCAAGGGGCGCCCCGTACGGGTGCGAGAGAGACAGAGCGACGAGAACGACCTCTGTGTGCAGCCCTCGCCGTCTACAGGTGGAGGCGCACCGGATGTGAGGGGGCGGCCGGGGCGGCGCGCCGAACACGCGCTTCCGCCACATGACGGCCGCAGGCTTGTCCGCAGGCCCCGCAGGCCATCGGGGACGTCGCGGTGCCGCGGCCTGGGCGTGGCAACAATGCCGACCCAACTGTTCGCGCAGGATATTGTTTGTGTTTCTTTTTTTTCAGGAGGATTTTGAGCCTGAACTGTTGTTGTTGATGGGGGTGATGTTGGCAGGTGCGATGGCGCGCGCTGCGCTGCTGGTCGCGGCCTGCGTCCTGGTCCTCGCCATGTGCTTCAGCCCGGCAAGAACGACGCCCGCCTCCAGGAAGTCCCTCCGCTCCGTGGACTGCAGGTACGCTGCCAAACAGGCTCGGACTGGCCCCCAAAAGGCCCCAGCGGATAAGACCGCAAAAGGCCCCCGATCATCATTATGTTTTTACCCTTCATGACCAACTTTGTGAGGCTACCGCTCCCAAACTAGTTGCGGTCAATAGCCTTCCCGATACAGGGCATGAAAGAGTAGGGTCTTAAGAATACTAGGACGTCGAGGGAGGCCTTTTACGGCGACTAGATTAGACACAGTGGCCATCCAAAATCAGCAAATTTCCGAGATTCGACCACTTTTTGACCAACTTAGTCGGAAAATCGTTGCGGTCAAAGCCAAAATCGTTGTGGTCAACGTCTTCCCGATGCAGGGCATGAAAGAGTAGGGTCTTAAGAATACTAGAGCGTCGAGGGAGGCCGTTGACCGCAATTAGATCGGACGCAGTGGCCATCCAAAGTCAGCAAAATCAGCAAATTTCCGAGATTCGACCACTTTTTGACCAACTTAGTCGGAAAATCGTTGCGGTCAAAGCCAAAATCGTTGTGGTCAACGTCTTCCCGATGCAGGGCATGAAAGAGTAGGGTCTTAAGAATACTAGAGCGTCGAGGGAGGCCGTTGACCGCAATTAGATCGGACGCAGTGGCCATCCAAAGTCAGCAAAATCAGCAAATTTCCGAGATTCGACCACTTTTTGACCAACTTAGTCGGAAAATCGTTGCGGTCAAAGCCAAAATCGTTGTGGTCAACGTCTTCCCGATGCAGGGCATGAAAGAGTAGGGTCTTAAGAATACTAGAGCGTCGAGGGAGGCCGTTGACCGCAATTAGATCGGACGCAGTGGCCATCCAAAGTCAGCGAAAACGGCTACTTTCGTCCTATATATACTAGGACTCTTTGACCAACTTTGTGACGTTACTGGTCCCAAACCCGAAAGGCCCCGGCAGATTTTTCTGCCTGTCTGCCCTGGCCAGTCCGAGCCTGCTGCCAAAAAGGACTCTTTCAAGGACTCGAACCGAACGTGTGACCCCACCAATGGATTCCTCGTGCGGAGAGCAATCCATTGGTGGGGTCACACGTTCGGTTCGAGCCCCATTTAGCGACTCTGGAGCTCAAAACGCGTCCAGAGTTCTGACCTCCTCCGTCGGCAAATCCACCGTGCGGCGCCACAGGTTGCAGTGTGCGTTCGCTATCTCTGCGCGGTCGGCATGTCGACGACTTCCCCGCCAAATTATTCATTCCACGACACTGGGAACTAGAACGGTGCAGCATAAAGCACTTTATCGCCGTCTTTACGGTGCGATACGAGAGTGCGAGAGAGAGTGGGGCATTGCGAGGCGCGGCCTTGCGCGCTCCTTTTAACGTGCCGAGAGAGTTCGCAGGCAGTATATCGCAGCAGCGGCTGGCTGTGTGGGCGCACAGTGGGCCAGAAGACCGGTGGAGGCGGCCGAAACTCCAGACGCGTTTTGAGCTCCAGAGTCGCTAAATGGGACTCGAACCGAGCGTGTGACCCCACCAATGGATTCCTCGTTCGGAGAGCAATCCATTGTTGGGGTCACACGCTCGGTTCGAGTCTTATTTAGCGACTCTGCAGCTCAAAACGCGTCCAGAGTTTCGGGCGCCTCCACCGGTCTTCTTACCCACTGTGGGGCGGGGCGACGACGAGGATGTGGTTCCGCCACACTGTTCAAGCCGTTCCTGGGAATATTTGTCGTTTCGCGTGGCAGTGCTGGAACGTGTGTCGCCTTGCTCCCCCTTCCCGGCCCCTCCCAGGGACCCGCGCCAGCCCGTCCTCTGTTTTCTTCATTTTAAATGCTGTCTGGAGCGGCGCGCGGCCGAGCGTGGCGCGGCACCTCGTGGACGGCCTCGTGGAGTCGGAAGAATGTGCACGAGGGCACGTCCCGCGCTGCACGAGTCGCCACACAGTGGGCCAGAAGACCGGCGGGGCGGCCAAAGCCCGGACGCGTTTGGAGCTCAGAGTCGCTAAATGGGACTCGAACCGAACGTGTGACCCCACCAATGCGTTGCTCTCCGAACGAGGAATCCATTGGTGGGACCACACGGTCAGTTCGAGCCCTGCTAAGCGACTCTGGAGCTCAAAACGCGTCTAGGGTTTTGACCGCCTCCGCTGGTCTTCCGGCCCACTGTGAGGGTCACACTTCCGTGACCGCCGCCCCACTGTCGATGCTGGAGTCGACCCCTACTGCTGGCAATGGCCGGCGAGACTGCGCTAAGAACGCGGCAGACGTGGGCGAGCGCGTCTGGAGGCAATGCGGGCAATGGCAGGCTGCAAGAAACGATCCGCAAGAAGCCTGTCAACCGAATGAGGCGCCGGCACCGCCAGCAAGCACTCGTTCTTGCCAGTGTGTTTGTTTGCCGCCGCGGAATCGGCTTGGAGTCCCGGGGCCAAGGTCGTCGGGGCAGGACGCGTCAACGCAACAAAAAAATATGTATTAGCTAGTTCCATGTCAAACGTCTGTATCTCGCCGCGTCGCGCGCCACCAGACTCAAACTTGTTGTGCAATGTGAGTAATGTCTCTCTCTCTCTCTCTCTCTCTCCCTCTCCCTCTCTCTCCCCCCTACAGGCGGCTAGTGTTCCACCCGTACTGCCGCGGGGTGGCTGCCAAGCGGTCCATGCCCAGCGCGGAGTCCCGGTTCCTGGACGCGGTGGACCTGGACGCCGCGCCGCCACCGCCGCCACCGCCGTCCGCGCGCGGCTCGCTGGGTTCGCTGGCGTCCGAGCTCCGCGCCGACCCCCTGCTCGTCGGCATCCTGGGCCGGCTGGCGGAGGAGGGGCGCGAGCAGCAGCGCGAGCAGCGCGACCGGCCGAGGCTGGTGGTCGCCGACGTGGCCGCGGACAGCGCCGACAGCGCCGACAGCCAGGCCAGCGACGCCGACGCGCCGTGGAGCGGCGAGCCGGTGAGCAGAACGTTCACGTTGAAACCGCGGGTCCGGGGTTCGAATCCCCGTGTCAAAGTAACTTTTTTTTCTGTTTGAATTTTTTTTTAATTTTTCAATTACATTTGTAATTGAACGGATTGCTCTCTGTTGCAGAGCGGGGCGAAGGCCCCGGACTACGGCCGCTTCGAGTGGCAGTCGGCCCGCAAGCGCATGAAGGAGCAGGAAATCACGTACGACTACTGAACTCCGCGCGGCCCCGTCGACGAACGCAACCCTCCGTGAGACTTTCCGTCGTGTCGACTCCAACGGGTCTCCCTCGACGTTCCGTGCCCTAGTTCTCTTCTGTCGGGAAGCCGTGACGTAGATTCGTGTTTGTACTAGGTTTCAGAAATAATGCCGGTTCAAAACCGGCCAAAAATTGTGTAAAAAAAGGGAAAACACCACAAGAGACAGCAAAAGGGGGAAACGATTTTGTGCTGGCCGGGCCACGCCGGGCTGGGCCGTGGCTGCGTTGCCCTGCCGTTGGACTGCCAACCTGTGGCTGGGTTGTCATGCCGACGCCGCGATATTTAAAGGGCAGCAGAGCACGACGATTACATCCCGCATTATCCGCAGTAAGCCTGCCTCCGGGCCCTGGACCCCGTCGTTATTCGCAGGGCGCTCGGTGGCATTGGGGCCCGTCACTGTATTAAATGGCCCCCCAGTCGAGACGTTCTGGACACAGCTTAATTAATTATTTCGACCACCCGTCATCTCAAAAGTGGAACGCGCCCATAGTGCGTCTGTGTGCGTCGCTGTGTGCGTGTGGCTGTGTGGGTGGGTCGGTGTGGGGAAAGACTTAGATTGTTTGGACGCAATGCATGGCGTAAGAGGCTTTGCGCCACCCCGTTTCGACCCCAGAACGCGTTGTGTCTCCCCCCTCTCTCTTTCTCTCTCTGTCTGTCTCTCTCTATCTCTCTATGTCCGCGTGTGGGTTCCGGGTGGCTGTCGCAGCCAGGATGTCTCTAGGTTCTCTCTGGGCAAAAATAAAAGAAAGTCTTTTTTTGTGACGCCAACCTCGGACCTATCATCCCCATCCCACCGTTTGCCCTCAAAGTTTGCCTGTTTCCTTCTGAATTTATTGAAAATTTTGTGAAAACTTTGTAGCCTTGTGGGCAGTGACCTCTCCGGACGTCTTCTAGGACTGGGCCCCACAAGTAAGATTTTGGATGCCACCGCCTGCATGTGCAATGAGGTCTCACTGTTGTTATTATATTTCTGCTCCATCATGTAAACGCCTAGAAAAAAAAAAACATGCAAGCCAATCGGGCGGGTTTAAAATAAGAGAAACAGAATTCAATTTTACATGTTTACGGGGGCAAATTTTCAAACTGCATTATACCGTCAATGTTTCTGTTTCATTGTCTCATTTAATTACTGATTCATTTGATCAGTATAATTTTTGTAGTAGGGAAGGACTGATGACTAGACTGAGGCTTAAGTTTTTTGTTTTAGTGACCAGCCTTTAACTTCAATAACATCAAATTTTGAGCGTTTCTGGCTTTTTACCGGCATGATCCTTGCTCGAGAAACACTTTTCGATGCGTTTCTCACAGCCTTTGCATTAGGCCTGGGCGATTAATCGATTAATCGAAAATAATCGCGATTATTTTGTTAATCGTCCGATTATTTCAAATCCCCGATTGGTGGTTCGGTAATCGAAGTATTGACCGATTATTTAACGATGATCGATTATCGATTAATCGTCTCTTTATCGGATATTCTATCCATCACCTGATCAAATTCTGAGCGGAAACGTCTTAAAAAGTTTTCAGTTAAGGCACAAAAGCTGTCACAGACACTCGACGTTGCGCCAATGGTTTCCCTAACCTCTTATTACATGCTATTTTCACAATAGTACGAGTATTTACCTTTATTTGTCAATTTCCAAATAATCGATTTCTCCCGATTAATCGTTGATTTTCGATTAATCGTTGATTTTCGATTAATCGTGTACGTTTTCGATTACCGATTACCGAACTGCTAATCGACACCAATCGCGATTATTTTATTCATCGGCCGATTACGATTACAACCAATAATCGCCCAGGCCTACTTTGCATGAAATCAGTGACACCACCTGTCGTCGAGTGGGTAATAAAAGTAATAATGTTAATAATTATGAATATCGCAAACCGTAGCTTCTCTGTAACTTAAAATATCTGTATATTATAAGTAATAACACGCAATTACAAATTTTATTATTGTACTGATTGTGTCTGATTGCCCTGAAGATCCCTCCGCACTGCCATGCGGCCTCCCTGTCTCTCTGACGTGGTCGTGTCTCCGCCGGAAAAGCCCCGTCGCTGTCTTCGGGGCGCGGACTAGCAGACACGGCGCTAGGACTCCCTGTAGGCGCGGCCGCGCGGCACGGCCGGCACGGGCACGAACACGTAGTCCCCCGGGTGGTACAGGTGGTCGCCGCGGTCGAGGGCCGGCTCTCCGGCGGGCAGGTACGCTCCCCAGTCCCCCCTGTCGTAGCCGGGCGGGCCGGGAGGGGCCACCGCGCGCTCCAAGAGCATCCTGGGCTGCACCGGCAGCATCGGCTGCACCGGCTGCATGCGCTCGTACATCACCTGATTCGGATTCGCGTTCAAAATGCGGTTCACAGTGTGCCGGTCCTCTGGCTCACTGTTTGTCAGTGTGCGGAGCTCACCTGGCGCTCGGCGTGGACGTCATCCGGGATCACGCGCTCGAACAGCGTGGCGCGGCCGTCGCGAGACGTCACCAGCACCCTGTCGACGGCGTCCCTCACGACGGAGTCCCTCAGGACGGGGTCCCTGAAGCCGGGGTCCCTCAGGACGGGGTCCCTCAGGACGGGGTCCCTGAAGCCGGGGTCCCTGAAGCCGGGGTCCCTGAAGCCCGGGTCCCTGAAGCCGGGGTCCCTGATGACAGGGTCCCTGAAGCCGGGGTCCCTGATGACGGGTTCCCGGAGGCCGCCCCTGTCCCTCACGAGGGGGCCGTCGTAGTCGTCGAAGTCCCGCGCGAGGCCGGCGGGCGGGCCGGGCGGGGCCGGGTAGGCCCTCGCCACGGACACGGGCTGCAATGGCTCCCACACGCGCGGCTCGGCCAGGGCCTCAGCCAGGGCCGTCAGCAGCAGCACCTGGTATGAGAAATCGCGTTGCTACGACGAGAAGTCGAGCACAGTGGGCCAGAAGACCAGTGAAGGCGGCCAAAACTCTCGACGCGTTTTATGCCCGAACCGAACGTGTGACCCCTCTTCGAACGAGGAATCCATTGGTGGGGTCACACGCTCGGTTCGGGCAGGCTCACCGGCAGGGCGGCGTTAACGGCGTGGCCGAGGGGCGCCGCCGGCGTGGCCATGACGGGCCGCAGCAGCAGCACCACGCACACGGCCTCCACGTCGAGCGCCAGGCACTCTCGCCTCTCGCCGGGCCTGGCCATGGCGCGCACCGCGCACACACAGGGCGGGGCGGGGCGGGGCGGGGCCGGGGGCCGCGGTCCCGCAGCCGCCAGGCATTGCAGCAGTACAGCGAAAACGGTCGAGGCAATTGTTCGCGGTGTCAACGGGCCCGTTTCTTCTTCCTCGTCCTGACTCGGCGGCTGTCCGCTGGTGGTGAGGTGGCGATGGCGGCGCTGCAGGCAGGGCCTTCTCGGAGGCGGTGAGCGTCACGGCCAGCATGGAGGCACCAGTCTCGCTGCTGCTGCTGGCGGTGAGTCCTGGCTCTGCCTTTCGCAAAGGGCGCCAGAAATCAACCAGGACAATTCCGAGCGATCTAAGACGATCCCTGTTCTGATCGGGCGTTCGAGATCTCGAAGTGGGACCTCGTTGATGGGCGGCCCTGTGCTCCGTCAGGTCGGCGCGTCCCTGGCGGCGCCGCAGTTCTTCGAGGCGGCCACGCAGCCCTACATGCAGGACCTCCAGGACCTCCGGGACCTCGAGCCGGCCACGCCGCCGGCCTTGGGGGACGACGACGCCGACCTGGAGCTGGCGGTGGAGGCGGAGGACGCCGCCGAGTACGGCTGGGAGGAGCTCAAGGGCTCGGTGGACGTCGTGGACGTGCCGCTGGCCGACGTGCAGTGGTCGCTGGACCAGCTGCCACCCTCCATGAGGAAGGTGCTGAGGCTGGTGCTGTTCGACAAGTACAAGGTCAACTTCACGTAGCGCCCCGCCACGCCGCGCAGAGGCAAAGTAGCACTTTTTAGCCAAGGCACTCCCTTGGAGACCGATGGAACACTGTTCGTTCCTCTTTTGTTTATTTTCTGTACGGAAAACATTTTTTGTGAATGTTGCTGGAAGGGTTGCTGTTCAACTTACCGTGCCCCCCCCCCCTTCTCTCTCTCTCTCTGTCTCTCTCTCTGCGGCAATACCCCGCGTCCGTCGGGTTGCGCGCGCGATACTCCGCGCGGCAGCACAGGGTCCCTGCAGGCACGGAGTATTGCCGCCGCGATGCGATGCGGCACAGTGTACAGTACAGCTGCTCGGCTCGGCCTGGCGGTCAACTTGGACTTCCGTGCCGTGGGACCGAGGTCGTCTCACTTCTACTCTCACCCGAGAGCGTTGCGCCGACATCACTTGGCTTGCAGAGCGCCGTGACGACAGGCAGTCCCGGTGCACGCCCCTGCCTGCTGGTTGCCTACGCGCTGCACCGCAGGCGCTCCGAGCTCTCCTCCAGACATATTTCCTCTTTATCAAAAGCTGTCCGATTTGTTTATTTCGGTAGTCCAGCCTGGACAACAACTAAACCCACGTGGTTGTGAAGGCTGGACTTCAATGACTTCATTCACATCAGCCAAAGGAGAGGCAAACGGTGAAAGCTTGCAACGCGTCGACCAGGAGACCGGTGCAGGCGGTCAGAATTCTAGACGCGTGTTGAGCTCCAGAGTCGCTAAATGGGACTCGAACCGACCGTGTGACCCCACCAATGGATTGCTCTCCGAACAGAGTAGCACGGCCACGCGCCGACACCCGCCGACACGCGCAGGGACGCAAGACGAGGAGTACCTCGCAAACACTCGGGCCTAACATGAGCGGGGACTCTAGCGGGACATGTTTTGCAGCGCCAGCCGCCCGGCCGCGTCGCGTCGCGGAGTCTGCGTAGTTCCTGACTTGCCTCCGCCGACACACACACACACACACACACACACACACAGCGACTGTGTTTTGATAGGCGCGGCCCTACCGGCGCGTGGCGCTACGGACAGCGTAGTATTGGCACCCACGTGGCCGCGCTGGCCGCGCGACGCCGCGCGAAAACACTCCCCCCTCCACCGCCCGCCCCTGCCCCTCGTCCGGCCGGTGACGTCACGCCGTGGGCTCGGTCCGCGGCCGGGCCGCCATTGGTCCGCGCCCGGCGGCGGGATCGCTCCTCGCGCTGCGATTGGCCGCGCGGCGCCGCTCACGCCACCAGAAGTCCTGGCTCTGGCCGTCCTGCGACCGCAGGACCATTCTCGGCCTGCCTCTCTCGCACCCACACGGAGCCCGCCGCGCGCCTGTAGGGCCGCCGCGAGTGCGAGAGAGACAGCGCACCGTTCGGAATTCGTCTGCTGGCTGCTCGAGAATAGCCCGGGGTCGGCCCGACGGCTGCACGACGGCCCGTCAACGAAAGTAGCGTCGCGGAAGAGAGCGGCGTCTCGTGCGGGACGGGGCACCTCTCTCTCTGGGGCCGAACGTGTGACCCCACCAATGGACTCCTCGTTCGGAGAGCAATCCATTGGTGGGGTCACACGTTCGGTTCGAGTCCCATTTAGCGACTCTGGGGCTCAGGACGCAGGTCCTTTGGCTCTCTTTGACTCACACCGTCTCGTCAGAATAACATTGCGACAAAGCCAAAACCCGCACGCGCCGAACGCTCACGCCACTGGGGCCTTGGCAAACCCCCCTCCCGCCCTCCTCTGCGCCACTGCGTTGTCATAGGTAAGGAACGGCCGCGCCACAGAGAGGAGAGAGAGAGAGAGAGAGAGAGAGAGAGAGAGAGAGAGAGAGAGAGAGAGAGAGAGAGAGAGAGAGAGAGAGAGAGAGAGAGAGAGAGAGAGAGAGACGTCACTTTGGGACAGATAAAACGGCCCACGCGATGCAGCGCCTCCTCGACATTACTCAATCTGGGAACACGTTTCGTGCGTAATAAATAATCCGCGGACGAGAAGGGAGGTGGCGTTTGTCATCGACTTCTCAACTTTACAGTACACATTCGGTGTTCCTCCTCGTTTAACCGCCTCGGGGGCTTTGCCTGCCGTGTCGCCGCCAAGCGCGAGTTGCCACTTACAGTGCTGTTGAGCAGGCTCAGCGATCAGCTGGGCCTTGGTGACAGACGCCGAGCGTGCGCGCGCATGAAGTGCTGCATAGGCTGAGTCCCAGCACTGCTCTCATCGCTCTGTCTCTCTCGCACTCGTGGGGCGTGCCGTCAGGGAGCGAGAGAGACAGCGGACGCGGAGCGAAGCGAGCAAACCCAACCCCAGTTCGTTGAGCAAGCCCACCTGAACGCGTGCGATATGGGCGGCGCAGATCGCAGGCCGACTGTCGTTGAAAACAGGATGTCCCAGCGCAAGGCGCACTCTCACACGCGCGAGAGCGGCGAGAGCCCTCTGTTGTGTTGTTGTTGCATCTCGAGCCTCGCACGTGGAGTGCGGCCTGCGGTCTGCTCTAGCCGGCGGGAAATGTCAATGCAGGCAAACAAGCCGTTGGTTATTACCGGGCCGACGCCTCACTTTCCCTCGGCCTCGCCGGCCTCGCCGGCCTCGCCTGCTGGGCCTGGATAGCGGCCAAGGCCTCGCCAAGGCTGGCCAAGGCCCCGACGCGCTCGCACAAGGCCGCCGGACAGACAGGCAGGGCAGACAGACAGACAGGCAGACAGACAGGCAGGCAGACGGACAGACAGACGGGCTGGGAAGAGGAAACAACAACAACGAAAGACTACGCACGTGCCGGTCTGAGGCCAGTCAGTGACTCACAGCAATCCAAGAAGTGAAATGAAACGATATAGCGGAAAGTGTAACTTGTCAGCTGGCACTTTTTGAGAGGGTATTAGTGCAGGTTCCCCTTTTGTTACAGGATGTCCAATTAGATGGTAGGCAAGCTGGGTGCGAGCCTTGTATAAGTGCATAGAAAAAGAGTTTTCAACCCGAGAGCATTTCGCCTCACATTGACACGGGGTAGTTTGGGCGCGAAATCATTGGCTCCAATTTGTGCATGCGAATTTAAAGCAATTTGATATAGGCGGCGGAGGCGGCGCGAAGTCGTGACACAACGCTCGTGACACAACAAAAACAACAACAAGTGCATGGCGGTGCACCAACCCCCTTCCCCTGGACACCTGTACCGCCACACTTTGTAGCAGTAAACACTGCGCCACCGTAGAAACCGCCCCGCCCCGCCCCGCCTCACCGCGGCGAGGCGATAAAAAGAATGACGGTAAACAAGCGGGCAGTCAGTCGAGAGCCAGCCTCCGAGCAGTTCGCAGCGCCCAGAAGCCCCGCGACAAAGAGGATACAGTGATACAGTGTGGTGCAGTGAATCGACGTGAATCGGTGGAACAAGTGTCGCCCACTTTCTCTCTCTCCCTCTCTGAAGCCGGTCTGTGGACGCCCCCACCCCCACCCCCTCCGCCGGGCGGCCCAGCCCTGGCTGGAGCCATGTCGTTCAGCAAGAACAGTACCAGCGATGCGTCTGCTGCCTCACACCAAACAGGTAAAAGTTTGAAAACAATACCGCAGTCTCTCTCGCACTCATGAGCGAGGGAGGTGGGAGGTGTGATCGACGAAAACCTAGAGCGAAATCAACCAGCTGGAGTTGGCGGGGGAATGCCATTCAGTCACGGACCACCCAGCAGAGCAGGGAGGTGCACACGACGGAGACTGATAGTCTCTCGAGTCGTTTATAAAAAACTGATACGTCTGAGGTCGTTTTAAAAAGGGAAAAAAAGAGGGAACGAGATACGGAGAGTGACAGCTCCACCGTTTGGAAACTGTTGGCGCGTTGGCTGGGGTGAGTTGGCAAACGTAGGAGTCCGCTTTAGCCCACAGGCAGTGTGGCTAGACTGGCACGCGTGTCGGTCTGTTCTAGAACTCTGTTTGGACAGCCCGCGGACTAGCTTAGTTGGCCGAACGGCCACTGGCGCGCTAGAGTAGCCGACGCTCTTTTGTCGTTTGGACTAGCAAGCATTCGTCTGCTAGGCGTCGGACAATGTTTTCGTACATTTACTCCAAAACAGCAGCTTGGCATTTTCGTGACGTATGATCAAAGTGACCTACGGGTTTTCCCCCTGTTCTAAGCTGAAGCCAATAGTTGCATTGAATCTCGCTTTACGCCGAGCCCTGAACCAAGGTAACGGAGTGACAGTTGCTCGCTGCTACCCTTTGTGACATCAGAGGGTACGCAACAGCTGACCGAAAATGCCAGAATTTTCTTGCCTTCCCTCAATTTTAGCCCTTTTTGGGAAAAATTAATCTGTATGACTACATTAAAACACCTCACTTCAGTTTCCACCTTTCCTTACTGGTTTCAAAAATCTAAATTTTAATATCAAACTCAAGAATTAGGAGGAAGTAACAGACCTTTCTGATAATAGGTTAGGTGATCTCGTATATGACTTCCAATTTTCCTATTTTGATTTTTGTATTCTTTCCCCGCAGGCAGTTGAATATTCAAAGTGCAAATCCCTTGCCGCCCACACGAGCTCAAAGTGACAAAATGTCTGTGGCACAGCTACGTGCCCTTTCTGCTACGCAATGGAAAATATTATCTCATCTTCGTGATTACTTGACAAAACCCTCAGACAATGGATATATCTTTAACCTCACCAAAGAATGGATGGCTCTACTTCAAAAATTGCCATCACTGCAACCATTCAGAGCTGCAGAGAAGACACTAAAAAGCGAAAGCATCAACTCAATGTCGACAACTTCAACCTTGTCTGCGTCTGCAACTGTCGACCAAGTGGATGCTGCTGGGATGGCATCCAGTACGCTAAATGCCAACGCTAAGCCTCCTGCAGATTCTCCACCACCAGCCTCCTCAGCGGCAGCTGCAGACACTTCATCTTCAAAGTACTCTCAGGTCTTCGCCAATCTCAAACTCTTTGGAGGGAATGGTGACAACGGCAAAGGCAATGGAGAAGTGGTTCAAGAGAAATCCAAGTGGCGCACTCAGAAGGAGGTTATATCTAAGGTGAGTAGATAACCGAAAACTTGACATTCCATTCCAAACTTTTGAATTAGTTTTGAATAAATCAATGGGTTTTTTTCTTTGTAGCACACTGTGCATTCTCGCACTCAGCATGTGATCAGTGCAGTGGCTTCATCAACAAACACTGCATCGAGGCTGAGGCGTTTGGAAGATTTACTTCAGCATTTTTACCAATTTCCAGAGTCCAAAATGTATGCAGGAAAAGTAAGTACAATGCTAGCTTTTGGTTTGGTTTGTTCCTTTTAGTTATCTTTGAATCAAACCATTTAACTTTATGTTCATTGTTAACATGACAGGAAGGAGCTGTAAACGTTCTTTTAAGAGTGCGTAATGAGGCAAGTGATGAAACAACCATAGCTTTAACACGAGAAATACTGACCACCCTTGGCTACATAGATCCTGTACCTGGTCCAGGCATTCGTGTTCTGTCTATTGATGGAGGCGGTATTAGGTATGGCTTCTTTTTCATTTCCATTTTTGTGTTATCTGCTTTAAGAGTAATATTTTTATATTATTCTTGGAACATTAATTGGGATGTTTTGAACTTTACAGAGGAGTTCTTGTCATTGAAATGTTAAAGAAGCTCGAAGAGTTGACTGGGAAACGGGTTTATGAATTATTTGACTACATTTGTGGTGTCAGTACTGGAGCCATTTTGGCATGTGTCTTAGGTATGTTAAGTTACTACCAGTCTAACTACTTTCATGCAATTTTAAATGTTCTCTGCTTGACTGTTATATTTCTATTGTTTTAGCACCTCAAAGAATTTCACTTGATGAAGTTTCTCATCGTTACAAAGAACTGAGCACAAAAATCTTTACTCAAAATCCTATTTGGGGCACGAGTAATTTGGTCTGGAGCCATGCCTACTATGATACAACAATGTGGGAAGATATGCTCCGTACTTACGTAGGAGACACTAAACTTATCCACACCAGCCGAGACCCCGTTTGTCCAAAGGTATTATTTCTTGAAGTCATGCATGACCTCTTGACCATCTTGACTTTTCTCCGTGTAACAAATAAATTAAAAATCATGTACTTTGTGTGTTTCAGTTCAGTGCTGTGTCAACTGTAGTGAACCGTGAGCGAGTATCAGCTTTTGTGTTTAGAAATTATGAACTCCAGCACCGCATTCAGTCTCAGTACCTTGGAAGCAGCCAGCATGCAACATGGGAAGCAGTTAGAGCTTCATCCTCTGCACCTACTTATTTCGAAGAGTTTCAGCTCGGGGATCTTCTTCATCAGGTAAGGCATTTGTCAAGATATTATCTTTATGTAATGGCACCCATAATCTTTGATTTGGATAGGGTGCTGAATCTTGCAAATAACTGCAAATTCAAGAAAAAAAAAATTTCTTATAACTTTTCTGTTGTGCTCATTCAGGATGGTGGAATCATGGTAAATAACCCAACTGCAGTGGCCATTCATGAAGCTCGCCTTCTGTGGCCTGGCGTTCCCATTCAGTGTGTTGTGTCGTTTGGAACTGGGAGGTGTAACCCAGTGACTCAAAGAACTGAAGTTGCTGAAGTGGCAAAAGGGTCATCTTGGAGGAACAAATTCAACAAAATTCTTGACAGTGCGACTGATACAGAAGGTATGTATTGCTACTTTTTCTTTGATATAAATTTACTAAGCATTTTTCAATGGCATTTTAAGGTGAGGTGTGGGTGAAAATTTGCACCAAAATTGATTAAAATGATATATTTAATCTACTTGTTATTTTAATGTAAAATACTCTTCTATTACAAACAGCATGGCCTAAAGGTCTTTGTTATGAACCCCTAAGTGAGTGGTTCATCTAACATGGACTGATATATGCATGCGCCTTTTCTGGTCACCCAACTCTTACGACAAGTGTCGAAGAAATTTTTTTTCTACTCCGTCAATTAGCCACGCATACAGTTTTGTTTTATACTGACCATACTTCCTGGAGTAGTTCTTTGTGGTCCATGTGACAATGTAACAGAGAGATATTTCAAATGTCTATCCACTTTCTTAAATCGTTTACCTTAAAGTGGTAAAAAATGGAGAAAAAAACTTATTTTTTCAAATTAAAAAATTGTGAAGTTTGCTCAGTCAAAACCAAAAAATAAAATTCAAATATCTCTCTGTTACGTTGAAGTATTGGGGTTTAGGTAACGCCAAAACAAATTTCAGACCATTCCGTCAAAAAACTTTGCGTGGCTGATTTTTCTACTAAACGCTTAATTTCAATGAAAAAAGCCTACTGTGGCTAAATGGGTGGGTAGATTTGGATGAAATTTGGAGTGTAATAGTTTCCTACCTAGTACTTTAACGCCCTAAAGTTTCAACCAGCACAGCCAAGTGGTATAGAAATTTCCATTTTCACCCACACCTCACCTTAACACTTTGAATCTTTTTTCAGCTGTCCACACCCTTTTAAATGACCTTTTGCCGGGCAATGTGTACTACCGGTTCAATCCCTATCTTACTGAGATGGTATCCATGGTGGAAATTCGCCCAGAGAAGATTTCTCAGCTTGAAATGGATGCAGAAATGTACTACAGACGAAATGAAGAAAAATTCAAGGAGGCAGCTCAAGTTTTAGTCCAAAAGAAAAATGCTGCTCAGAGAACCATGGATTGGGTCAGCCTGCAAACTAAACTAATTGGACTGAAGTCGAACTTATAGGTCAGGGTAATGTTGTTGAGAGTTGTGTTTCATCTTTTTGTTCATGCTGATGAAGTGCGTTCAGGCAATCCTCTTCGAAGCCCTTTTCCATGGCTTGTTCGGATGGACAGTTTACTGTTGATCTGTCAGTCGTTCAGGAAGCTATTTGTCTTATACTAATGATTTGATAATATCTACCTGTACAAATGGAGCTGTACTGTGATAGCTGATATTTCAGTCACTCGCCCAGTCATAGGTTTAATTTGAGCAATACCAATGAAACATTTTAGAGCTTTATTTATCTGTAGACTCTGCTGAATTTTTCAGTCATTTAAAATTTTCACAAACTGCACACCTTAGCATATGTTATTTCAAAACTACCATTGTTGACAAAGATTTGTTCCAAACATACATACATATAGGTGGAAATTTCCTGTTTGTTCCCCAAACCACATGTATTCTGTGTGCAAGGTGTAATATAATTAAGTTGAATTGTAATGTAAGGAAAAATCAATATGTGACTCTTCATGTACTTTACCTGTGATATTTAATTGTTCAACTATAGATTCAATGTATGGTGTTTGTACAAATGTGTTTTAAATAAATTATTTAAAAAAAAACTTCTCTTTATAAAACCCTTATTCATACCAATTAAAATTTGTCAGAGAATTATACATCAAAGGCTGCGGATATTCAATCCCTTACCCGTTCGGGGGCTAAAACAAGAGATCATTCGTGGCTGGTTCAAAAATTGCCGCCAAAGGTGTGACCAACTTAATCTCATTGAACAACAAAGTCAGGAGAGTTAAACAGCCGTTGGCTCATGGGCATCCACACTAATGAAACAATGTATTCGTCACATTTGTAATCTGTCACTATCCCTTGATCCCTCATTTGACGATCGTTTCTAGGTGTCAAGAGTCGTCCAGCATGAACAGTACCAACCTTTGTTTGTTTGACGTTTGTTGTGCTTTGTTGCAAAGACGACCAAAATAAGTTCCAGGACAGAACCCGGCTTAAGCTGTAAGTCTTCACATAATCTCAGTTGTGTTCTTGATGAAACCCTTCCTCAAACTCTCTTCTGCCTGCTATCTTTATTTCGGTCTCCCAGAAGTTGACATAGCTTCGTTGAGGGTGAGAGATATGTTATATGTGAGAGGTTAGGTTTATTTAGTTAGTGTGTTGCATATGCATTTTGTTCTGTTTTATGTAACAACAATAGTTTACGTGATGACTATAGCGGTCTGCGCCTCCCTGTTGCCTAATTTGTTTAACTTTTCAGTGGAACACCTGTATGCAACTGATATATTAGCTTTGAAGAGTTTGGCTATGACTGTTGACCATCTTTCTGGTTGTGTAGCAAGAATTTTAAATAAACATGAGTCATGTTACTCGATGATCTAGATCCGTGCTCATTAAAGGGATGTCCTACAAACTAGCTGTTTTATGAATTAATCCAATTTGTTTTGATTTCAGTTCCTTGTTTTGGTTCTTCAAATTCTGAAAAGAAGACCGCTAGTATGGATACCTTGATAAAGCTTGTAAGTTGCTTAAGGATTTTCTTTAACTACACTGCATTTTTCCTACAGATTTAATTACTTTCTGTGTTTCATTTTGTTCCAGATTCCTGAATTAGGGCGGGAGTATGTTCACATAAAGTGTCCAAGCAAAGTTGTGTCAATTTTGGGCAAATTTGCAGCAGGTGGTGTAAATGCCTTACAGGTGAATATAAATACAGTATATCTCAGTTTTGATAATTATCTTCCCGCTGCCAGCTTTAACTATTACCATGTTCTATTTCTTAGGTGATCGCTGACTTTGACCATACTGTAACGAAACAACATATTCATGGTGAACGACATGTGTCAAGTTTTTGTGGGTGCCTTTTTGATCTAGATACTCTTTCAATTATTGATCCATGTCTATTTTTCACAATTTATTAACTTAATTTGTTCAATCAGGTGTAGTTAACAAGTGCACTGTTCTGCCAGAAGATTTTCGGGACAAAGATCGCAAGTTGTTGGAGAAATATTTACCTATTGAAAGGGATCCAAATTTATCCAAGGAAGAGAAGATACCCTATATGGTTGAGTGGTACACCACCACTAGTGAATTGTTAAATGGATTCCCTCTCGGATCCGATGAGATAGCAAGTGCTGTCAAAAAGTCTGACACTCAACTCAGGTAAATTTTTATCAATGTGTCAATAACTTAAGCTTATTCAATCCCCTGGCATGATCTGTTTTCATCCTTCAGAACAGGAACAGCTGAGCTAGTCAATGCTCTCGATGAAGAAGATGTACCTATGCTAATATTTTCTGCTGGTCTTGGTGATGTTGTAGATGCAATTTTAAAATGTCATGGTGTTGTTAACAAAAATATCCATGTGATTTCTAATTTTCTGAAGTATAAGGATGGACATGTTAATGGATTTACCAATGACATTGTGCATCCATTCAATAAGAATGGCAAAGCTGCAGAACACACAAAATACTTTGAGGTAGGAGTTGAATTTTGAATTTTGTAGCAGAAAGCCGTGTTGTCTTTTTTTTCTCATGATCTGGAAATTTTCTTAGTTAATGTCAAGTCGGCACAATGTGATTCTCATGGGTGACAATTTGGGTGATGCTGAAATGGCTGATGGTGTACCAAACACTGATGCTGTTTTGAAGATAGGATTCCTGTATGGTGCTGTGAGTGATGTCTCCTTTACTGGCAGACTTTCATCCTTCCTAAAAGTCTTGTATTGACTAGTTTTTATTTTTATTTTCAGGTTTCTACACTTCTGCCTTCATACATGGATCATTTTGATATCGTCCTTGTCGATGATCAGACAATGGTCATTCCAAACTCTATTTTCAATCATGTTAAGAAAAACTAGCTGAATCCAATGAGTAGACCATTATACCTGTGGCCCAGTGAAGAGACAGACATAAGCAATCAAAAGGACTAAAATATGGAAACCTTTAAATCCTTCAAAGGATTTTTCCTTTAAAACATAAAATCCTTTAACTTGCTTAAAGTTTACATTTTCCTGTTTTCTTTTAGTCAATCATAAATACACCAATGATTCCATCTTTTCCTATAATTCAAAACCACTTGATCTGTGTAGGGAATCTCTTGTTGGGGATCTCTTGGGAATACTGTTACAGACATAAATCAATGGCTTGTCTGATATTCTCCCTTGCTTTTGATTTCTCTTCTTCATTTGACTACAGCACAAATGGTTTCTGCTAAGCCAATCTAGGTGGGCACTCAGATTTATGATTTTCGGCTCCATGTATGCCTTCCTGGTTAAAGATTATTTATTTGATCTGGATATTGACACCGCTTTTGTTCCTGTGTTTTCAAAATAATTAATGTGTGGTGTGTGAACTTGTGTTGTGTATTCTCACCTTTTGTTCTTTGTTTGTTGAAGTGAGCAGTTACATTTTATTAAAACGTTCTCATTTAAATAAAAACCAGCTGTGTACATCGAAACGTTATTTGCACCTAACTTCCTTGCATGTAGAGGCAGAGATATGCACAGTGTGTTGTCTGTTGCAGAAGGCACCCAAGCCCCTGTCGGAGTTGACACATAACTATTTGAAATTTTCGTGAAGAGACTTTGCCTCACCAGACCGACCTCGCAAAGCGCAAAGCACTCTCTCGCGCACGCTTCGGCGGGCCCTAGTGACCGGGTCACTAGCAGTCACTACACTAGCGGGCCCTAGTGACCGGGTCACTAGCAGTCACTACACTA
This sequence comes from Thrips palmi, assembly GCF_012932325.1. Taxonomy (NCBI): domain Eukaryota; kingdom Metazoa; phylum Arthropoda; class Insecta; order Thysanoptera; family Thripidae; genus Thrips; species Thrips palmi. The sequence continues at coordinate 4,001,809 of NW_023144630.1, read as the reverse complement.
GCCGGCCCTTCCCTGGCGAGCACCGCCTCCTAGAGTCGCGTGCCCACGGAACAGGACTGCGACGCAGCGGCAGGACTTCAATTAATGCAACAAACCGAATACAACAGTTAAATAGTCGGTCGCAGAGGCGACCGACACTTCTCCACAACCTAAAGGGAGGCACATGACATTTCGTGTTTTTGAACACAGCCGGCTTGATCTTGATAGGGAAAAGGACGGGACGGCAACACCGCACGCAGACGCAGTTTCCTTCGAGTAAAACATGGTGGATGTTTGTATGAATTTTGTAAATTGTGTTCGGCGTCCCAAGTTCCATGAAACGTTGGCCGTTTGAATTATACTTGGAAGAGTGGTTTTTATGTGGTTTGAGTGGAGGCGTCCACGGTTGTGGCTTGTGCACTCTTTGAGTGAACTCTTTTCCGTGCACCACTTGATTTTCTTCATAAACCAGCTAGCGCCAATGAATATTTTCTGCAACTTTTCTATCACAAATGTGAACGCCCTATCTTCTGAGTAAGTCCTTCCTTGATGTTGCACATTACTCTACAGTTTTATCTGTTCTTTCCTCAGTTTTAAGAATGTTACTGAAAAAAGAGACACTGCTTGTTCGTGGGGGCCGGTTCCCAATGCTCTGTCCTCTCCTCGGACAATAACATTTCGCCGATCTAAAGTTATTGCAGACATTTGAACAATATACCTTTAACTATGATAATCAATGTTCCCAAGTTATACTTCTGTTTTACATGATATGTAATTTCTGTATTTCGGTTTGGTCAGAGAGTGTTGAGGTTATGGATGTCATCAGCTTGAACCTCATCTCTGTTACAGAGGCTTCAGTTGATTCTTTATCTGTTTTCGTCGATCAATTTTTACCAATACTTCAGCTCAATTTCTTTTTCAGGAACTTGTACCGAACTACACTTTTGTGATGATCTAGTAGCGGAATCATGTCCACCTTCAACGACCAGGGATTTGAGAAAAAGCTTCTAGGGCTGAAAGACTCACAAGAGAGTATATCTACCTTATCTGACTGGTGCCTTCAAAATAGACAACATCACAAAAAAATAGTTGCTACATGGTTAAGTGTTTTAAAAAAAGGTACAGGAGATAGAAGAGTAACCTTGCTCAACACTGTGTTATTGGTACTTCTGTATCTAATATTATTTTTTATGTTTTCAGTTCGAGTTGAAAATCGTCTCACTTTGTTTTACCTTGCTAATGATGTCGTCCAGTACAGCAAGAGAAAAAACTATGACTTTGTGGAGAGTTGGGGTACTGCATTACAAAAAGCTACAACCATGGTTCGGTGTGTATCTCTTTTGCTTTTTAATATTGTCTGTACTAAGCTTCTGATTTATCAATAATGTGTTTCTACTTTTGCAGGCATGATAAAGTTATTGACCGAATCATGCGCATCTTCAAAATTTGGGGTGAACGGAATGTATACAGTGAAGAGTTTCTTACTGATCTTCGTGGCCTACTAACTGCAAAGAAAGCGACTCCTGCTACTCCTCAAGCAGCAGCGAAGCAGCCTGAGCAGCAAACAGCTTCAACATCCACAACATCAGGAGAATTTCATGTAACTGTCTTTACAACTTTATTCTCATCACTCATATTTTGCCACAAGTTGTTGACCTATCCTATCCTCTTGTTTGTTCCAGCAATCCATTCTTTTTACAAGGATCAACAAATGCAAAGAGTTGGAGGATGACACTGATCTCAAACTTAAAGTAGTAAATGACTGCAAATTAATAAACTTAAATGATTTGGATGCCTTTCGGGCCATGCTTAAAGGTATAAATTTTGTTTACTCTCACCTCAATTTATGTTTATAATTTTTGTTTCTCAACCTTCCTACATCTGCTATTTCAGATCGAAAACATGCGGATGGGGTGGCTGGAGATCTAGACCAGGCAGTTAAGCAGGTGGAAAATTATACTAAAGCCTTGGAAGTTGAAATTCTAGAAAGGAAGGCTGTAATTGATCTTCTTCAGCAAGCCACAAAATTTTATGAAAATGAAAAAGCGGATGCCAAAACCGTATTTAATGTTAGTATATTTTAACTAAACATTGTACTTAGTATTGTGTCAATTATTGTGCTTACGAACCTTGTGACTGTTTTAATTTTCAGGCATATAGAAATTTTGGCAGCCGTGTTAAGTCTTTGAAAAGAAAACTAGATGAACTCATTCCAACTCTATCAAGTCCGGTTCCATCTCCTGATGTGAATGCTCCATCACCATCCCCAGATCTGGATCTTGATCTTCCCAACGATGAGGATCTATCAGGTATTGTCGAGCTTCTGGAGGATATTGAAGAAGCACCTGCCGAAAACGACTCTGACACTGATGATTTGATGAGTATCATATCGTATCATAGTTCAGATGAGGAAAACCCTAAATTTTCATACTTTGAGTTATTACGCATGCCAATTCATTTGCGAAGGCGCCAGCTTCCTTTGCCAAATCCTACGTTTTCCGACTCTGATCTAACAGAGCTTGATGATAGTTTTGAGGATGTTGATGATTCTAATAATTCATTTAGAGATTTCAAACGCACTTGTTCTCATGTTCAGACTCCCATTAGAGCCTCAGGAATTTCTATGCATCTTGGTCAGGATTTACAAGGTACCATTAAGCCATCAAACAGTGTAATTAGCAATCAGTCCTCATTAACACAGCCCTCAAAGTCAATGAAGCAAGTTATCAGTGAGTCTGGTATTACTGAAAGCTCCACAGCCAATGTCTTTAAAGAACCGGTGCTAAAGAAACTTCCTAATTCAGCAGACAAGCCTTTGAAAAATATTGCTGAAGCCAACTGTCCGCTTGTGAACGATGCATTAAGACTATCGCACGAGCAAAATTCTCTATTACCAGGAGATGTCTCAGAAAGCAGTTCAATGTCTCTTGTGTTATCCAATGATGAAATAAAATCAAATAGCAACTTAGAGAATTCCATCTCAAATGGAACATTTCTTGATTTGGATAGTGATTTTCTTCCCTCGGATGAAGACTTGACAGGTCTACTAGAGTGTTTAGTAGATGACCCAATAAACACTGATGCTCTCGGGCCAGCTGAATGTAGCAGCCCTGTATCTGAAGCAAATGAGGCTAATGACTAACTCTTCTTTTAATTGACTGAAGCTTGTTGTGAAAAATTCAAGGCTTTTGTCTAGATGTGGGACTTGTTAACGCTTTGAATCTCAACTAAGCGGTCACAAGAAAAACAAAACTTATGCATGCAATTTTTAGTTTTGACATGCACTTAAAAATGTACCTGATTTGATTTGATTTTTACTACTAGGGTGTTTGATATTCCTGTCTTTTCAATAATATTTGTTTTTCTCATTTCTTCTGCCTAAGAGACCAGAACAATTTTTTTTTATGTGATCTTCCTTAATTGGGGCTGTTAAATTGCTAAAAGTCAACCTCATCAAGAAGTGCCAATTTAACTTTACCTTTCTGTTACACTACTCCTCTTCAATAATCTTCCAACTGATATTAATCCATGTAGCACAACTCTCACTTTCTAAATGTAGTTTTTATATTGAATTATCTGTCAGGTTTTGTTTCCATCTAGAAGCTATTTCAACCAATTATGATTTGTGTATTGTGTGAAATATTAACCATTTGATCAAACTCTCTCATGAATCGAGAATCTTTTGCAAGTAACTTGATGTGATCATTATGCTAGAATTACTTTTCTAGCCTAATTCTAAAAAAAAAAAAAAAATAATTGTCCTCTTGTTGTTAACTTTTGCTTGTTATATGTTCCTTGAGGAGCAAAGGTAACAGGGTTACTCAAAGTACAAAATTATATTCTTTTTAAGTAGTTCCCAATGACCATGGGATTTTTGCTACATTATAGTCATTACGATTCGGTGTGTATTTGCATCGCGTTGACGCTCTAAGTGCCATTTATTTATTTGTTTCAAGGCATCTTTTAGACTCGTATTAGACTGATTAAGACTTCTTGGAGCACAGAATATAATCTTCTGGTTTCAATTGCTGTGTTCACTCAGTAAGAATGTACTTAATTAAATATGATTGTTTAGCCCATATGCTGTGGCTAATTTGTGACAGTGTTTTATTTTAATGATATTAGAGATAGTTACAATGTACCTTTTTAATAGATATTTCTATTGGTGAATAAATTTAATTAGTTAAGCACTAGTTTTGTCTTTTTTTTCTTCAGTTCCCTTGATAATCCTATGTCAATACTAAAGTGTCAAAACAGCACTTTTAAAACGCTGTCATAAGGAAATAACTATGTTTGTAGTTAAACAGTATCAGAACCGTTTTGATGAAGGGAATTGAAGAAATAAAGATCTAAACATCTCAATCTAATTTTTATCCATTTCTTCTTATCTATCTTGTGCATTATTTGCATTCATTGAAATTAGTTGGCATTCAAATTTATATCATTTTTACTCTATCTGTGCAGCAAAACCAGCTCCGAATACGAAAAGAGGACCCAGCTTTAATCAAAGTGCTGATATGGAGAATATGCCGTTTTCAAGCTTTATGGGAAGTGGTAGCCTTCCCTTTGACATTCAGGTACGTTTTTTTTATAAACACTTTGTTATAATTTGTGAGTGACAATATTTTGAAGTAATGTCTCTTTTTTTCTTGTAGAGTAATCTATTCAGTGATGATGGGGGCAACCGTGCTAACGTTTCTATTACTTCTGAAGGAGAACCTGAGGTAGGCCAAATTACTGTTAAATTAACATTCATTTTCTGCAAAACTGTCGGGCGGTAACATTTTGTACAGAAATCCCTTTATTCACAGGGCAAACCTATTGAAGTTATTGGCCGAAGGAAAGGGGAAGATAACTTTGACATAACAAATTTCTTAAAGACCTTGGCGCAAGGATCACCCAGCACTCAAAAGCCAAACGCCAATGCCCCTGCCTCTGCTTTGATTCCTGGACTTGGAGATCCCCTGCCTGTGCCCCCGCCAACCATTCCTAGCGACTATCCTTTGCCCTCGTCTTCTCCCTCTTCTGTACCTGTGCCTCCTCCGCCCATGCCACCAATGTTTGACACTTACTCGCAAGACAGTCGAGACAGAGAGGATGCATGGAATACATCGTTGCCTGCCAAGTTTCCAACATGGCGAGATGCCCAAAATGCTAACTGGGCCAGAGGTGATTCTGATGCCCAAGATGGTGGGGAGTGGATGCCTGCACTACCTGTACCCAAGGTACCACCGCCTCCCCTTCCTCAAAACCTTGAAACACCGGTAGGACTCGACTCTCCATTGAGGATTTTTCTGTTTTAGTTTTGGCTTGTGTGTGTTTGTGAAATTTTTAGATTTCATGTGTATTGTTTGAGTTGAATATTTGGGAATAACAATTGTAGGGTAGAAAAACCTGAAGCTAGTAGTAGTCCCTGTAGTGGCCAGCATTTAAACTGAATCATTCAAGTGTGGTCTAATGGTATTTTGTTTTAATTTTTTGTCTTTTGTATTTTTTCAGGAATCACCTCCTAATTTTGAAAAAGAATCATTCCGGGAACCTGTTGAATACGATGATACAGGTACTTCTAGAAAGTCCTCCGTTAGCTCCGATGTTGACCACCGATCGTATTTGAGCCATTCTACGTCACCCAAAGATGTCGATCATCGAGTTTTAAACAACCGCTTCAAAAAGGATGTGGATCATCGCAATCTCATCAGTCTGACTGGCTCTCCAAGAGAACTTCAACCTCCTCCCTTACCACCAAACTTGTGGGGTGATGTGGACCAGGACTACCGCTTGCCAAGGCAGCAGCCTCGGCCCGGGGACAACGTAGAAAGTGTTGACATGGAAATGAGTGATGAGGAGGAAATAGAGCGGCAACAAGAGAAGGGTAGATCAAGGGAGGAGTCTCCAACTAAACGGACAAGTGTGGAGTCTCCTTTGAAGGACAGAGAAGACACAGCAAAGCCCAAGAGCCCTCATCCTTTGGCTGGTTCCAAGATCATTTCTCAGCGTTTCAATGTGCCTCCTCCCATGTCAAGGCCGCCATTTCCACCGCCACCACGTCCTCTCTTTCCTGAAGGACAATTACCGCCCAACAGGTTTGACTCGCCTGGTTTGAGTTCTGATTTTGGTAACTTCAATAATGTAAACAGATTTTCTATGCCACCTATTCCTCCTCCCCCAGCCCTGCCTCTCACAGGCCCTCCTCCTGGGATGCCTATGAGAATGCGCCACCCCAGCATGAATTTGTTACCGAATATCCTTCCGCCTGCCCCTTTATTAGCAATTCAGACCAGGTCTCCAGGGCCAGTGTCCTTGGCACACAGGTCGCTGGAAATGTCTCCCCCTACAGCAATGCCCGCTTCAAACACTCAAGCTACTCCTGTTGGACTGCACTCCTCCGGACCAGAAGAATCTGACACTGATTCAATTGGTCAGTACCTCAACATGGGGCTGTCGGACGATGAAGAAATAAAAGAAATGGTTGAAAGTATGGACCCTCAACTGTTGCAAGAAGTGGTTGATGGAATCAACATTGGCAACGGCTCGGACAAGATAGATCTCAGTTCATTTATACCGAACAATGGTGACTCGGAAGACAATGAAAATGACTGGAATGGCCAGAGTGACTTTGAGCCGAGCATGCGGGGAGTCGCTATGCCGGCCGGCATCCGACCGTGGAAGCCGCGGCAGGTCGGCCAAGGCGTTCCCGGCCAAGGCGTTCCCGGCACCCCGCCCGGGCCGCCCGCCTTGGCGCTGGGCCTGGTGCACGCGGTGCACACCCCCCCTCCCATGTCCCCCGCAGCCGCAGCCGGTCGCTTGAGGGGCCACCCGGGCCATCCGGGCCATCCGGGCCACCCGCCCAACTGGCGGTCGCCCCCGATGCACGACAGGGCGCATGCAGGCGGCATGTCCAGAGGGAGAGTCTGGAACTACAGACAGCTCCGAGGCAGAGGGTCCCCTGGTCCCAGACAGCCATTTGGCGGCAACTGGTGAGGCTGCTGCTGCTGAGGCGTGCCCGTGCGCAGGTGTCTTAGCAACGTTGCCTTCCTTTGATGATGAACTGTTCCTCTATTTTGTAAATCAGGGTCCCAAATATGACCCTCCTGCACTACTGATAGTATTCTGTTTTCAAGGGTGCACTAGTGAGTAGATTTCCCCCTTGTGTTGAGTGATCAGTGTGATAATTTGTAAATTTCTTAAAGAAATGTTGCGTTGGAGGGGTTTATTCATTTTGAGGTGGAAGGAAACGTTGGTTTATTTCTGTTTCTGAAGTAACTGATGTGGGTTTCTACCATCCTGTCTGCTTTTCCTTTAAAAGCGCAGTACTAGTCTGAGGTCGAGTTCAACTCAACCTTTGAAGATGATAGTCCAATCATTCATTTGTTATTGTTGTTTGTGTGGATGTTGTTCCTGGGTGAGGGTTTGCCTTAAGCATGAATTATAAATACTGGGCCAGGGCCAGAAGCACTCATTTGTTGTATCTGATATATAAATGTTTTATGTTAATTTTCTCTACACTTTGGGGAATGTTTAGTGTGCTGTGCTTTCAGTCAGAAGTTAATTGAGGGCAAATAATATGTTTCTTAAAAATATATATCTACCTATATATATATATATATCTATATGCATAATTTATTTTTGTCACTAGGAAAAATTATATGGCAGGCTGCAATAGTGATTATTTTGATTTAGACACCAGCATCACAGCTTGCTTTAAGCAAGCTTTGTTATGATCATACCTGAACCAATGTGATGCCCCTTTCCTGCATTTAGGCGTGTCACATATTTACGTGATTCTGTGCATGCATTGCTAGTGATAATGTTATCACATATTAGCTCAAAAACAAAAGGATGGAAGGCTATCTGGTTTCTTAACAAGGGCAGCATTGTTTCCAATAGTTTTAAGATATAGAACTCGGAGATGCATTTTACCACCAATACTTTTTACTGTGTGCAATCTTGTCAATATGCTAAATGCCTCAATAGGATTTCTTTGCTTGGTTTTTCACCCAGCAGTCTATGATAAGTTATTTGCTGTCACTGCTTTTTCATGAATCTTAGATTTTTGTCTAGTATTAACTTTCTGGGTGGACACATTTTTCAGAAAGCAATCTCTTGAGTTGTACACAAATAACTTATCTTGAGTCCCTCCGTGCCATTCATGTCTTATATTTCCTTTGACTGAACTTGTGAGGTTTGTGTATGTTGTAAAGAAATTGCATATTATGTTGTAAATGTTCTTCGGTTCATGTAACCATCATGCACTACATCGCTTATAATTGTTTGTGATGTCCATCATGTGTCCAAACCTTCCGCTGTATGGTAATTGAAACATTCTGAAGTTTCAAAACGGTTGTGTAATTTTTGATTCAAGCTAATTTTTATGTTGGTTTATTGACAACATGGAGAAGGAAGACTGATCATAAATTTAACTTCTCATTGGACTGTTAATACATTAATCAACTTTCAAAAGAGTAATTCTCTGAATATGTGACTTACCTATGAGCCAAAGCCATCATTTTGTTCAAGTTAAACCATACTGTTAATCATTTGGTTAGATTTCATTGTAACATTTTGTGATGAGCCTTGTTTTGCCCTAATTCGTAGGGCACAAAATACAGTGAATGATGATGTAGTTGGCTTAGCAAACGGATAAAATCAAAGCTACAAACAGTAGAAGTTATACTGTCTAAATTTTTAAGTTGTTTTTTGTTTTTGTTTTTTTGTCCAAGTCTCCACCCTTAGTACAAATTGGAATATCTGATACTGATAAAACTTCTGGCCCTTTCAACAAGCGTCCAGTGAGTGTATGTCCTGTGGATTTTGTAACAACAATTGTTGTAAATAATGCTTTTGTTATCTTCTTCTTGTTTTCCCCCTCTTTTTTTAGATGTTTGCTCACATTCATTTAAGCTGTCCTTGAAAATTTTTAATCAGAAGTGTTTCTCTATTGTGACTGTTTTTACCATTTTATGGGAAGACTCTAATTGTCTTTGTAAACGTAGAGTTTGTTCCGAAATTCAATCATCTTCTAGGTTTTTTGGATCTGACAAATCGATTATCAGAGAGAAATATGTTGAAATTTTAATGGAGTCTTGTCTCAAAGTGCTCTAGTTTTCTTTTCCATTTGCTGAAAAACTGTGTACGTTCGCCATTCTCATCATCACCACCATCTATCCTTTCAACCCCTCCCTACATATGCGTGATTAATAGGGGACTTACAAGTTTCTCAGCATACATCCTTCCGCATGCTTCTTTTCATTTATTCCTTACATTGTCTTTTTCTACTCATCAATTTTTCTTTGACAGTTCTGTTTCTTGATTTGGACATAAATGAAGTTGTTCCCAATCAAATGATTATATGTTGATGCCAGCTTTTGCCAAACAGCAGTACAAATTAATTTCACTCTATTTTCCATGCCTGTGATTTGGACTATATCTTTTCACAGTAGCTCAAAGTTTTCTGCATTTCCTCTTTGTTTTATTATTATTTCTCTCATTTCCATTTCATGCCAAGCAAGCTCATCTGTTAAAAAAGCAGATTGAAATTTACCTCTCCATCTGTTGATGACATGAAGTCTTAGACAGTTGGGTGTTCTTCTTTTCTTGCAGATTTTAGAACCAAAGTACACAAAACTAGCCTCTTCAAACAAACGAGCCATACCAACAGAAATAAAAAAAAAACAATGTATCTTGATCACACACTTTTGACACTCTTGGAATCTGGATAAATTCTGCAGGATCAACACAATTATGTTCACATTTCTCTGGAAAGCAAATAAAAAAGCTTGGTGGGAAGACTATATTCCAAATTATGTGAGTTGATGTCACATAAATTTATACAACACTTTTATTTTTAACAGTTCTTTTTGTTTTTTGGTCAGTTTTAACTCCTTTTGACAATTGTGGTTTCAATGTGATCTGACTGGGAAGAGTGTGTTAAACAAGAGAAACCTTCCGATGGTTACGTCTCCCTATATTTTCACTTGCCACAGTACATGAACAGCTTGTTTATTGTAGGCGGTTATCATCAAATATATGCCAAAGAAAGAATCCTTTCCCAATACAAATTACATTTCCATGCTTACAATATCCTACCGGCCAACATGAATGACTTTAAACATCCATCACATCACCTCAAGGAAAAAATTACAATTTTCTTGTTTTTGAAAATTGGGTAGGTTTTTATCTGTTTGAAAACGTTGCGCGGCATCAGGAAGACCGTTGCCAGTATTGTATAAAAAATAGTGTTAGGTTTTATAATTTTAAAAGAAAATTCTGATTTGATAACCACAAATATTGACGAATAACACCTCCCTAGTCACTTCATATTAGAAAGTGTCAAAGTTTATGTTCTACATGGACAGGACACATACAATATCCAGAAAAAGCCATTTAGTTAAGTACTCTTTTAAGATTGATTTTCTCACTCTGTAAACTTGCAGCAGTGGCAGGGTGGATTTTCCATTTGTTTCTGTGACGCCATTTCATATACAAACCCAGGAGATTTTTCCTTAGCAAAATGGTAGGTTTGAATTTGACTTTTTATGACACTTTCTGGTTTTGTCTTATTTCACTGTAATCATGTTATAGAGGTCCCTCTTTTGACAAAAGTTTATCTGCAGTCCATCAACCCTTTCATCTCATCTTCCATTTATTTATTTATTTATGTGTTCATGTTGAAAAATGAACAATCCAGGATTCTCCATTCACTGTTACGCTTCCCTGTTTGAAATCACTTCACATTTTGTGTATCGTTTTCTATTATGTTGTGTTAGCTGTATGATCCATTGGTCATTCCCTGAATTGTTATTTTTCCTTTGTTGTAATTTTTCCTGTCATGACAACTTTTTTGTAGTTGTTGTTGATCATACTCATCTTTGTTTGTCGTTTGTTATGGTTTTCTCATTTTATTTTATTTCTCTAACTCTTTAGAGACCACTAATGATTGACTGAATAATGCACATTATGTACCTGTGATTCTGTTAGTGCCTTTACTGTATCTTGTAGATCGATTGTCAAGTGTAGGTATTGTACTGTGATATAAAATGCCGATCTAAATGTATTTCCAGGTTGCTGTATTTCAACCCTGCCCCCCTTTTTCTTGAATGCACGTGCACTTGTGCTCTTGTCAACATTTTGAGCAAGCAGTGTTCTGCGTGCTAGAGGAAACAAATATAAGTTACTAAATTGCGTTTTGGAGTTTATTTTGTGCTGGCGCTGGAGCAAAGCGGTCAGGAGCGCATGCTTTCAAAAAAAAAAAACACTCGCTCGACAATACTCCGTGCCCAAGTGACATTTGACTGTGGCCCCACGGACGATTTTTGTTCGTGGGGTATTGACGTTGGCAACTTCTTTTGCCACTGATGGCACAACTATACTATTTATAGTGTTTTTCCGACTCCCGGTGCGTTGTCATTTTGATTTTGCACGTGTTATGTGAAGCTCAAGTTTGTTTGTACTTTATCGTTGAATAAACGAGTATTTTGTTGACAAAGTGCGATGCTCTTTGTTACTTAAAGACCCAACATCCTTTTGCTTGGACATTCAGCGACAAAGCAGTTTCGGCCGTGGGTTTGGGAATTGGGAAAATCGTTGAAAACGATACTATGAAAACCTCGTATAATTTTTACAATGATGAAAAGGAATTTGTTTTTACAGTGTGATGCGATGGATGCGCGGCAGTTCTTCTCCAGTTACTCTTTGCCGACGCAGTGAGGGTGGCCGTCCTTCATGACGCACTTGGAGACGCAGCGCACGTTCTGGGGGCACAAAAGACACGGGTTCGAATACCGACAGCAGACTGGTTACGCGTCATTTGTCGCTGTTCTCTCGCACTCGTGGGTGCGACGGAGCACTCACAGCACAGGTGTAGCTGCGCGCGGTCCTGGTGCTGCCAGTGGCCGCGTCGACGGGGACCCCCTCGGAGGCGGCGGCGGCCTCGGGGGCGGCCACCTCGGGGGCGGCGCAGGGCTCGCCGCCGCGGTTGCAAGTGACGTGGGGCGGCACGTCGCAGCGGCACGTCTCGCAGGCGCCGCCGCTCTTCGGGGCGCTGAGCCCGTCGCCCCGCCGCAGCGTCAGGGAGCCCCACTTGCACGACGCGGCGTCGGCCTCGGCCGGGGCTGGAGAAGAGGCAAGGAGTGAGTCACGTGGTCACCGTGGGCAACGCCAAGTGCGCGGGAAAGAGAGTCGACGGCAAATGCGGTGAGGTTAGGTGAGGTTAGCCGGTCCGCGCTGACCCGAGAGACCTACCGGGGTTCTTGGTCGTGACCGCGGCCACTACGACGTCGTCCTCGGCGGCTGCAACGGGAGAAACAAAGTGAGTGGGCAGTTGTCCCGCTTTCGGCTCTCTCGCGCGACTGTACTGTACTCACGGCACCGCCACTCGATGGGGCAGCAGGTGGACTTCCAGAAGACGGGCGCGCAGCCCCTCGCCAGGTCCCTGGTGTGGTGCAGCTCCAGCCCGCACGTCGCCTCCTTGCACCAGGGACCGTTAAGCGTGCCTGGGGCAGAGGCAGGTTAGGTTAGGTTAGGTGGGGGTCCCGTGAAGCCAACCCAAGGCTGCGAGTTGGAACCCCTGACTCGAACCTTGCCCCCCACTGCATACGGCCAAAGCAAGCTCACCGTCAAAGCCTCGCTTGCAGATGCAGGTCTTGCAGGGCTCCTCGTCGGGGTAGAACTTCTGGCCCTCCAGGTACGTCTCGCCCTTCCACTCGCACTTGGCCGTCTCGGCGGTCGTGTTTTGCTGGCCTGGAGAAGCAGCGCGCCAAAATGAAAAAACGCCCATTCAGAAAACACAAAGTGGATGGGTATTTGAACCCCGGCCCCCCAGCAGATCTTACATAGGACGCCGTCAGAGCAGCATTTGTCCATGGAGTAGGTGGCGACGCAGCCCTCCGGGATGAGCGAGGGGTTGAACAGCGACGGGCACTCGATTTGGGCGCAAGTCAGGGACGCCCTGGGGAAGGACATGCAGGCAGTGAGCGTGGATGCAGCGCTCCGGCATCCTGGAAGGTGGGCAACAGGCCGCACTTTTGCCCTTGTGGTCGATGAAATGTGCCCCTTTGCCGCCCCCCTCAGCCGACTCTGGATCCACGGGCGTGCACAAGGGGGGGCGGAGGGGGCGATCGCCCCCCCCGAAGGACCCCAAAAGGTATACTTTTGAGGCAGGTTTTGGCGTCTAACTCCTGGAAGTTAGGCAAAGTTCCTCAAAAAAAGGTTCCACCGCCCCTCCCGAGGAGGCGAGCTGTGCACGCCCCTGTCTGGATCCGCCACTGCTCGCAGTACAGTTTACAGTGCACAAGCGCCTGCGAACGCCGGGCTGGGCCGCCCTGTCGAACTAGGCTGTCGGGCGGATTGCCTACCCCCAGCTATGCAGGCGCTCGCTCCGGCCTTGCAACAACAAAAATATCTCGTTTTTTTTTTTTCGAGAAAACTGGTTCCACTAATTACGGTAACAAACAACGAGATAAGAGACGACTGCCTGAATGTCTTCTCGAAGATCGATAGTGTCGACCGTCGCATCGGTTTGGCGTGGCAAGGTCGGGCTCGAGGTCGAGAGTGCAAAAAGAGATGACCTTTCTTGTCTCCAGACGGGCGGGCGGACAGTCAGACAGACAGTCAGACGAACTCACACTGCGTTGGCCTCCTTGGTCTGTCTGCAGAAGCAGCCGGCCAGACAGACGGATGGGTCCAGCAGCTCGAAGTCCGGCCTCACGTCCAAGGCGGCACCCTTGAAGTAGCAGCGAGACTTGTCCCGCGTCGCCATGTGTCCTGCCAAACACGTTGCGAAACACGCTGCAAAACTGCAGACCGTCGCTCTGTCTCTCTCGCACTCATGGGGCGTCCTCTATAGGGGTGAGAGGGACAGAGCGACGAAAACGGCTCTCGGAATCGGTTTGCTGCAAAACACTTCGGGTATCGTGTCCCCGTTTCGCGATAGCATCCACGGGTCCAATTGTACACTCCCACGCAGCCAGAACGTGGGCAAAAAAATTTCGGTTGTTATTGTTTTTATTTAAATGATTAGGTCTGAAGCGTACTTCTGAGCTCCAGAGTCGCTAAATGGGACTCGAACCGAACGTGTGACCACACCAATGGATTGCTCTCCGCACGAGGAATCCATGGGTGGGGTCATACGTTCGGTTCGGGTCCCATTTAGCGACTCTGGAGCTCAAAACGCGTCCAGAGTTTCGGCCGCCGGCATGATGCCGGTCTTCTGGCCCACCGCGTCGTCCCTGTCTTACCACAGTCGTAGCTGCTGGGGCAGCACTCGCCCTCCTTGGTGATGGGGGTGCAGCCCAGCTCCTCGTAGTAGTGGTGCAGGTGTCGCAGCCCGCTGCAGGCACCCTCGCCGCATTTCGCTGCAACGAAGCGTCTCAGTGAGAGAGATTTGGGGGGGGGGCCTGTGTGTGTCTGTTTTGTTTTGTTTTCGTGCCTATGCCGCACAGAGTGTGGTGCATCGTGGCCATCGCCTTGGCAAGCCGAGGCGACTTGGCTGGAAGTTGGAGCCGAGCCAGACTCCAGCCGCTCCAGGCCCAAGTCCAGGCCGGCGACCTGGAGCGTCTGGAGGCCCCACTGGAAGGCTGGCCGGCGCTGGAGCGCGCTGGAGTCGAGTCGCACCGTGTCAAGGCCTTGTCGCGCTTCTTGATTTTACACCGAGGTGTTGTTCCTGTTTTCGTGGCGGGCGCACAGTGGGCCAGAAGACCGGTGGAGGCGGCCAAGACGCGTTTTGAGCTCCAGCGTCGCTGAATGGGACTCGAATCGAACGTGTGACACCACCAATGGATTGCTTTCCGAACGAGGAATCCATTGGTGGGGTCACACGTTCGGTTCGAGTCCTGCTTAGCGACTCTGGAGCTCAAAACGCGTCTTTGGCCGCCTCCACCGGTCTTCTGGCCCACTGCGGGGCGTGCCGGCCTCGCCGTCGTTACACAACACGCTGTCTCTCTCGTACTGGAAGGGACGCCAGAAAGACGGGTGCGTTCCTTCTCTTTGTGCCTCGTATTTGTTCGTTGGGACAAAAGGCTGAGTCCAGTGCAGGCGACAGAGAGAGACAGACTGGGTGGGGAATCCCGACGGGAGTCTCTCTCTGGGTTGAGTGACGTCACATCTGCCAAGACCAGTTCGGACCTGGAAGCTTGCGCACTGGACTAATACAGCCGCACGGCAATCATGCATGATTCCCAAAGTGCATTTTATGAAACTTCTTCTGATCTGCCTCTTCAAGGAGTCGCCGCACCCCAGGGGATGCCCCGTGAGAGCGACAGAGATAGAGCGCTGCTTACCGGTGCTGGCGGCGCGCGCGCCGGTCGGGGCGCCGGTCAGGGCCAGGAGTGCCAGGGGCAGCAGGACCACCAACTTGCCGGCCATCCTGTCGCGTTGGCGTCGCGTCGCCGACTGCCGTGTCCTGCCCTGGCCTGCCGCGGGTGCTGCCGGTCCTACCCGGTGCCGTGTGTGTGTTGGTGTGTGTGTGTGTGTGTGTGTGTGCGTCCGGCCGGCCGCTGCTTCCGCGGCCTCGCTTGCGGCTTGCGGACCCCCAGCGAGCCAAGCTTGGCTGCTAGCAGTGCAGGCGCCGCTGCTCTGTCTCTCTCGCACGCGTGTGAGAGAGACAGCGCCGTAATGAGTCTGCTGTCGCGGTGCCATCACCCACGCGAATGAAATCGCATCGCATGGATGCTCGCAGTGTCGAATGCTTTCTCGTGTCTGGAAGGACAAAACTGCCCACCTTCCATATTCTGTGAGGGGGGACTGAGATGGGGGTTTTACGCATTGAAGGGTCCAAAGTAAAATGCGAACATGATATAGCGTTTTTAATGGTCAGCAAGAAATCAACATATCAAAAAAGTGAAAAAAAAAAGTAAAATGAGTCGAAGCTCAAATGAAGGTGATGTGGGTTGCCGTGGCAGCAAGCGAAACGCGGAGGGAAGGCCGAGCGCTCTGCAATACAGAAACAGAAACGTTCGTCAGTTTTGGAAATGGAAAAAGAAACCATCGCGAAACGAAAACTGGAACGTATGTATCCGTAAGGGAAACGAAACAAAATTCATCGTGGGGTACATCCACCGCACGATGGCTGTACCCCTAGGACTTAGGTTCATTATCGGCACCAAAAAAACGATTTTGTGGCTCTCACCGAGTCTAGAGACACTTGTACACTCCGGCCTCCTTGACGCAGGCAGTCACACACAGCTTGTCCTGTGAACGAGAAAAGGGCGTTAGAAGCGGTGCTCCTGAGAGTCTATAGACACTAAGACCGGCGCTGGCGACCGATATTCTAGACGTGTTTTGAGCTCCAGAGACACAGGACTCGAACCCCACCAACGGATTCCTCTTTCGGAGAGCAATCCATTGGTGGGGTCACACGTTCGGTTCGAGTCCCATTTAGCGACTCTGGAGCTCAAAATGAGTCCGGGGTTTTGGCCGTCCAAATCCACTGTGCAGGCATACTCACGCCACACTTCTTGGGGGCGTTGTCGGGGCTGCGGGCGGCGCGGCTCAGGGTGGACTCGCCGGGCAGGGGCAGGGTCAGGGGAGCGATTTTCATCATGTTGTCATACGGCGATGACTGTAAGGCAAAGGCACGCAGTAGTGGCCGCGCGTTCCAAAAGGCACTCAGTGGCGGCACTGCGTTCTCAAAGGCACGCAGTTTGCCGCCCGCGATCCAAAGAGGCGCTCAGTTTGTCCCACGCGATCCAAAAGACACGCAGTTTGCCGGCCGCCAGCCATAAACTGCGTGTCTTTTGTGTCGCACGAGGCGAACCCTTACAGGTCCAGTATCCTCGCCTGCACAAACAACAACATTGCGTTGGGGAACTTCTTGAACCAAGTACTTACACCGTGATCTTCCTGACCATTGGCAGGGACCAGGGCGCACAGCATGGCCAGGGCGAAGAAGGCAACCAGCATGCGAGCCATGTTGATGTTGAGGGTGTAGAGGGCGTCGAGCAAGGCGTCGAGGGCGTGTGGAGGGTTTGGCGTCCTGAAGCAGACTGTAGCCCCCAGTCCAGCCGGCGCAGCCAGCTCGTCTCGGTGCGCGGCGTCCGCAGCCCCGAGCCGCCCTTCGCGAGATAAGCCGCTAGGAAGTCGAGACAAAAAGGCGCTCCGGGGGTCGCGACCCGGCCGGGATTCGAACCCCCGCCCCGGCGCTGCTGTTGTTGACCACCGCGGGGCCGAAGTTCGCGCGGCCTCGCATTCGCGGCTCGGGAACGGACGACATCCGATACGGAGGGCGAGCGCCACCCGCACCACCCGCGCCGCCCGACGCAACGCAAAATGGGCGTATCTCTCACGCGGTCTGCGGCCACATACGCGGTTTCGAGCGCCTCTGGTGACCCGACCGGCCCGACCCAGTGCGTCTCCCCGATCTAGTTCTGGATCGCGGTCAAGGAGCAACTTGTTGTTGTATCGAAGTTAAGTTGGGGGAGACTGGCAGCCGCCACTTCCGAAAAAAGAGCCGTGTCGCCGCTCTGTCTTTGTCGCACTCATGGGGCTCTCCGTAACGGTGCGAGAGAGACAGAGCGATGGATTGCCCGTCTGGGGACGCGACGGGCGCGTGCACACACAAAGTACTCTCCGAAGAGAGCGCTATCCGCGAAGGCAAGGACTTGTCCTCAGCGAGATTGATGGCTCGTCTGTTTATCTACCGGAAGAACGACGAACCAAGTGCCAAACAAAGCAAAACAAACGTTTAAAAACAACAAAAACCGCTGAGATAGTATGAGGAGGGGCCGGCCAAGAGTGGACCGCGCGTGCAGCTTCCCGTTCGCACTTTCCTAACAGCGGGCTGCCTCCGAACGTCTCTGTCGCACTCACGCGGCGCCCCGTAGAGGTGCGAGAGAGAGAGAGCGACAGCCTGCAGGTGAGCAGCCCGCCGGGCAGCCGCGTCGTAGGGGTTGCCTACCCCTCGATCCGCAGGCGCTAGCTCCGAGTCCTGCCCCCACTCCCTGCCGCCCCAGCCGCTTTCGTCGCTCTGTCTCTCTCGCACCTAGACGGGGCGCCCCACGAGTGCGAGAGAGACAGAGCGAAGAGTCTGCTGGCGCGACAGCAGGGCCACGTCGACGGGGTCCGCGACTCGCCTCTCGCCTGTATTCCTGGCCGTTAGACAGAGACGGACTCTGCGCCAAGTGCCAAGTAGCCTAATTCTCGTCGTCCGCGGCGTCTGCGGCCAGCCGGTGGGGCGCGGACTAGGGCGGACCTATCGCAGAGCGGCACACCAGCGCGCGCTCACAGACACTTGAGTGTGAACAGCAATGAGTGCACCCAGTCACAAGTCGACTCCGTGGCGCAACGGTAGCGCGTCTGACTCCAGATCAGAAGGTTGCGTGTTCAAATCACGTCGGGGTCAGTGACGTCAACTTTTTTGTTCGGAATTTTCTAGTTCGTTTCTTTTTTAAAGCACAATTTTGAATGGCCGTGAAAGAAAATGAAACGCAACACTCAAAGTGCACAGGAACCACCAGTGAGCCACTTCAAAGTGGGCATTCACCATTGTTTCCCGAGCAACAATGGTGGGCGGGACTGATGGACTGATGTAGCGGTCTAGAAATATTTTCAGAAAAAGTAAAAAACAAAACAAAAAAATTCAAAAGTGAATTTAAAATCAGAGCAAAATTTTGTGTCCCGAAATATTCTTGTCTTAAAAATATGGCGGAGGAAGAGGAACTTGTGAACAAATTGAGCGGCCTGGTTCGGGAGCTGGACTACTGGTGAGCGCCAAATTCAATTGGCGCCAAAAATGGCTTTTCCCGTCCCGCTGGGGATGATGTTTACGATACGTGGCCCATTTGACCGGCGCGATGGCTTTTCCGCGACCCCAGTTGAGCTCTGATTGGCTCTGATGCCGCGACGAGGCTGCGTACGATGGGTTGCCCACCTCTCCGGCGCAGGCGCCAAGTTTTCCGGTTCTTCGTGAACGGGCTTTGGCTTTTTTCGTTGCAGCTGCCACTGCGACCAGAAGCAAGCGTGCCCGGACCATGCGGGGAAGACCAGGAGGCAGTGGCGCGACATACCCCCGCCCCGACAGAGGAAGGTACGGCCGACGGTGGAGGTTTTTTTAGTGCCACAACGCATCTTTTGAACCCGACCCAACCCAACCCACCCAGGTGCCGTTCGAGGTGGACTGGCAGACGTACCCGCTGGTGACGGGGCTGCCCGTCTTGGAGACGCGCTACAAGGCCAACATGCGCGAGGTGGCGTCCGAGCCGCCGAGGGTGTCGGTGCAGTACGAGCCGCGGACGTGGCTGCCCAAGCCGGTGGTCAGTGGACAAAATTTTAAAAAATTAATTAATATTCCATATTAAAATTAATGTTTGCATGTTTTTGCTTCAGGATCTCGGTGGAGATGGGACTCCGTGGGATTTAAGGCGTTACCGCAGCAGGGAGTTGATCGCAAGCCAGCTCCACTTCGGATGTGTGTGTCCAAAGCGAAACGGTCTACAGGTATGAGCTCAGTCCCTACAAGTTCCAGTAACTTTTCCCACAATAATACTTAACTTTTTTTTAAATATTTGTTGGTCTGATCTTAATGATTTTAGGATGAGTGCCGCAGACTGGATTGCAAGGGCAAAGATTGCTGCACATCTCAGCCTGTGGCCAAATGCAGGCCAAGCGGAGGACCTGGGGTGTGTGAGCTTCCCATCAGAAGGACCCACAAAAGCAACTGCTGGTTAGATTTTGATTTTCAGTTTCTGAGAAGTTTAAAATACTGATCCGACGGTAAACATTAATCAAAATTTTGGATGCACAGGTGTGACATGTGCCGGCCCCCCTGCTGCGCTACAGGTCGCATGACCCCACGGACGCCAAAGCCAGAGGGGGTGTGTCCGGAGTGTCTCTGTCTTCAGTCAGTCCAGTGCGGATCTACCTGTGCACACTACTGCGACAAGCACATGCTGGGAGCGACTGCCAAGCCCTGTCCTCCAATTCTGTACTAAGATGTTCTGGTTGCAAAATTAAATAAGGAAAAGCAAGATTATTGTCCTTTATTGTTTCCCAATACTCTTTTGCCACACAAAAGCACATATGAATATGACTATGTCATAGGTACAACGCCTCAAATTTAAGGCATAAAAGTAAAATTGATGCAAGTCAAATTGAAAATAAAACTAAAACTATGAGAAAAGGGGGAAAAAAGCTACCTGAAGAGCTACTTGTGACTTCCTTCTGTTTCAGTAAACACTATCCGTGTTTCTGTTTCCAACCTACTGGAACTTCAAAGTTTCTACCACAATAACAACAAACAAATGGAATGCCACAACGAATAGAACAGCCAATCACAGACATAGTGCCTAAGCAATAGGAAACTAGGCACAGCACTATAAAACAGAAATATTCACAATGTGAGTGATTGTGAATGACAAACTCAAATTAGTAGCTGAGGATAAAAGGCACATGTGACATAAACAATATGTAATGTAACCAATAAGAACATAACAGGGGTTTGGATTAATTGATTCTCATCCAATCGTGTTTCCAATCAAAATCATTCCATCCTTAAGATGTGTTCTATTCTTGAACAGAATAGTTGTTCTCGAATATTTGGGATCACAGGAACAAAGACTCAGACTCAATGACCAAAGGGAACACTCCAGAGAGAGATTTATTATTCATAGGTTAGTTGCATAGTATGGACACCAGGGTTACAAGGCAGTGACACGAATAGTTCTCATACCCGACTTCTGGGCGGTACTGCCAACGTAATCTCATACCACTACAACACCTCCCCCTTCGAGACACTAAAGTATTCAGTTGGCAACACTTTCTACGTTGAAAGTAAACAAACACATAGCAGAATACAAAAGTTGATTATATTTGATATAAAAATACAGAGTAATATATTTGATTACATGAATAATATTTATTAACAGCTCCCATCATAACGATGTGGTTTTAGGATCTTCCGACCAAATCTTGTTGTTTGTCGTGACTCAAATGTCATCAATCCTTGAGCTGCTGGAACAGAAACAGCACGAACAGTAGGGTTAGGGTTAATGGTCACTTTCTTTTCACCAGCTCTAATATTGGCGAGAATTGCATCAGCATCAATTTCTTTATTTTCTCTAGCATCAACTCTGTCCGGTTTGGTACTAGAATGTTTCAAATGCCATGTATTTCTGCGTAACTGACCTCCCCCTAATAGTTCAACTACGTAACTTCTGTTACCAGAAAGTTTACGAACTATATTCCCTTTCTGCCATTTCTTTCCTCGTCTGACAACCACACTGTCACCTTGTGAAAAGTTTACAGGTTTACGGTTAGCATGCAAGTCATGTTGAGATTTTACTTTATCTTGCAATCTTTCCAGCACTTGCTTAACCTTTACAACTTTTGGTTCGAGATTTTTGTTTAGTATTGGGAGTAAAGTACGACACTTTCTACTCATAAGTATTTCAGCTGGAGACACATTCATACCCGTTAAAGGTGTGTTATTATACTCCTTGAGAGCATCCAGAATATGCGTACCAGAATCACTGCATTTTTTAAGCATTTGTTTAGCAATATGAACTCCTTTTTCAGCCAGTCCATTGCTTCTAGCATATTCAGGTGAACTGGTTTTAATCACACTCCCCATGCTTTTTGCAAACTCATGACACTCATGTGAATTGAGTGGATTATTATCACCAAATATTATTTGTGGATTACCATGAGTAGAGAAAATAGATCTCAGTGCATCTATTACAGCTTTACTACTTTTACTTGACAGTGGTTTTATTTCTAACCATTTTGACAAGTAGTCCTCAACAACCAAAAAATCTTTGGAATTAAAATGTAATATATCAATTCCTATTTTCTGGAACCTCAATTGCGGAATGTCATGTGGAATTAGTGGCTCATGTTTATTTTTGGCACTATGTCTTTCACATGTCCGACATTCTTTTATAAATGTGGTTATGTCATTTGACATACCTGGCCAATACACAGATTGCCTGGCTCTACTTTTGGTTTTCTCAACACCCAAGTGAGCGGTATGTAAATTTTTCAAAACTTTTTTCCTGAGCGATACCGGAATGATTATTCTATCTTCCAGAATTACCAATTTATCTTCTACAAAGATATCCATTCTCAGTTTCCAATATGGTTTTACCTCATTAACAATAACTTTGTTATTTTTAGGCCAACCTTCCTGGTAATATCGCATCACAGCTGACAAACCTGGGTCGTTTGCTGTTTCTCTCACCAGATCAGCCTTGACATTGAGTGACATGTCAATATATTTTGTCACCTCATGTACAACCTCAACCATTTCTGGATCATCCTCTACAGGATCTTCCAGGCAATTTCTAGACAGTAAATCAGCTATATGCATATATTTACCCGGTAAATACTCAACTTTAGGTTGGAATCTGAGTAATTTGAGTCTCATTTTTTTCAACCTGTTGTTGGTTATTTTGTAAATAGGTTTTTTGAAAATATGAATCAAAGGTTGGTGATCAGTTTGGAACAATACATCAGGCATACCCCAAATGTATTTTTCAAACTTATGGGCAGCATAGCACAAAGCCAGCATTTCTTTCTCAATCTGAGCATAATTCTTTTCTGTTTCAGTGAGAATTCTGGAATCTAAAACTACAGGTTTTTTATCTTGCAAGAGACAGCAGCCCAGTCCATACTGGCTGGCATCCGCTTGAATTATAATTGGCTTTTTGCTATCAAATGTAGCCAAGACAGGGGCCTTTGAAATACTTTCTTTTAGAGTTTGAAGAGCTTTTGCATGTGTAGGCATCCATTTATAAAGAACAGCATTAGACAGCAATTCATAGAGTGGAGCAGCAATTGTAGCCATCTGAGGAATAAATTTTCTCAGATAGTTAAAAATACCCAAACATTTTTGGAGTTGTGTTTTTGTTTTTGGTTCTTTAATTGCTTCTATTGCTCGAACTCTTTCTGGATCCACTTTGGTTTTATTTTTTGACCACAAGTGTCCCAGGAATTTTACTTCTTTTTGTCTGTACTGAATTTTACCAGGATTAAACCTAACATTCTGCTCTTTGGCCTTCTCCATTACTTTTTGAAGTTTTAGATCATGATCCTCATAGTCTTTACCTGCTATAAGACAATCATCAAAATATACTATTGCGCCTGTACCCTGAAATGCTGTTTCAGTCATAAACTGGAATATTTCAGGTGCACACTTCAACCCAAATGGCATTTTTAAGAATCTGTAAATTCCATGAGGGGTAGCAAATGCACACAGAAGACTTGACTCATCATCCAATGTAGCATGCCAAAACCCTTCTTTCAGGTCTAACACTGTGAAAACCTCCATGTCTTTAACCTGACATGACAAGTTATCAACATCTGGAATTACATATTTTTGTCTGACTATTGCCTGATTCAGCAACTCCGGGTCAAGACAAATTCTTAAATCACCATCACTTTTTTCTCTAATTACCAAATTACTAACAAATTTTGGAATTTCATCAGTAACTTTGGCCACAATACCTCTTTGTACTAAACTTTCCAGTTTAGTTTTAAGTCTATCATTCACTGAAAAATGATACCTTCTAGGAGGGCACATTCCAGGTGTAACATTGGGATCAACAGTAATTTTTACTTTATTTTTGAACTCACCCAGACCTGTGAATAGTTCCTTATATTTTTCTAGGAACACAATTTTAGACTCTGGCAGTAACTGAGACATCACTTTGACAGTTTTCACATCTTTAGACTGATGTTCAACTCTTTTTACCAGATTTAAAATTTCACATGCTTCTATACCAAGAATTGGTCTAGGATCAATTGTAGAGAGTAGGAACTCACAAATCATTTTGCCACCATATTTTGTTTCAACACTCAACCTTACTGTACCTTTAGGTGAGCTTAAAACATTCCCATAAGCCTTCAGCACGGTGTTAGTGGGATTGACAGTATACCCTTTGTCAATTATTTGGAAAACATGAAATGGCAGAATATTTACTTCAGACCCAGGATCCAACTTAAATTTTACAAAGTGAACCCCCTGAAGTTTTAATACCTCAGTGTATTCTTTTCTAGGTCTTTTACTCTCCCCACTGACAATAATTTCATTTTTTCTTTTAACAGCAGTTAACATATGTACATACCTGGTACTCGCACCATCATCTGTCCACGAGCTAAGCAAGCAATCTTGAAGTTGATTAGTCACAGTAGCAAGACTGTCAACCTTACTTTGCTTTTTAAAATTGCCAGCATTTTGTTGTCCTTTGTTACGGCACACAACTTCCCAGTGATTTTTTCCATTACAAGCAGAGCAAATTTGGCCATAAGCCGGACAGTTGCCCGCCTCATGCACTCTATTACATTTTCTGCACTTGTATTTAAACAACTGTTTGTTGTCTCCCTGTTGTGAACCATTCCTCTTTGATTTATAGCCTGGACCGGGTCGGTTGTGGTACTGTGAATTTTTCATCTTTCCTCCACCTTTGTTCTTTTGGTAGGGTTGAGAGGGAATGCCATTCTTGCTACGGTTTTTGTTGAATGACTGGATAGCCTCGACATTTTGGGCATTATCGTTATCACCATTCAACTTCGGATATCGTGCCGTAGCTTCAACTGCCTTGCACAGATCAATAATATCAGATAAACTCTGATTTGACTTGGATCTCAGAGTGTCTCTTAACCTCTTGTCCCAGACACCCCATATAATTCTGTCCTTCAGCATACTATCAACAATAGTTGCGTACTCACAGTCTTTCACCAAGTTTCGCAAATCTGTTAGCCAGTTGGAAAACGTTTCCTCCTTTTTTTGATTTCGCGCATTAAACAGTTCTCGACAACCCGTAATGCATTTTTTCTCCGCCGCATAGAGGTCAAACTGCTCAACAACCTTGTCATAGTTGTTTGTATAGTCATGTTCAATGACCTCCTCTCCTTGATCGTTGGTTGTTTTGGATATCAGCTTATCTTTAAAGGCATTATAAACCTCCAAAGCTTCATCCCCGGCCTCTCCCATCAGGAGTGCGCATCGAACATCCGACGCCGCTTTAGCCTTTCCAATTGCGGTTAAGAAGAATCCAAACTTCTGCTTGAAAGTTTCCCATGACTTCTGAATATTACCTGACTTTAAATTGACAGGCCCAGGGCTTTTTAGATGATTATCACCCATTTTCAGCAGAATTCACCACCACCAAGCCACAAAGCAAGTAGCGAGACCAGACCACCGGTTTAACCAGACTGATTTTTTCACTTTTCTCAATCTCCCGATCAAGAATTTATTACTCACAATGACAGAGCACTTGTTAAGATTCGATTACGACTGCGCCATGTTCTATTCTTGAACAGAATAGTTGTTCTCGAATATTTGGGATCACAGGAACAAAGACTCAGACTCAATGACCAAAGGGAACACTCCAGAGAGAGATTTATTATTCATAGGTTAGTTGCATAGTATGGACACCAGGGTTACAAGGCAGTGACACGAATAGTTCTCATACCCGACTTCTGGGCGGTACTGCCAACGTAATCTCATACCACTACAACAAGATGTATAATAGAATTCAATCTTTTCAACACAACCCTGCTTTAACCTTAAGCCTAGGAGTCTTTATCACATACATTTGCAACATATCTAGAAAACATAGCATTCTTCTTGACTAATTCTGAAAATATACTTCATTCATTACAAAGGCAGGTAACTACTTGTTATTACAAAATACTATGGCAGAAGGTTCTTCAAGTGAGGAGACACAAAAAGTGGGTAATATTTCTCAAAATATTAAGAACAAATTCACACATGGTACACTTGGATGCAGTACTGATATGATAAAAACTACGTATATCCTGCTGTTGCCATTGCATACATTCACATTCAAGTCTAAGTAGAAACTCTTTTTCCTCAAACCTAGACATAAAAATTAATACAGCTCGCCGATCCTACTTAACTACACTTTAAGGGCATCCACTTAGACAAGCACAATGAGGAACTGAAATGAGGAGAACATTTGTTAAATCCACTCCTCTGTTGCCTATTACATTTTAAAAATACTGTATACCTAACAACAAATAATCAATTAAAAAAATAAATTTTTAAAAGCAGATCAACATTTACAACAAGTAACTAGTCACTAGTCAAAAGACCAATTATAATCATATGAGGCATGGCAAGGTGGACTTGAGGCCAGATTTAGAAAATTCACAGAGTGATTTTATCATAAATGAATAAAATGGTGCCATACCTCACTTCAGTCTTGGCTTAATAGTAATAATCAAACCCGAATCTTGATTATTTAACTGAGTATTTTCAGATTACTTAAAATAATGACTTCCAACACACAGCTCATGGACACACAGCTCAAGGATAGATAAACCAGGCTTGAAAATTTTAGATAGGTTTGAGATTCATATAGAAGTAAGGACCAATGACGAGCTTAGGCAAGCAAAGCAATAATTGTGAATACACTCTATAAGCTCACACTGGGAGGAAAACAGAGTTCGGGAATAATATAACAAAACAAACTGCAGATAGCTACAATGAACACAAACAATATATAGACAGAAATGATCAAAGAGATCCATTGAAAAAATTCTTCTTTCATGAATTGAAAAGATTACAGATCTATAAGATTTGGGCTATCATCTTCAAGACACCCATTGCTTGCTGGAGAGGGTTTTGTGGGAGGTAGTGCTTGGGCTAGAGGTGAAATAGGTCGATGAAATTGAGATCTTGACGGTCTTAACGGGGGTGAAAGTGATCTGTTTGCCTGGGAAGAGCTTGCACTTCTTGATAAAGCATTTGTACGAGGAGGGGGAACAATTGAGCGCAGCACTG
Source organism: Thrips palmi (assembly GCF_012932325.1). NCBI lineage: Eukaryota > Metazoa > Arthropoda > Insecta > Thysanoptera > Thripidae > Thrips > Thrips palmi. Next base: position 3,975,096 of record NW_023144630.1, on the reverse strand, counting down.
CACTAGTGCTGCTGGCACTTCTTGCTAATGGGGTGGGCGTTGGAGCAGAGTTAATAGCAACTGCTGCGGTAGATGCAACAAGCACATGGCTCACAAAACTTGTCTCTCGTTGTCCAATATGCCCATTTTCAGTATTTTCTTGAAAATTGCGCACTGTGCCCATGTTGCGAGGATACAACAGCAAAGGATCCTGAAAGTGGAAAATAAATGGTCAAGGACAAATCTCAAATAATATTTCCCGTATCAAAGTTGATGCAGTCAATATTTCACATACCTTTCCAGTCATGAAGCAAATTTTGGATTGAAGAAGAATCATCTGTTGTCGCCAATACTCATACCTGCAAGCGGAAAAGAAAATATTATTCTCCAAAATTATGATTTCATTTCCACACAGTCTGGGTATACCATAAAAACCAACATACAGACAGGATTTGCAAGTCACTTACGATGACTGCTTCAATGCGTTGATCCATTGCTGAACATGATCCTCTGATCGACCGGCAAATATTATTTTCTTGTCTGGCTCATCTCCAAAAGAAAGAGAGAAAGCAAATGGAACACCAGAATTTCCTTCAGGCTGAACACTACAGTTTTCCAGAACTATTAACCCACTGGGCTGCCAAATCAAACAAGAAGAAATAAAAGTTACTCGCAGGACTTGTGGAGACACTACACCAATGTTGAAAAGCTGTTACACTGTACCTGCTTGGTTTCTACCCTTCCCATCTCGTTGATGCGGAAGTAGAAAAGAAGGTTGCCTTTCAGTTTGAACCAGCGCTCTTTGAAAGCTGCAAAAACAAAAGCAACAGTGATGTCACTCCGTGGCTAAAGTGGGACAGTTAACGACAAATAGTGGACCAAGCGTTACCTGGCTGGCTGTAGCTGCCAGGACACAGCTTCCGGAAATTAAGGCGTCCCTCTAAATCTATGGGTCCATTTAGCACCTCAGCTGCTTCTCTCTCATTGAACCTCATATTGAATAGTTTAGAGACTTGAGAGGCATAAAGGTTAGAATCTTACATAATTCTTCAGAACAGACCTCAGACAGTCACAACCAAGCATGAAGACCCCTTGAAATTACCAGGTCAGCGGATTAACCCAAACGAATCACCAATAACTGCCAATAGCGTGACACTTCGACAAATCTTGTGTCAAGGCTTCTTCGAGTCATCACAAAAACATCACTTGTTGTTGTTGCTACTTGTTGTTTTTTTCTCGATTATTTTTAGTGAGCGGTCACACCAACCTAACAGCAGAAGTCTATATCCAGCTCAAGCGAAGAAAACACGAATCAAAGAATAGTTTTAGAGAAAAAGTATGTAAATAAGGTTTATTGCCTCTTAAACTCGGGCAGAAGAAACGCGACGCCAGTGCTCTGTAGTCAGTGCAGTGTAGGCTAGTCTGTCACGTTGGTCCCCTGCTGGGAGCCGCGCGGCGGGATCGCGGTAAGATTTGGTTGCAGGCGGCGAAGTGTCCAAATTCCAAACCACGGCCCGGCGCTTCAGAGGTGGAGAAGTACCGACCACACGCCAGTTGCGTTCACAAACGCAATGCCTCGCGGTTGGGCCAAGTGCACAGAAAGTGCACAGAATGGACCCCTGGCTTTTACAGTGAGGCCACTCCTTGACGGTCCCGGCGGATGTTGGATCAATAAGAGGATCGCCCAGGCGACATAACCCCGTGCTTCCACACAAACAATGAGCCCAGCCCGGCGCGGCGCGGCGCGGCTGGCTGACGCGTCAGGTCGTGAGCAACGCGAGTCGAACATGGCATTCGCGTTCTCCTCGGCGAGGAGCCTCAGCGACGTGGACAGCTTCGGCGACCATGACCTCCTGGCGGACGGCGACGGCGACGGCCTCGAGGATGGCGACGTGGGGAGTGGCGACGGCGGCGACGGCGATGGCCTCCGACTGCGCAGAGACACCGCCGTCCGACTGGGCAATGGCCATTACATGGGTAGACACGACTACACTGTGATTCCCCGCGAGGTTGGTGGCTGCGTCGCTCTCTCTCTAAACCGCCTCTCCCTCCAGACACGTCCGCCCTCCTCAAGTGCCTCGGCGAACTGGACGACGAACTGCCCTCCAAGCCGCAGTGGCGGCCGCTGCAGGAAACGCCGCAGCTGGTGCGACCGCCACACTGCAGAGTAGGGCGTGTTCCACGAGTGTCGCGCTGTCTCTCTCGCACCCCGCGAGCCCTTCGTGGCGCCCCGGGGGTGCGACAGAGACAGAGATGGATGGTGTTCCGTGCAGCGCGAGGCGGTGGTGTGCGTGGTGTCCTTGAGGACGGCCTCCACGTTCTGCTACGCCGTCATCTCCCGCCTGGGCCGCGTGGGGGTGTACGACGCGGGGCTGGCGCTGCTGGACTCGTACACGCTGGAGCTGGGCTTCGCGCACCCGCACGCCAAGGTACGCAGTGGACTTGCCAGAAGGCCGGTGGAGGCGGACAAAACTCGAGACGCGTGCAGAGCTCCAGAGTCGCTAAACTGGACTCGAACCGAGCGTATGACCCCATCAATGGGTTCCTCGTTCGGAGAGCGATCCATTGGTGGGGGTCACACGTTCGGTTAGAGTCCTGGCTACGACTCTGGAGCTCTGGCCCACTGTGCAGCACCTTGCCACACTCCGGTTCACTCTGTCTCTCTCGCACCCCCACGAGTGCGACAGAGCGGCCTGCCTGACGGCCTCGTTCTAGCCAGATCGGCATCGGCCGGGAGGGCGACACGCGGGAGCCGCGGCAGCACACGACCTGGGTCAACGACGCCGTGTTCCTGCCCGACGTGCAGATGCTGGTGGTGGCCGCGTCGGACAGGTGAGCGTGGCGAGCGTGCCTCTGCCTCCGTCGCCCCCACAAGGCTGAAGGCGTGAGTGCGACAGGTCGCTGACGATGCTGGACGCGTCGCGGCTGCTGCACTGCCGTCGCTGCGAGGTGCGCAGCATGCCCGCGTCGCCGCGCTGCCTGGCCTACGCGCCCGGCTCGGCCTCGGCCCCCGAGTCGCGCCTCTTCATCGGCGACGACGTGGGCACCATCACGACGCTCACGTTCCGCAACCCGCGGCGCGCGCTGCTGCGGCCGCCCGACGCCGAGAACAAGAGCACGTCCTTCTTCTGGCCCGAGCTGCGCCTGCAGCAGGCCTGGGTGGCCGTGGCGCAGGACGTGCGCGTGCACGCGGACGCCGTGTGCAGGCTGCGCTTCGAGGCGCACAACGACACGCTGCTGTCCTGCAGCCGCGACCCGCGGCGCACCGTGCTCGTCAGGCACCTGGCGCGCCGCAGGGAGCCCTACGTCTTCAGCCTGCCGCGGGTAAGCGCCGCGAAGCGCGATGCTGTCTCTCTCGCACTCATGGAGTACGCCACCAGACTCTCTCTCCGTCTCCCTCTCCCAGGGCGCCGCCTGCTTCGTGCTGGACCGGCCCCTGCAGCTGCTGGTGACGGCCGGCCGCGACGCCGTGGTGCGCCTGTGGAACCCCCTGGTGCCCAGCCAGCCGCAGGCCGTGCTGCTCGGCCACAAGCACCCCGTCCTGGACGTGGCCGTGCTGTCGCGCAGCCAGCTCGTCGTCAGCATGGACCTGCGCGGCGTAAGTGCCTTCGGGGCGTACAGTGGGCTGGAGGCGGCCAAAATCCCGGACGCGTTTTGAGCTCCAGAGTCGCTAAATGGGACTCGAACCGAACGTGTGACCCCACCAATGGACTGCTCTCCGAACGAGCAATCCATTGGTGGGGTCATACGCTCGGTTCGAGCCCTGTTTAGCGACTCTGGAGCTCAAAACGCGTCTTGGCCGCCGAGACAGAGTGACAGCCTGGCTTTGCAGACGCTCAAGGTGTGGCACGCCACGGAGCACGTGCTGCTGCAGACGGTGGCGCTGCCCTTCTCGTGCCTGCAGGTGCCGGGGCGGCGCATCGAGCACGGCGCCAGGGCCTTGTACCCGGGGCCGCCCGTCAGGTCCAAGAGGTAAGCTCCAACTTGGCGCCGCGCGCCGCCTCCAAAAACACCTTCAAGCCCCCTTGGCGTTCCGCTCCTTGCAGCGATGACGGTGAGGTGCTGATAGCCGCCCTGTGCGGCGAGCTGGTCATCGTCAGGGTCGCCCCGCCTCCCCCGGGGGGCGTGGCCCCGGCCAGGAAGGCCTCCGCCAGCTCGGCCACCTCGTCGTCCACCGTGGCGCTGGCGCCGCCGCGCAGGGACCAGTCCCCCGCCGTCCCGGAATCGTGGTCGCCCTCGCTCTTGTCCGCCAGCAGCTCCACCGCGCCGTCGTGAGTCCGAGTCCGCGGGGTGCTCTGGTGCTGTTCTCGCTGGCCGTCTTCGCATACGCTTGCACTGTGTCGACAGGCCGCGCGGACAGCGACGAGGCTCGGTGGCACCCCATCACGACCTCCGCGAGGCGGAGGGGCTGCACTCCGACGAGGACGACGACGAGGAGGACGATGACAGCGACGCGGACGACGAGGACGTGCAGTGCGGCGTGCTCCCCAAGTCGTCGTCGCCGCTGCCGGACTCCATCGAAGACTGGCCGCTGCCCGACGACCGCCTGTTCAAGGACGAGGAGCCCCAGCTGCTGGCGGGCCGGCCCGCCGCGGCCGCCTTGGCCGCCACGCCCAGGACGCCGACGTCCGGCCCGCCGGGGTCGTCGGCGCCGCCGCAGCCGGTGTCGCACCGGCCGGTGCCCGACGAGGACGGCCTGTACCCGGAGGAGATCGCCTCCCTGCGCGCGCTGGGGCTGCGCCCGCTCGACCTGGAGGCCATCGGCATCAACCTGGGGTCCGCGTCCGCGCCCGGCGGCGGCGGCGGCGTGCTCGCGCTGCTGCCCACGGACGCCCTGGCCGCGGTGCGGCAGGCCCACGCCGCGCAGAAGAAGACCCACAAGCAGGTTAGCGCCGCGAGGGTAGGCAACCGGCCGGCTGCTCTAGACACAGCTGCGTGGCGGGCTTGCCTACGGGCGATTGCTAGGCGCTTGGCGCTTGGCGGCGCGGCGGCCATTCTCAGGCTGTGCTCTCCTGCCCGCAGATGCGGACGCTGGCGTGGCACTGCGCGCCGCACCTCGCCCTCAAGCTGCCCGAGGAGTCGCCCCTCACCTTCTCCAGGGCGCTGCCCGTGTCCTCCAGGATGCGGGCGAGGGGCCTGGACGTCTCGGACCCGGCCCGCCTGGTGCAGGCCAAGCTGGGCCGCCTGGGCGCCGCGGCGCGACGGAGAACGTCTCCGAGGACGTCGCCGCGGACGTCGCCGCACCCCACGGCGTCCACGTCGACGCACACGGCGGGGGCGGGCCGCGCGGGCAGCGCGTCTTCGGGGAGGTCCGGCAGGCGGAGCAGTGTCGGGGAGAAGGCGAGCGGGACAAGCGGCCCCCGCAGCCTTCTCAACACTTAGACCCGAGACGCTGGGAGGCAAATCTCACCTCACGCCTCTTCATTTTTATCAAAAGATATTTTTTTAAAAATGCCTTTGTACGACCTAACGGTTTTTCCTGTTTTCATTGCCTTTTTTGAAACTACTCTATGTCTTGATAGTTTGTTGTGTTTGACTGAATTGGTTAGCCCAAACAAAAATGTGTACTAATGTGACTAACACTTTTCTTTTAGCAGTGTGAGTAAGATCTTAGTGAGATGGTATGTGTGCAAGCTGGATATGAGTGGACACTTATACTTGTATCAGTTGCTGCAAGATCTGTATTCTCACAGAGACCAAATGGTAACAAAAAAAATTGAATACACAAAAGCTATAGTCACAAAGAGCTTACAAAATTCATTTCTTAGAGGAAAGTTTTATACAACAATTTTTTTCATGCCGGTTTATGTACAAAGTTACTTAATAAAATATAGAAAGATGCAAGTGATAACCAGCAATGTGTTTTTGACTGTTGCCGTGTCAATCAGAATGTAAGAGAAAATATTTTTTCTGTTACAGAGGCCTGCATTGCAAGCATACTTTTTTTATTTAATTTTTCAATTTTTTGTAAAAACTCTTGCATATTTTAAAATCACAGTCATAACATAACCAGTTTGGAATAAACTAGTTAAAAGGAGTTTTGTTTTAAAAGAAGAAAAGTTTACATTAGAGGATGAAATCTTGCAGTTTTCTGCCCACAGATGTTGATTGTTATGCCAAGTATATGATGGAGCCTCAGTACCGCTGCCTGCAACAGCACTGGTGTCACCATCTTCTTCAGTAACAAACTTTTCTCCTGTGAACAGTCCAGTCAGAGCCCAAGTGTTAGTCAAAGTTTGAGAAGTGCTTTCTTTTTAGTCCCGGTGAATCTAATTTTGAGAATAATGAATGCATTTTGAAAAGGGTTGATAAAGAAAGTGAGCAGTGTAAATATGAGGTGGTTTTAATGATAAAAATGACATGCTTACAGAGGTTAAGTTCTGCACATGTTCTATTGTACAACACAAAAATAGCAATCAACTTTTTTGTTCCTATTTGAAATCAAGGACAAAAAAAGAGGGTCCAAATCATATGAATGGTTGAGGTAATTAGCCATTTACAGCACCAGTGGCACAGTGCTGTACAATCTCTTTACACTTTCAGAAAATAGATGGCAAATCAGAACTTATGACAAAATGACAATGTACAATGATAATGTTCTCTCATGAATATTAAAATGAAAATTTGATAAAGAGATGGTATGAAAGAGAGAGAGAGAGAGATCTCTCGCAAAAAAAGTTCATGGAATGACAGCATTTGTGCCCATGCACAAATATAAAACTGGCTTATATACACTACAGTGAGAATCATAAAAAAATCTGTCCAAGAGGCAATTGCTAAAAAAACAAACAACTGGCCTTTTCACAGATCCCACATCATAGAAACTTCATTGAAAAATGGATGATGTTTACAGTCCTGTGACTAATCAACAGTTCATGACTTCAACAAAAGAAAAACAATGCTAAAACAAGTTAGAGACAATAACCATAAAGTTAATTCATTATAATGTTTGTCTCAATGGATCAAAGTCAGGTTTCTCATAAAATCTGACAAGATCTACAGGGTTGTTGCTTATCACTTGTAGCTTATTCTTTTTTGGTTCTTACACAATGATGAGGAGTTAAATCACCTTTTTGACTTCGTAATAGCCTTGGCTTGAAATCTCCGAAATAGTAACAGGGCTTTCATTACTGAGACCCATTGTGGTTGTCACCATTATCGATGAAACTGTTGCCATTAATGACAAACGTTGTACCAAGGCCATATAGGTGTCCGCAGTATTTGGCATCATCAATGTTGTCCTCGAAAAACATCTAGAAAATAAATAGCAAAGTAACAAAAATGCTAAGAGGGAGGCTCGAAGCTCCTTGCTAGAAGTGAGCTGAAGTAACAAACCTCTCTCATTTTGAAGAAGGCATTCCCCGTTAGCAACGAATCACTCCCCGCTTGGTGCTGAGGGCCCACCCTCATCAACTCCAGTTGGTCAGCCACTTCTTGCAGGCCACCCTTGAGGTTTTTACAGCTCTTCATCAGGTACTAAAATACCAAAAGAAACAAGTCATGCATGAGGCCATGAATTATCAGAGTTCACCTAAGAAAACAAGGACAATGGAAAAAGAGAGAGCAAACTACAAACCTTCACATCATAAATGATTGGGAAGTAAATCCTCAAAAGCTCAAAAAACTCACTTTCTGAATCAGGTAAATTCTGATCAGTGAGTAATTTTAAAAGGTAGCAGAAATCATAACCACTGAAAGATAAAATATAATTAGTAGTATAGTTCAGGATTTTTGTGGACAAGAACGAAAAGGGTTTAGACATCTACAAAAATTGAGGAAATAATAGCAGCACTGCAATTACCTGTGAAATGAAAGCCACTTGATATTGTCCATTAGAACAATACCGGATGTCATAAGAAGCTCTGCAAAATACAGTGGTTCTATACCATCTTCTTCATGTTTCTTGAATTGGATCCCTGAATTAGTGAGAAGTTCAATGCTGTCTTGCGCATACATGTCCTCCCTGCAACAAACCAGAGATCAATAATGACTCCTCCCTGTCTCTCAAATTTGTTGACTCAAGATGAAGGAAAGGACACTTACGATAGATTGAACTTGAAATTGAACTGCCAGGTGGTGTATGGCCCTCTGGGTGTTTTCCCTTGCTCATCCAGGAATGTTAACCCGAGCTGAATAATCCGCAGGAGGTCTACATTACACCGTAACAGTTGGTATTGATAGTCTGCCGTGCTTCTGAATTCTCCTATGGGCCGTGCGACCACCCCGGGGAATTCAGTATCCTAAGACATCAAAATGGGAATATATTGAAGTGCTGCATAAGGCATTCAGTGTATGGGTTCAATTTCCTTCCTATTCACTCACCATGGCTACATAGTTATACTTCTGGACAATTTGCCTTATTGTGCGGAACTCCTTGTCTAGGTTGTGTGCCCACACATCGCAAATGCCACATTCTTCATTGTTCATTGACATATTATTGTGGTGTACATTATTCACTGTAGTGTTGCCTATGAAAAAAAATTTGTGTAGTCAAGATACAACATTAGCTCACAGAAGAAAACAGTTTGTATCTGTCTAACATTCAAACATTCGCCATACCTGTGGCACTGGGCATCTTCGACGCCCACTATCTTGGTGGGAGGGACCCCAGGGCCAGCTGATGGATATCCACGGTAACAATGGTTCTACTGACCTTCATAAACAAACAGAAAGAAATCGGAAATGCATTACGGACGCGATGAATTTCATTTTGAAGAAGTTTTCATTGATAAACTGAACAACAAAGATTACTGGTGACAAAACATAGACTTTAGAGCGCTCCACAGAGGAGAGAAGGCTATGTCGAATACAAAGCAAAGGGATGTCTAGGTGTTGAATGAAACTAAGCAACTGACAGCTTCCTGCATCGATACAGTTCGTAAATCCAAATGTTTTGATTACACTTGCTACTCCACTTAACCTCAAACTCGACAGTGTATACAAGCTCATGACAAATCAGAACATCTGACATACTGGTAGCATTTACCAAATCAACAAGACACCGAGAGCCACGGCTGTAATTCCTGAGGTAAGCAGTTCTTCTGAAAGGAACGGGGGCAAAAAGGCAGACGTTTACAGCGATACACGCCTGAAAATGATATGTTCATCGTTCACCTTGTCTGCAACCTAACCTCCAAAGCAGGAGATGCCATGAGAACGTATCGCTATTCGACGGCCAAAGAATGGCAGGAGTGAAAGGGATTTGGAAATTTTTGGATTTATCAACAAAATTTAGCCGAAAACACTCAGCAATAGGGGTTAAAATGCCAAGGAGAGACGACTGAGAGTTTACCAATATCGACACACTTCTTACAAGTCTTCTGCTAGTTTTTCAGTTGAATAAGTTCAGCTCAACACGTTGGTTTGAAAATTAACTGACCTGTCCCAGGATTGCTGAAGCTTTAAACACAGTAGTTAATAAATCCCAGGGATTATTTAGGTGCCAAATTGTGTTGTGGTACTACGCTCGTACGAACGGCTGTCTTGATTTACCTTTACTACTCTCATTTGTTGGCCATGAGAGACATCCAGATGCGAATTCTATGCCCAGTGTTTCCTCGCGTTTCCGAGTGAAACAATCGGTGATTAAAGTCCTTTATCTCAAAAGGTTTTCAAGGGTTAAAAAAATATTTTCTGCAATAAATCCGTGATTGGATAAATGCATTTCTCAACTTAAATCGAAATTAGTACAGTCGCAAAAAAGGAGGTCCCTGCCCGCGAGTTTTTGAAACACTGCGCGTAACAGTTCAACGTTCAATACCAACCATACGTCCCTCTGAGGTTGACAGCAAACGGAAGGCTGGCCGCTGCCTGTGTGCCTGTACTCGACGACTTTGTCGATGACGTAACTTAGCGACAGTCCCTCGGAAGTAAGTTGGCACTGCTTGCTGCTGATGGCATGAGCTTATTCTCGGCTTGACGTCATGGCGTGGTCATGGCGGGCTCGCTGCCATGGTCATGGGCGTGCCATGGGCGTACCATGGTACCGTAACGACCAACGACATGCGATGCAAAGATTTGCTACAACGAAACGGACTTAGCGAGTACCAACGTGAAGGTGGTTGAGGTAACTATTCCGTTTAGTTTCGGTGGCGCGTCTTACTTGAGTTGCGCTCTTCCTGCGGCGGATCCCTGCGCATCCAAAACTCGAATCCATAAAAAACGTAACACGAGGGAAGTGGACAATCAGCGAAGGGGATTTGTTTGCTTGAGTCCTGCAGGACGTGCAGCAATGACGCAGGGACTTAGGCTCAGACTTTGGCGCGAAGGGGAAGCTCAGACTGCATGACGCGGGGAGGCTGTGACTCTGTCTCACTCACTCTCCGAGCGCTCCGCACTGGTGCGAGGGAGAAGAGCATTCCATCTTCCTCCCCCACCCTCCTCGAAACGTTGCCAAGCGCTGCTAGCTCTTGCCACCCGCCAACTGCAAAGCTAGCACAGAGCCATCCTCCCAGGCAGGCTGGACGGTGGTTGTTTCCCTCCCTCTCCGGCCCCCTTTCTCTCTCCATCTCTCTCGCTCATGACGCGGGGGGAGGAGAAGCGACCGGAGGAGGACCGCTGCATGTCTGTGGCCACGCCGAGCCACGCCGAGCCACGCCGCGAACGGTATGACGGGTATGACGCACGAGGATGCGGTGTGCCTCGGTATGGTGCTGCGGCTAAAGGGGCAACTACACTCCAAAATAAATGCACGCGGGGAGAAAAGGTGCCCGTTGCCACAGATGCGCAGTCCGCCCGCGCGCGGCGGGGTAGGCAGACCCGCAACGCGGCCCGGCCCGGGTGGCTTGCCTACCCCGTCGTCCGCAGGCGCTTCCCGCTCCCCGCCGACCCGGCTGGAGGCACACAGTGGGCCAGAAGTCCGGTGGAGGCGGCCAAAACCCCGGACGCGTTTTGAGCTCCAGAGTCGCTGAATGGGACTCGAACCGACCGTGTGACCCCACCAATGGATTGCTCTCCGAACGAGGAATCCATTGGTGGGGTCTCACGCTCTGGAGCTCAAAACCTTTAGACGCCGGCGCCGGTCTTCCGGAGCACTGTCTGCTGGAGGCTGGTAACTTCGGTCCGGCCGCCCGGCCGAGACCCCCGAGACCCCAAGATCAGGGTCTGCGGGGCGGCGCGCGGCGCGCGGCGCGGCAGAAATAGACGTGGAAATAGCAGCGACGCGCGCGGACCGCGATGACAACAAGCAGCGGACCCTTGCGTGCGCGCGAGAGAGACAGGCGACGAGGGTCAGCGAACGTCCTTGGCTAGAAGGAGCGCGCTGCGCCAAGAGCAGCCAAGAGCCAAAGGACTACTGCACGGCTCCATGCGTCCATACCCCGCGTCGGCTGCACGCCGGGGGTATCGACGCGGGCTGGAGGGACGTCGCCGTGGTTTGGAGCTGCCCCGAGCAGACGCGTTGCTTGGAGACGTCCTTCTTCCTCTTCTGGCCCTTCTTCTTGTTGAGGATGCAAATCCGAGGCGAAAGCGCGTAAGCCAAGCAGTCGGCCTTTATGTTGACATTCCCGCCAAGCGAAGCGACAAGCTGCGCGTCCGTCGTGTGTGTGTGTGTGCATGCGCGTTCTATTCTCGCGGCACCCACTCCACCCACGCAGAGTGTGTGTGCGTGTGCATGGGCGTGTGTTGTGTCACATGCGCCACTGCACTCGTCGGTGCATACGCAGCACGAAACGCGCAGCGCACAGCTCCCAGCTTCCGGGGCTAGGAATACCGATTTGCCAATGGTGGTGAACGACTGGTTTGTCGAGCGAGCCGTTTTCGCGAGGCAGCAGCCTCGTTCCCAGAGTCATTTTCGTCGCCCTAGGACGACGACAGCCTTCTTTTCGGCGTGTGACGTCGCGGCTTTGATCCCGGAGTGCCGCCAAATTGCTCGCCGAGGGGGGCAGTTCGCTGCGGGACATGGAGGCCCTTGTAGACGAGGCCCTTGATGGAGGGGAGGGGGAGCTCGGCTCGCAGGGCTGGCAGGGCTGCGCGGGGTTGGCGCCGCGGAGGTTCAGGTCAGAGCCGCCAGGGAGCGCTGGGGGGCGTCAGAGGGGTTCACGTTCACGGTTGTTGCAGCCGGAGCCGCCCGAGGGTGGCGGCTCAGGGCGCAGGGCGGCGAGGGCGGCGAGGGCGCAGCTAGGGCGCAAGGGCGGCGCGCCGCGGGAGGGGTGGCCGGGCACGAATTGAGGTCGCGCGGCGTGGCGGGGCGTGGCGGGGCGGGGCGGGGCGGGGCGGGGCGAGGGTTAGCCGAGATCACCTCGTCTGGCCGACCTCATCGAGGGCATGGGCTGCTTGCCCTGCTTGCCCTGCTTGCCTGGTGGCGGCCTGGACTGGTTCCGCGCACAGGGCGGTTGGTCTGTCTATGGAGCGGCCTATGAGTGCGAGAGAGAGAGACCTCCCACTGGGAGTCAGTCTACTAGTGGTGGCCTGGTGGTCCAATCCGGGGCCCTGACCTTGGCCAGACCTTGCTCTGCTTGGAGGAGCCCGGCGCTGTGCGCTGTGCAGCATCAGCGGCGCGACAAAGTCGACAAAGTGGCCAAGGACGCGTCGCGACGCGTCGGGAATCCGCCGTCCACGACTCTGGCACTCTGTCTCTTTCTCCGTCTCTCTCTGGTCCACGCGGTGGGGGCGTGGCGCGGGGCGCAAGCCTACAGTGCCTCCACAAAGGCCGGGGAGAAAAAGCCCCGCCATTCGTGGCAGCCTCCAACTGCTGCGGTACGGTAAAGTCAAGATAACCAAAAGTCTGGCTCTTTTTTCCGCCTGGGGGTTCCGAAAAGACGCTCCTGCTTCAATCATTTTTGACAGTGCAGTGCACCGCGTCTTTTCCCCGGCAGTGCCTCGCTGCTCCGTCCCTCTCGCACCCCTTCGGAACATTCCACGAGTGCGAGAGAGACAGACGACCACCTAGAGGGCGGTGTCATTGATTGATCCCGAGTGATTGGCTCTCACTCTCCCTGGCGCCGGCCAGGCGGCCGGCCCGGCGGCCAGCCACGCACCGCCATGGCTGCGTGCGCCAGCCGCTGCCCCAAAGTGACATCCAAGTGACATCCAAGTGACAGCGACGCGTCACTTGGCGAAGGGAAAAGCAAACGCCCGCGGCGTTGATAGCGCGGCTTTGAAGACGGACCAATTTCCGGCTCTGGGGATCGCACATCGCCCCGCGACGCCCCGCGAGCGTGCGAACGGCGTGCGAGTGAGAGCGAGCACTCCAGATTCCAGGCAGTGCAGTGCCTGGTTTCTCGCCGCCCGCGTCTCTCCGTTGCTGAGCGTCTGCTGTCTCTCGTTGGCCCGCTGTCCGTCTGCTCGTTGTCTGTTATGCCTACGCTGTATTCCCCCAGTGTGTCTGCCTGTCTGTCTGTCCGTGCCTGCTGCTCGTCGTGCGGTACCGTCACACGGGAAAGTGTCGCCCCATCTGCTCACCGGACCAAACCCAGCACGCAGTCCACGCGGTACACTGCATGTCGCGCCCCTGTTCGTGCAAGTCGTGTTCCCGCCGGTTCCCGCCCACTCGCGCCGAGTCTGTCCGGCCGGGGTCGGCGCACCGACCAGTTTTCCAGTGGCTCCACTTCCAGCGACTCCAGTCGGCCAACTCGAATCCAAGCTCAAGTTGACGGCCAAGGCCAGGGCCATGGCAGAGGGCGTTTTCTGTGGGATTCTACTTTCCACGTTTTTTGGGCTTTGGATTCGGGTCGCGCCGACAACAAGCCCCCTTAGCCCCTTTGGTACAGTGGCGTCGACGACCTCGCGGCAAGGACGCAGCGAGGCACTTCGGCAAGGTCATCTACCCCTCCTCCTATCTCCTGCCTCGCTCTCCCCGCAAGGTCACCTACCCCCGGCCTACCCGTCTCTCTTGCACTCGCACGGCGCCCCGCCCCGCCTTGAGGCCAGCGCCCCGCCAAGCCCCGGCCGGGGCCGCCAGGGCCTCGGCCGGCCGGGCCCCGAAGGGGGCACAAAGCACTCCGCGGCGGCGGGGCGGGGCGGGGCGGGGCGGGGCGTGGCGGCGGGAGGAACGAACTCGCGGAGTACCACAGCGCGTCGCGGCGTGCCCGCGCCATCGTACGGAAATCGCGGACCTTTATGGCGCTCTGTCTGTCTGCCCGTTCGTCCGTCCGTCCGTCCGAGCGCAAGGCGGCCATGACAGCAGTGAGCCGATTCCAAGCGTCGCTGTACGGCGCGCCGCACGGGTGCGAGAGAGACAGAGCGACGACAATGACTCTCTGCAGGGCGGTGCCAATCGCGCGGTGACGTCACAGACAGCCAACCAGCCAGCACTGCACCGCGGAAGAGTATTGACTGGGGCGTCGCCGGCGTCGCTGACTCCCCTGCTTTGCGTTCGTGCGTGCCGTCTGGCCTCATACACTGTCAGGGGCTCGCAGCACACCGGGAAAAAGGCTTTGTTGTGGAGATCGACTCTGACAAACGGACGCCGGCAGACGGACAGACACACAGACGGGCAAGCAGACGGACGGCCGGCCGGACGGACGCGCGGTGTGCAAGGCCAAGGCGCCAAGGCAGTGAGGTGGCCGCTCCTCCGCCGCCGCCGTGGCCTGCGCTACGCGGTGCTGCGCGGTCGTACTCGGCGCTACGTCGCGCTAGGCCCCGCTGAGGCCATTGCTCCCAAGGCCTCGCCGCGGCCCGGGTTCGAATCCCCCCGCGCGAACCTGCGCCGAAAAACAGTGAGCGGGGCGGTGCAGGGCCCCCGAGGGGTCGGCGACCGCGGGCAGCGCGGCAGCACGGCCGCAGCGCCGCCCAACAGGCTGACGGCACAGAGGGCCTTCCCCGCGTCGCGCCGCGCCGAGCCGCGCCGAGCCGCGCCGCGCTAATTCGAGAGCCCCAAGTGCTTCGGCTCGGCTCGGCTCGGCTCGGCTCGGCTCGGCTCGGTATCTAGGCCTAACGGCTGTGTGCTCGGCTCGGCCCCCCCATCGCCGACGTCATGCCCCTGACACTACAACGGTCACGGACGCGCCGCAGGACGGAGGGACTCCGTGGCGCAACGGTAGCGCGTCTGACTCCAGATCAGAAGGTTGCGTGTTCAAATCACGTCGGGGTCACGATCCGGTTTATTTTTTGTTTTACTGCCGTCTTTGAAGCGCGTCCTTGGCTGCGACTGTGACGCGAGTCACGTCGCCTGGCTTCGTTTCGCATTTTTTACCGGACTCGGAGTGAAGCTCACTCCAGCACAGCTATTTTAAAGCAGACGATTTGCGCTCGAAGGAGCATCCAAATGAGAAGGACTTTGTTGAGGGTTCATTTAAATCCCACTCTTGTGTCTGCAGTGTGCCGGCTGTGCCGGCTGCACCGCTGGCATGCGATGCCGTGCGATGCACATGCTCGCTGCAGCCGCTCTGCGTCGCTCTGCGCCAAGGTCTCTTCCGATGGGGCGTTAGTCTCTGCGGCAGTCGGCGCGTCGCGGCGCGTGCAGCAGCCAGCATTAGCCTGCGCTGCGTTTTGAGCGCGCCGCACGGTGGATTTGCCAGTGGAGGCGGACAAAATCCCAGACGCGTTTTGAGCTCCAGAGTCGCTGAATGGGACTCGAAACGAACGTGTGACCCCACCAATGGATTGCTCTCCGAAAGAGGAATCCATTGGTGGGGTCACACGTTCGGTTCTAGTCCCGTTCAGCGACTCTGGAGCTCAAAAGGCGTCCGGGATTTTGACCGCCTCGGTGGCACACCATAAAGTGGTGGACAGCCCGAACTGCCATACAGCGCACGGCCGCTGCAGCGGCGCCACCGACGCAGTTCAAGTAAACACGTTGCGTCCACTGGGAAAACAGGCAAAGGCGAAAACCATAACAAAAACAAGCCGCGCTGGGAACGTGCGTCTAGGGGGAGCCAGCCACCCTGCACTGTACAGCGTGAGCAGGGCCACGGGCGCCACGGGCGGGCGGACTCACGTGGAGGCTGCCCTTGCCGAGGGGGAGCCAGAGCACTGCAGGCAGTGGCGGAGCATGGCGGAGCGGCTTGACGAAAGCCACAGCGCCAGGTGTCCGCATCCCGCAGCCGCTCGCGACACGAGAGCAGTCCTCGAAATTAACCAAGTCCCGGAACTGAATTATGCCGAACCTGTTTGAACGCCGGCCGCCAACGAGACATCGGTTTCTGAAGGAGTATTTGTCGAGTTGGGAACGCTCTGTTCGCGGGGTGCGGGCGGGCCTGCTCGCCGTGCTGGGTAGGCAGGCCCGCCGCGCTCCACCGCGCCGCTCCCGCACTGGTTGCCTACCGGGCACGGCGTCCTGCCAGGCCCAGGCCCTGCCAGGACAGAGGCTGCTTCCCTTTGCGAAGGCCACGGTGTTAGCTTAGCGCCTGACAGCCGGGAAAGCGGCGCGCCGAGTGTCGCTCTGTCTCTGTCAGGCAGTCGGGCGTCGCATGCCGGTGCGAGAGAGACAGGGCGACCATTCGGTACCCTTCGGGCCTTCGGGCCTTTGGGCCTTCGGGCCTTTGGGCCTTCGGGCCTTCGGCACCGCTCGGCCGAGGCGGGCTTCCCTTCCCGGCCCTTTGCTATGGAAATGGCCGAAAGGCCGAAACCGCAGGCTGGGTCGCCATGGCAACCTGAAACTGGCGGGCTTGGCCTGGGCTTGGCGAGGCGGTGGCGGCGGTGGCGGCTTTTGGCGACGCGGCTGGAAGTCGCCTTCCCCCACCGGCCGGGCCGCCGGGCCGCCACCTTGACAGGGTCGACTTGGTCGACTAGGTACTGTATAGTACACGGCCTGTTGCCTGGCTGCCTGGCCCTGTCTAAGGACGCCGCACTGGCCGGGGCTATTTCGAGTGGCGGTTCAAGTCGGACCGACAGAGACGGGCAGAACCAACTGCCGTGCAGAGCAGTGCGGAGCGCAGCACTAGACAGGGAGAGAGCATGAGGGCAGGGCGGTGAGCGAGAAGGACACCACAGTGCGCCAGAAGACTGCTCGCGGCCAAAACCCAGGGCGCGTTTTGAGCTCCAGTGTCGCTAAATGGAACCAGAACCGAACGTGTGACCCCACCAATGTACTGCTCTCCGAACGAGGAATCCATTGGTAAGGTCACACGCTCGGTTCGAGTCCCATTTAGCGACTCTGGAGCTCGAAACGCGTCTCGAGTTTTGGCCGCCTCCACTGGCCTTCTGGCCCACTGTGCAGCGCGAGGCGGCCTTATCAGTGTGGTTTGACCCAAATCACGGCCAGGAACACCTGATGCGCCGCGCGGTGCGGCCGCGGCGCGGCGTGGCGAGGAGAAGGAGGGCAGGGCTCGCCAGTATTTACCCTGCGGACTGATTCCGGGAGTCGATTTCGTCGCTGTCTCTCTCGCACTCATGGCGCGTCCCCCAGCGTCCCCCTGAGGATACGAGGGGGACAGCGACGGCTCTCGGAGGCAGTCCACTGTCAGCAGGACGTCTTGTTGACGCTGTCCGACGCGCGGCCAGCGTGAGGGCCTCCACGGCGTCCACGATGACGTCCTCGCTGAACCTCGGCGGGTGACGTTTTTGTATGGCGGAAGAATAAAACATTATTTTATCAACATTCACAGTTTGCTCAGCCGTTCTCATTCAAGTTGAATGCGACAGACGCTCTTCGGAATCAGTGTGCCGGCAAGGCGCGGCAAGGCGGCGGCGGGAGATAAGGACCAGGAAAAGTTTCGCGCTGGGGCACCCCAAAAAGTAGGGTCAGGAGGCGTTTTGCTCGTTTTGAGAGAAACTGCTTTTCGGGGAGCTGTTCGTGAGAGACTGGGCCCTACAAACCCAACATTATTTCATGTGCAAATTTTGCAAGGAAAAGGACATGCCTCTGCGGTCGGCCTGCACCCCGGTTCCGAGAGTCATTTTCGCCGCACCTAGACGCCGCGTGAGTGCGAGAGAGACAGAGTGCCCACGTGGCCGCATCGCCGCATCCCGGCGCGCGCTCTGGCTGCCTCTGGCTGCTCTGACGCACGGAGCAGCCCCCCCCCTCCCTCCACGTGCGAACGCGGGCCCTTAGCGACACGTGGCACACTGTAGGGACGCGAAGCGCGAAACGCGACGCGCGAACTCCATCCATCATGCTCCTTTCACCCGCCACTTTCACCGCGCGGCGGCCTTCACCAGCTCCGTCTTCACCAGGTCGTCTGGTCAAACAGTGGCGCAGAGAGCAAGCTGCGCTTTTGCCGCCTTTGCCCCTTTGATCGATACGCCGCGTGTTTAACTAACACCCCCTCGCTTTCCTCAAAACATTCCTTCCCCCTCCCTCCCTCCTTCCCGTGTGCCGTCTAGCAGCTGGGGGTGTATCCCACTTGCCCCGATTTCCGGCTGCAGTGACGATCGATGCCGGGGCACCCCCCCCCCTCCACCCTCGGGGGTGGGGGCGGGATGGCTCGGTGACTCACAGCAGGCCTTCCTGGAAAAGAAGCCCGGCCGGCCGGCCGCCCGGCGCAGCGCAGCAAGGGTGCACGCCGGCCAGGGAAGCCCAGGGAAGCCCGCGCGACACACGCCAGCCAGCCAGCCAGCCAGCCCCCCACTGCGGAGTGGCAAGCAAGCGGCAGTGGATTTGCCAGAAGACCGGCGCAGGCGGCCGAAACACTAGACGCGTTTTGAGCTCCAGAGTCGCAGAACAGGACTCGAACCGAACGTGTGACCCCACCAATGGATTGCTCTCCGAACAGGGATTGGTGGGGCCACACGCACTCTGTCCAGCTTAGCTCTGCTCATGAACCCCCCGCCTCACGCGCGCAGCCACGGCACAGCCACGGCACAGCCCTGCCTCGCCCCTGCCTGAGTTCTCGCCTCTCGGTTTGTAGGTCACCTGCAGGGGTGGCTCTGGCCCCGCTGGCCCCGCTGGCCCCGCAGGCACGGTCGTCCGACCCATCACAGTCCGCATCGCCCGCTCCGCTCCGGGTGAGGTGAGCTCCATCTCTCTCTCCCTCTCTTTCCCCCGCGGCGGAAAACCGCCGGAGTGGAAAACCTCAGAATAAACCGCGGCGCGTTTGGAAGTTTGAAAACACGGACACACTTTGAGCGGAACAAGAGGACGCCGCCGTCGGGCGGGCCAGGCCGTCGGACCGTCTCGTTGGAGATGGGCGTCCCATTCCAGCGGAGGACTCTCGCGGCCCGCCCCGCCCCGCCCCGCCCCGCCACTCGCGGAATGTAGGTCACTGGCTGCACTAGGCCAGGAGGCTAGCCAGACCCACCAGCCCGTAGAGGAGCCGCGCGGAGGGGCCCTCGCCGGGGAAGGGGGAAGGGGGAGGGGCACTGCGGATCGGCGCGTCCTGTCCGCAGAACGAGCGAGACAGAGAGAGACGCTCGCCCGGCCCGGCCGGCCTAAAAGGCAGAGGGGGCGAGGACGGGCGAGGAGGTGTGACATGGCGTGCTGGAGCAGACCGATTCAGTCTCCCTCGCACCTGAACGGACCGCCACGTTCGCGAGAGGGAGAGAGCGAGACAGAGAAAGCGCCGTTCGGATTGGCTCTGCAGAGTGGAGACTGCCTCCTCGAGCGCTCTCGGCTGGACAGGCTGGACCAGAGATGCTCGAGACGGGGACTCATCGCTGGGATGAGAATGAGACCCCAAGTAAAACTTGCAAAATGGCGCTGCCGCCGCCCTGCCGCCCGCGAGGCCGCCTTCGGTGTGTCGGGGGCGGCACAGCAGTGCGGGGGCGGCGCGGGGGCGGGGTGGCGGCTGACCTATATTCCAGTAAGTACGCAGCGGGGGCGGCGTGGGGCGGCTCCAACCCTCCGCCCCTTGGTCTCCTTTGCTCTCTGCAGCGCTCAAACAACGCGCAACATTGCTTGGATCTGGGTCGCGGGGCGGCGCGCGGCGGGGCGGGGCGCTGGGGTTGAACCCGGCCAGATTACATTATGGCCAGCCCCTGCTAGGTAGGCAAGCCGAGGCAAGCGGACAGGCAGGCACCGGGGACGGGCTGTGTGTCCGATCACCCCACGGGGCTAGCGGACGAGACTCCGGTGCACTCCGGTGCGCCCCGGAGAGTTTGTCCGACACCCCCATTATATACACACACGGACACTGAGTGAGAGAACGGCGAGAGAGAGCGCGGCGGAGGGGGTAGCCGCCCCTACTGCCGCCAGTGCAGTAGTACAGGGCCCTATCGACCAGGCGGCCGCGGGGGGCTGTGGGGGCTGTGGGGGCTGGACCCGCTAGCGCTGCCGGCCCGGTGGGGGTGGGTGGAGCCCTCGGTGGAGCCGGCCGGTGCGGCGCGTACTCGCTCGCGCCATGCTCCTCACGTGCTCGCGCCCCTCGCGCCCCTCGCGGGGCCCGCAGGCCGGCAGGCCGTGGGGCCTACACCGCAAAACGACGGTGGCAGTGCAGGCGCTGCGCCACTGTTGCGCGCGGAGCAAGGTGCAGCGCATCCAGCACGGAAACGTGTGACCCCACCAATGGATTCCTCGTTCGGAGAGCAGTCCATTGGTGGGGTCACACGTTCGGTTCGAGTCCCATTCAGCGACTCTGGAGCTCAAAACGCGTCCAGAGTTTTGGCCTGGCCGCCTCCACCGGTCTTCTGGCCCAGTGCGTCCCCCTGTTTGCATTTTACAGTGAAGCCATCCCGCCTTATCGAGACACCTTTTATTTTGCCCGTGGCCGAGCCTGGCTGTGGCCGTGCCTGGCTGTGCCTGGCCGCGCCGCACCGCTGCGTCATGCGAGGCCCGTCTCCGCCAGATAAGCTCGCTGCATTGCCCAGCGTTGCCTCCGGACCGCCGCGCTGTCTCCCTCGCGCCTCAGCGGGAAGCCCCACGAGTGCGAGAGAGCCGGCGACCGACTGCAGCAGCGAATCGCCAGCGGCTCAGCAAAACTTTCTGACGAAAGCGTGCTTTCGTTTTCCTGCTGCGCGACCATTCCAATGCGGCCGTCATCGGGTGGGCCGAGAGTGCGGCAGAGACAGATTGCGACAAATTGGATACGTAGTCTCACCTGACCCAACCTAACCCAACCCACCCTTTGCAGTGTGGCGACTCTTTGTTTCTTGCGGACGCAGCGCGCGCGTGCCTGTAGCGTTTTGCACGGGCGGATAGGAACCCGACTCGATAGCGCAGTGTGTACACTTGGTATCTGCCAATCGGGAGGCCCCGGGTTCAATTCCGACCGAGGGGCCGTTCCTCTGGTGCTCCGATGTCGACCTCATTTAACTTCCGAATCCAGAATATGATGCTGCGAACGATGATGTTGAATAACCACGACTCGGCCAGTCGTTCCAATCGCCAAGGGTTTTCTTTTCGTTGTTTTCTGCTTCGTTTTCGCGCCGAGTGAGTACACGGAATTGCCGGTGACGTGTCCGCCAACTCATTTGCCTGGGGCTCCGTTTCTCTCGCACTGCCCGCACCCATGGGGCGTCCCTTGCGGGTGCGACAGAGACAGGCTCTGTGGCTGTACCGGTGGCCGCGTCGTCACCGCGTGGTCCGCGTGCCGCTGGAGGCGCAGATTCCGCTGCACAGTGGGCCGGAAGACCGGTGGAGGCGGCAAAAACTCGAGATCTCCAGAGTCGCTGAATGGGACTCGAACTGAACGTGTGACCCCACCAATGGACTGCTCTCCGAACGAGGAATCCATCGGTGGGGTCACACGTTCGGTTCGAGTCCCATTCAGCGACTCTGGAGCTCAAAACGCGTCTGGAGTTTTGGCCGCCTCCACCGGTCTTCTGGCCCACTGTGCAAAGTTCCTCACTGACAACGGGTCCGCACCGTTCTGTCTCTGTCGCACTCGGGGTGCGAGAGAGACAGAGAACGCCGCAGAGGCGCGAAACAGTCGCGGAACGCAACGCGGCGTTAACCTCACAATCAGAGAAAGCGAGACGAGGCGATTCGATGCATGAATGAACGCGGCGACGCGGCGACGCGGCGCGGGGAGAGAGAGACAGAGCGAGCCGCCATGCCGCCATTCACCGAGGCCGCCCCGCCGCCCCGCCGCACCCACATGGTGGACACGCGGAGCTACGCGGAGCGCGGCGCTCGGAGGAGAGGAGGGGCAGGATGGCGTCGGCAGGATGCAGCGATGCACCGGCAGCGGCGGCAGCAGACGCCCCCGAGCTGCAGGGACTGCACCGACTGCACCGCGGCGCGGGAGGGGAGGGGGAAGCAGTACTTGGCAGGGCTTGGCTCTAGGCTTGGCGGGGTCCCGCGGGATGACGGGGACCGGGATTCCAGGAGGGCCGCCGTGCACAGCGCTACGCCGCTACGCTCTCCCCTCCGTCGCCGCCCCTCCGCCCGCTCCGCCCCGCCCCGCCGGCGTCCGGGGAACGGATGCGACCTCTCCGACCTCTCCGTCGCACTCGTTGGGGGCGACAAGGACGCGGCGCGCTTCCGAGTCCATCCGCGGCCCGCCGCCGTCTGCCCGTCTACAGTGGCGTGGAGGGGGTGCACGTGCTGCCGCCGCCGCTTCGCTGGGTCCCCAGTGCGGTGTGGGGCTGGGGCAGGCTGGGGCAGGCTGGGGCCGCGGGGTTCACAAGGCCGCGTGCACGGGCTCACAGGCTGCTGCTGCTGCCGCCGCTGCTGCTGCGCCAGGGCGAGGGGGAGGGCGGGGCGGTGGAGGGGGGCGGAGACGCGGTGGAGGGGGCAACGGGCGGCGGCGGGGCGGCTGCCAGCAGGCCGTGGCCGTAGGCAACCCGTACGAGTCAGTGATCTGAGCTCCGCGAGCCAAGCTCCTCGGTACGTTCTGTTCTACGTTCGAGTGGCGTTGTGAGGCAGTGTACTATTTGCAGTTCTTCTAGTTTCCCTGAATGCGTTCCGTGTGATCGGTGCTGCCGGTGTGATCGTCCGTGTGTTGTGGTCGCTGTGCCGTCGGCGTCGTCCGGGATTAGCGGCGTCGCTCGAGACAGCCGCCGGACCCTCGGCCTGGAGGCTTGGTGCCGTACCGTTACCATTGTCTACGTGGTTTCCTCGTCGTGGACGTGGGTCCGGAGCGTTCCCGGCGTTCGGCGAGCGCCCTGGAGCCCTGGCCGACGAGCCGCGGGACGGCGAGGCACGCCCGGACGCCCGGCCTCGGCTTTCCTCACGTTTCGACACTTTTGTTCAAAGTCCGAAAGTGGCCCGGTGCGGTGTGAGTGTGAGGCTCTGCGCTGGAAAGCTGCATAATGGGACCAGAGCGTGGATTGCAGCCCCCAGATCTGGGTCGGGCCGACCGGGGCGACCTGGCTGAGCCGCGGGATGCACGCTGCATGTGTGACTGTGACGTGCCCCCCTGCCCTGACTCGGAGGACACCGTCGCGTCATGTGAAGCTTGGCATTTTCCTGGCCGACCTAACCCTAAAATTTTTGCCCGCGGCGCGGGGTATCGACTGCTATCGGGATAGCCAGAGATTCCCAGTGCGGTGCCTTGCCCGGCGGGGTGCGTGGTCCTGTCTGAAATTGCTGCGTCGTTTCGCCCCGCTGAATGGAAACCCTCGCGGCTTGAAGGAGCTCGCTCTGTTCATCCAAGATGGCGGCGGTCTGTTTCCAAAGCCCGATCCCCGCCTCGCCTTCGCGCTCGCAGCTATCTGTCTGGAAATGGGCTGGCTCCGTTGATGCGGCGTTCTGTCTGCGTTTTCTCCTTTGCCAGTGACTTTGTGAATCCCGCCAACAGCTGCCTCGCCTCGCGAAGTCCGCAGTCGAGGGGGTACCCATTTCACGACCAAGGCTTGGTACAGATTTTTGAGGGTATTGACCTTCGCGGTATCAGAGTGGTTTTAACGGTGCTTCTCCTCCGGGCCTGCCTCTCTGCGCTCCGGTCTGCCTTTGCTGTTCGCTCTTCTGTTTGCATCGGTCAATCTGAAGCTGAAATCCACGTTTGTCAGTGTGGGAGCTAGTTTTCCCCGGGGCTCGCATCCAGCCCGGCAACGGCCGAGGTGCATTGTGGAATGTCGGGGCCGTCGGGGCGTAGAGGTCCAAGGCTACAGTTTTCAGTGTCATTGTCGCGGCACTTCGCAGCCTGGCGCAGCCCGAGAGAGTCATTGTTGTCATCACTTTTGTTGTTGTTCTTTTGTCACACTTGCTCTTCAGTTGTTGGTTCATATTTACTTCTACTTAATTAATGTACCTAAATTTTTTGATATGGTGATAATTTCTATTAATGCATAAACTCATACATTGTCAGTTTTTCCCATGTATGTATGATTTGTACTCACTTGCTCGAAGGCTGATCTCTTCAGGCGCATGCCTTTCATCATAGTGCGTAATACTGCATGAGCTTTCCAATACTTTGTAGCACTTACAGTGAGTTTCTGTTTCAGCTCCCACACCCTTGAGTAGGAGAGGAGATAGCAGTTTATCGTGGTGGGGGCACACAAACTCTCAACAACGGACGGCCCCAGGGGACCGGGGGGCGCTTCACGTGTCTCAGGAGGAAGGTAGGTTGTCACAATCTTTCCTTTTGTTAGAAGCATGCTCATGTGCAAATCGCACTTGTCAAGTTTTTCTTTTTATTGTGTTGCCTGGGTATGCCCTCTGCTGTGAAATCCACTCCTGAACTGACTTTGGCCTTTAGTAGCCTATTGTCAATTGTAGTAATGTATGCTCCCTTTGTTTAAACTTGAATTAACACAACTTGAGCTTTGTAGTTTGGCTACAGAGAGCTTCTTCTTTGTTGCTCACTAGATAATGCTGAATGTCATTTCACTCTTTTGAATCCTTTGTTTGGCTGTTGTTGGCAGTATTGTTCAGAAAATCGCTGTGGAAGTAGGATTCGTTCTGCTGTGGGAGGCGTGAGTTTTAATCATTGATTTCAACAACTTGATCCTCAATAGAAGTTGGATGTAAGTTCTCTATTGGTGACAGCCTCAGGCTGTTAGGTCTCCCAATCTGACAGAACACCTTGCACAGGCTGTGAATGCTTTGTGTTGCTAGATTTATTTTTTAATATGCTATCATTGTAGTATCTTATGTTAGTGCATCTTCATTTTAAGTTACTATAAAACATTCTTTGTCAAATATGGCTGTGCTTAACTTGCTCCTTTGTATTGTTTCAGGGACGACACTCGCTCCCTGATCACAAAGCGACGCTGGATCCCCCCTTCTACAATCAGACGCGATGATGCACTCACCCAGGAAACAAAGAATGACCTCCTATTCAGGAAGGTTAGTTTGAAGGAAACGTTCGTCCTGACAGGCTAGTTAGTATTTTTTCTTTACTCTAACTGATCTCTATTTGAACTTCTAGGTCCGAGGAATACTCAACAAACTCACACCGGAAAAATTCCAGAAGTTGAGTGATGATCTCTTAGCGATACAGCTTGACACCAATACCATCTTAAAAGGTGTTATTCTGCTGGTGAGTGTTGGCTTTGTTCTCGTTCATTACCCTATTTCATTCAATTTGTTTCTTAATTCATTATTACCTGATTATCTCTATCTTACAGATCTTCGAGAAAGCACTCGATGAACCGAAGTACAGTTCTATGTATGCACAGCTGTGCAAGCGGCTAACAGAAGAAGCTCCAAACTTTGAACCTGTTGGCAAGCCTTGCACATTTAAACTACTTCTGCTAAACAAGTGTCGTACTGAGTTTGAAAATCGTGCCCAAGCTACCAAAGCCTTTGAGAAAAATGACGGGATACCACTTACCACAGATGAGGAGGAGAAGCGCCAGTTGGCGAAGCGCAAAATGCTGGGAAACATCAAAGTAAGTGTCTGGGTTACTTGTTGATCTAATGTTTGTCATTGGTTATGACTTTGTGCTTATTTTGTGTCCCTCTGTTTCAGTTCATTGGAGAATTGGGCAAACTTAATATCTTGGCGGAGAGGGTCCTCCACGAGTGCATTCAACAACTTTTACTGGACAGCAAGAAGAAAGTCGTCCATGAGGCGGCCGAGGATTTGGAATGCCTCAGTCAGATAATGTGCACTTGTGGGAGACTTCTGGATTCTGATATGGCTAGGGGGCTGATGGATCAGTACTTTAGCCGTATGAAAGTACTAGCTGAGAACCCGGACTTGCCGCGCCGAATTCGCTTCATGCTACGTGATGTGATTGAGCTGCGGGGCAACAACTGGGTACCCCGGAAGGCTGCTACTGTGGAGGGTCCAATGCCCATGCATCAAATCCGTGATGACTCAGACCCACCTTCGCGCAGCTACACTCCCCCAAGTCGCGGGGGTGACGGGGTTGGTCGCAGTGGTGGAGGCGGTGGCCTAGTGTCAAGTATGGGAATGATGGACCAGTTCCGTCCTCCCAATAAGATGCGCCAAGGTGGCTTTGACGACTTAGGCTATGGCTACCCGTCGGTCGGCGGGCCAAATCAACCCATGATCTCTTCAAGGTACGGAAACGGTTATTCTGGAAGAGATGGTGGGAGGGATGGACACCACAACAACAACCGCGGCAACTTCAGAGGGCAGAATTTCCAAAACCATGGGAAGAATTACAACCATCACAACAATCATAACAATTTCAACAACAACTCTGTGAAGGAACTTGGTCCTCGTTTGAAGAAGATGATGAATGAAACTGAAAACACCAACATTGAAGAGGTTCAACTTCGTCCAAGTGCCAACTCCATGTTTTTCAAACAGGCGGCTACCAAGCCGATGCTCAATCCCCGCTCTGGTCTGGGTCCACCACCAGGCCGAGGCATCAATTTGAGTGATCAGATCAATGCACCCAAACCCCATACTCCTTTGCAGTTGCAAAAAGAACAACCCATCCTCATCAAGCAAGCTTCTCAAGATAAGAACAAGAATGCCAAGAAAGACAAGGGTCCAAACAAGGAAGAAGTTCTGAAGAAAGTCAACACCATGGTGGAAGAATTCTTGAAAAACAACAATTTGGATGAGGCCCTCAGTGCCTACAGAGAGCATAAGATACCTGACAAATTTGTCGTTGCTGTTCTTCATACTATTCTTGCCCATGAAGTGGACAAATCTGGTGAGTTATCGTACTTATATTATCCTGTTTCAGTCAAGTGATAATTTTCTTGTTGATTTCTAATGGATTAATTTGATTTCAGACAAGGAAAGGGAGCAAGTGTTGAGTCTTGTTCAGTCCCTTCGGAAGGAGAGCTTAGTAACATTACATCAATTTAACGAGGCTTTCAAGGAGCTTGTTACTCAGATGTCTGAAAAGGAGCAAGAAATTCCTCGCATTTTCTCACACCTGGCTAACTATGCAGCAAGATCGGTTATCCTGGAGCTCATGACACTCTCAGATGTAGCAGAGGTGACTGAAGGAGGGTCAAATTACCCTCTCTTCATGCTTACCCTGCAAACATTAAACAAGGAAATGGGAAAGGCGGAACTCACTAAATTTTTCAATGACAGCAAGGTAAGGACTACTGATATGCATATTTTTTTTCACCTTTGTGTACCTTTTGGACGCTATTTTAATGGATAACATTGATTTCAGATCAACTTGATGTCTACATTGCCGGAAGTGGACCGTACTAAGGAGCGCATGTCTGAAATTTTGGAAGAAAGGGGTCTGACTTTCCTGTTCCCTCTGCTGCGCATTCAATCTGCACTTTGGAAACAAATTGAAGCTGATCCTAATCCAACACAGTTCTATAAGTGGATCAAAGAGACTCTGGACCCTTCCCATCAGTCCGATTCTGGTTTCATCAATGCACTCATGACTGTTCTCCTGAAATACATCTCTCAGGTTGGTGTAGGATTATTCCTTCAAGATATGTGGGAAGAGGCCATTTATTTTGGGCACTCGTATAGTTTATGTGACTTAAAAATTGTGTCTGTTTCAGGAGTCTACCCTTGCTGAGGGTTGTGATCCAAATGTAGTGCCGGACAAAGTCTTACAAGAGAAAGAGAAAGCTTTGTTGGAAAAGTACAAACTGGTCCTGAAAGCTTTCTTGCATGATCATTTGGACTTGCAGGTCACTGCTGTCTACTCCCTGCAAGTCTTCTGCTATTCCAACAACTTCCCTAAAGGTACGCAATTAATTTTTAACACTATGGAACAATTTATCATTTGGTTTTACAATGCATAATGTCCTTTGTGCAGGTATGCTGCTACGTTGGTTCGTGAATCTGTATGATCTGGAGGTCATTGAGGAGGAAGCATTTTTCAAGTGGAAGGAGAATGTTTCTGATGATTATCCTGGCAAGGGGAAGGCGCTCTTCCAGGTTTGTGTCTCTTAAGTTCTGTTATGTTATAATAAATTCTTTTTCCAATATTCTGATGCAATGGTAACATGTAATTGGTATCTGTTTTCAGGTCAACCAGTGGCTGATGTGGCTGGCGGAGGCGGAGTCTGAAGAGGAGGAGGAGGGCGATGCCTAGGCTGTGCAGTATTAAACGTGTTACTGGGTAACAAAAGTTCTAAAAAATAGTAAAATTTGCAGTTAAGTAAATGCTATCTGCATCAAAATTGAGTGGGGTGTGTGTTCCACTCCAGAAAAAAAGAGGAAAAGTGTTTAAAAATGTGGTTAGCGTTCATTTAGTACTCACATCATTTTATCTTTCTTTCAATGAAGCTACCTGCACATAGTTTCCGGACGCGGGCTTCTTCAACTGGTAGAGCAGCAAATTTTAAATTAGAATTGAATTCTTTTGAAGCATTTGCTCTGGAAGGGCAAAAGCAAATTATTGTATCTTAATTCTTAATTCTGCAGTTTTCCATTTGAGGGATTTCTTTATTTATTCAATGAATTTTTCTTATTGTAACAAATTTTATCTAAGGAACAGAGGAGACTTGTACTGTGTACAAACTTTTTCATACCAATAAATAGTGAGAAGTCATTGGTTTAATTCTTTATCCCTTTCCTCAGTGGGTTAATTAATTTTCAATTAATTTATTTCTGCCAGTTAAGAAGTGAGTGTCTTCTAGGGCAATAATAGAAAGAATGTAACGGTGTTAGCGGTCAGATGGAGTAATGCAAGGTTATTCTTGTTGTGTGCATCAATTTTATTTGTCATGTGATTGATTTGTGTCGTACAGTTTTAGTTCTAGGCAACTGTTCCTTTCTTTCATATTCAATTTTACGGCACGGGGTGCTGATAATTTTATGTTGCGTTGACTATTTGACATATTTTTGATTGTTTTTTTTAAACCTTTTATTGAGTGCAAATCTCTTTTGAAAAAAAAATTATTATTCTAGGTTAGGCGTAAACCCTTTACCTTTTTAGAACCATTTCCATTTATTTATCCTGTAGTGTTCTAGATTTTTATTACTCTCGATTCTGTCATAACATTGTTGAGTACATCTTGAATCGGATTGTGTGGTTGTTTTTAATGTAAGGGGACTTCAACATCTCAAACCCAGGTAGCTGTTCTTTTTTAATTAAATCTGCCTGATAGCTGGTTTTGTTCATGTTTTGTTCGTCCTCATGTTGATTTTGTGATTTGGTTGAAATGAAATGTGGAAATGGTTTGAAAGGAATATCCGTGGAACTGAGTAGTCTTCTCACAGTGAAATGAGTGAAGAAATGTTAGTGAGCCTCTATCTGGTTCTTGGAGGGAACACTAACTCGACTAGTCATTTAAGCAACTGTGTCAAGACCATTACTATTATTTATTGCCCATACAAAAAAATAATAATACTCACTTCCCTTACTCTCCTGAATGATATGTTAATTTAGTGGAAGTAAGGTATGGGACCAAGATGGAATATTCAGGATGTACATTTTGTCATTTTTGTTTTAATCCTGCCATCCTTTATATTATTCCACTTGCATTCTTTATATGAAGAGAGTGGATTTTGCTACTGTTATGAAATTTGTTAACTACCTCATGAGTCTATATGTTTTGTCCCTTAATATTGCTTGTCCACAGAAATCTGTACTTGTTTGCATTGCATTGTTCTTATCCCATCTAAAATTGTTGGATCTTTGTGTACCTAACACCAAATAAAGTATTACTGACCACATCATATCTGCCTTTCAATATTTTTCCATTATCAACATACACTCCATTTTTGGCTTCGCCAACTGAAATGGGATGACATTACATGGGAGTCATGACCCTCGCTAAACTGGCAGGTCAATATTTGGAAATAGTCGAAATTTAATCTTCCCGCCAGCTTGACTTCGCGGAATGAAATATTTTCATACATTCACTCATGCTCAGTTTCTCATATCCGGACGGTGTGTTTACCGGCGGGGCGGGGCGGGGTGTCAAATTTGAAACTCGAACCGCTGGTTGCTGCAGGTTGGGTCGGCGAGCGGCGAGCAGTCTTGATTGTTTTATGTTCATTTATTATGCTATTACCGTCACAAAGCACATGACATTGTTTGGATACTTCTGAAACACTGTTTCTGATAATTTCCGTTCGGAAAAGTTCGACGCCCATAAAAGTTGAGGTTAATGTCATTGTCGGTAACACTTATTTAGAACTTGCATAAGTAGAAAGACCAGTCATTCTCTATAGTTTGTATTTTCTTGAGACATATCGTCATTTGATCGTGACAAATCAGGCATTAAAGAGGTATCTATCTCACAGTGGTCGGTAATCATGTATGTAAACTGTCAATAGTCAATCAGTTTTCTATCTGTCATGAGTCGAGAACTCTCTGGGTCATTTATTCCTTCTGAATCTACTTGTCATGTAATAGATTATTCTTCCGAACATGCAGGTAAATTTATCTCTTTGTTATATCAGAAATTTATTTTTCCATCTCCTCTCTGTTGATTTTTGTTTGTTTTAAGATGTTGCAGCATGTGTGCAGGAAGAAGGGCTCATTATTTTACGAGAAGGTCGAGTCATTGGCTGGTGTGACATAGGTGAAGGGCTTGTTCATCGAATATCAATATTCTTTACATATCAACCATTTTGCAAGAATTATGTGCTTCAGTTGGAATCATGTGTTAAAGTTGTTTCACATGCATCTTGTTTGAAGGTGAGTATTCATTTATTCTCTACATGAAAACTTTATGAAGATTTAGTAATGTCAATCTTTTTGTTCAGGTGACACACACCTTCGACAATGTTACACGGTTTGAAATTGGAGACTTTAGCCAAAAAGGGTTCCCCCAGTTGGGTCTCTGGAGTGAAGACCATGAGGATATGCGTATAACCGACCTCACAGCGTCAAGCTCTTCTTCCTTGATCAATCCTAATCCTGTTGAGACTGTCCTTAGTGCCAAACTCAGGGTATGTTCATCTTTACATGGTACCAAAAATAAAGCATAAAGGTCCCCAAAAATCATCTTTAAATGTTTCATAGTCTTACATTATCATTCTTTCCCTAAGGGTTTAAAAGTGAGTGTTGAGAGGGTTCATAAGCAATTAGAAGAAAAGAGAAAGCTGCGCCGGCATTGTATGTTCCACATTGTTGGTGTTAATCACACTGAACATTCTCCATCACTAGACAAGGTATAGATCCAATATTTACTTCCCAAATGTACCTATTGTTGTGTGAGCTATATTAGACTTTCATTAATTTTTTTTTCAGTTGGTCCCTTTGATAGGAAGTTTTTCAAACTCAATTGAAGTTAAGAAGACAACATCTAGACGCCACCTTGTCATCAAGAACTCTTGGCAAAAACTACTTGACAGGAAATGGGTCCTTGGTTGCGACGTGCAGAATAACAGCTCTGGGTGAGTCTTTACAAACACACGATTGGAAAGAAAAAAACATTTATTTCAATTTTTGAGTTAAGGGTATGAACACAAGACTTTGCCCGATCAATTCTCAGAAGTGCTTAGTATCTATGTAGATGAAAATGGAAGAGGTGCAGCTGTACAACAAAGCTACAATTTTTTTATTTGTATTTACACAAGTTTTACAAAGATCTTGAACCTTGAATGGAATGACAACATGAATCCTCATTAAAAAACCATCGTCAAATGATTTTTTGATATGCATCTTAAGTTTTAACATTTCAAAAATAGGAAGTGTGTCTTATTCAAACGGACCCAGTGTTAAGAAAATTGTTGATGATTGAAAACGCATCACTCTTTCATTGAGTGGGACTAGTTCAAATTCCATAAACTGCATCCCACACTTTATATTTTCCTCCTTTTCCAGCACATGTGCAGTCATTCATTGCACTTTTATCACTCTTTTAAATCACCTTAAACCATTGAATAATGACATTTTATTCAGATTTGCAAATTTGGTCCCAATCTTTCGTCACCAATCAGTTAGTGTACATCAAATGGATACACTCTCCATGATCTTTTTTAAACCATTATCCCCTACTCTAAAAAAACGGGGGTACTCTAAATTACTGAAAAGAACAACTTAAGTTTTTCAAGACAACAAGAGTAAAAACATGCCAATCTGTCCATTCGCTTGAATAGTATACATGAAGATCAAAAGAAATTATTTTACTTGAGCTTGGAGTTTTTTGTTTTCATTATTTTCTGTTTTTGCAATATCTATTTGATTGTACAAACTACACACACTAAGATCAAATTTATTTATGGTCAAATTTGGAAGCCCTTCAGCACTGACGTTCCTTCTATTCACATCCACCAGTGGGAATATGAGAGGTGTCAAATTTAAGCACCATTGCATAATCACAATTTCATCAACTCGCTTTGTTTTATTTCCCTTTCTACTTAATTATCCTAGTAAAAATGTGGTTTTCTATCTCTATATTTTGTGGCTCCTTAACAGAATTATACTCTTCACTTGAAAGTTAGAACCCATAACTAATTTACAGTATGACTAAATTTCAAAGGGGAAGTAGTTTAATTGAACACATGTCCTTTGGAAATTTGACCTGTCGTTAATTTGACATTGAAGTTGCGTACACTCAACTGGCATTTGTTTTGAGCAAGGCATTCCCTGTAGAAGACAAATGAAAAATGAAAACTAACACACTTTAAGTTGGAGGGGACTTTGTTACTTGGTGTTTGTTGAAGTGATGCCTTGAGGCACTCGGTGGAGAGGTGGGGTCCTCCTCCCCTTGTTCTAAATAACCGTCTAATGTATATCCAAACAGCTCAAAGTCATATCTATAAATCTCATAGAGGCTTAAGATTTCTTTTTTTGTGAGCTGTGTGTAGTAGGAACTTATGAGGTTTGTAGTCGCTGTCCTGCCCTTTGCTGGGTTTTTCCACTCTGGATGTATATAGTCTTGAAGACGTGCTCTATATATTAAGTAGTTCTGGTCCTCCTGTAAAGAAGGTTTTGACCTGTTAAGTCTAACAATTTCCAAAATTTGAAAAATTCCAGTGAATTTTAACTTACCTCTAATGTTTCAAATTTAGCTATGACCTCAAAATGCAAATGACAGGGTGTGCAAAACTCGGCAATAGGTGCCCAGTGCATATCAAATTCTCTGCCTTCTCTGAATTCGTCCAGTAAGTACTGAACAAACTCCGAAAAGGTGGGCCACTTGGGGGATAGGCGCTTTCTTTTCGTGGGGTCACGGCTCCCGATTGTGCTCTGGAATCATAGTAAATCGAGTTCTTATTTCGGAGTTTTTGAACCACATTTATAAATCAAGAGAATTTAAAATGTTTGATGCTTACCCTGCTTTTTGTTCTATATTTTTGTATTATACGTATGCCTAGTCTTTGATGCAGAGTATGAGGGAGAGAATACTGAATTTTGTCTCTGTATGCTGACAAAAGTCGCTCTAAAGGATGCCTGACTATTAAAAATGAAATTGATGAATTCAAAGCATCTCTCAAGGTTTCCAATGATGGTCGAGGATATCTTTGTCTTGCAAGCTGAAGGGGGACCACCTACGGGGTAGAAGAAATACATTTTATCAGAACTTGAATTCACATTGATGTTGGTCCCTGGAAGCTGAAGGGGGCCTTTGACTCTCCTCACCTTACTCTGCTTCAAGAAATGAGGTGTGTAACCTGCTAAAATGTTGAAGTTGTACATCCAAGAAGTTGAAGCAGCCTTAAAAACATTACACCATACTAGATGATGCTGTGTATTGATTAGGTATTCCCAGGGATTGGGCTGGTGTAGGGAGTCATTGCTAGGTACGTCCAAGCCTGTTCGAATGCAGGCATCACGTAGCTCTGCTCTTCTGGCTGCCATTCTAATAGCCATTCTGGACATCCAACCCGGATCAGGGCCTGGGCCCCAAGTGCCGTAGAAGCCATCGATCTGAAACGAAGACCAAGACGAAAATAGACATATTAGTGACGTCAGAGTCAGAGTGCAGCACAACTCGATAAATTTCATCAACTGTTAATTGCATGCAAGAATCAAAAGAAAAATGATCTATCAAAATAATTTTATGTACATTAGATTTTGATCAATATTCACTACTTCTAACAGCTATCTTAATCTAATTTCAAAAATTAAAAGCAGAAAACCAAGCAACACATTGTTGTTACGCTCATTATTAGTAATTGCCAAATGCTTTTGATGAGATTTAGACCTGGCAACAAACACAGTGATTTTTGCTTCCATTCAGATTTAGTCAAACACGAGTCACAAGAAACCAGAAAACAGTCAAGCATAGAGCAGGGAAGCAATTTACTTTTGTGCCTTGGCATTCCAGTTGTGATTTCTTTGCCTTACTTCCCAGCTAAAAGCAAACACATAAATATAGCAGCCTCTTACCCCTTCCACTGCCACTTTTTGTCCTGTGAATTGTACATCCTGGAAGCAAAATCAAATTTCTTTTTTCTTTTGTAAAACAACTTAGCCTAAAATGTTAATTTTTTTGCTAACTTTCCAGTGCATTTATTTTATCACTATATTCATTTTTAAAAGAGCCATAAAACAAACTTACAAGTCCTCTGTGTTATTCTGTGATTTTGTACATTGCACTTTAAGTTCTAATTACTACCCTAGATTATGCCAAGATGAGAAAATCTGCCTTGTTTGCTGAGTCTAATCTACCTAAGCTAAAAACTCTAATGCACGCAATGAATTAATGAAAGCATGAATGACGATAAGTTAGTGATCACCGCCTCTGTCGACGTTGACAGTGGCAAAGTAGTTTGAGGGTGGGGGGCTTGCGTGGGGTCTGGGGGGCGAACCCCCGTGTGGGCGTCGGGAAGGCAACCCGCAAATGAGTCGCCATGGCCGAAAGTGGGCTAAAAGATGCCAAGCCCTTAAAGATGCCGTGCCCCTTTCCCGCCTTATCATCGGTGCTGACACTAGCATGGTCGAAACTGCTCAGAGCTTATTACAATGTCTGGTTCTAAGGTGAAATCTAACTCTAAGTTACTCAATGTAAGGAAAGATAAAACTGGTCTCTGTGCACTTCTCTACGGCCTGCCTGGCGAGCGACCCGGAAGAGCGGTCAGTCGCTCTGTCTCTCCCGCTCCCTGACGGAGGGCCCGTGAGTGCGACAGAGACAGAGCGACGAAGCGACTCTCCTGAGTCGCTCGCACGGTGGACTGGAAGACCGTTGGAGGGGTCCAAAGTTCAGGACGCGACAGAGTCGCTAAATGGGACTCGAACCGAACGTGTGACCCCAGTGGATTGCTCTCCGAACGAGGAATCCATTGGTGGGGTCACACGATCAGTTCGAGTCCCATTTAGCGACTCTAGGGCTCAAAACGCGACTAGAGTTCTGGCCGCCTCCACCGGTCTGCTGGCCCACTGTGGCTCGTCCCGGCGGTCCGGCCCGGCGGGCCCGGCCTACCTGGTAGCGGTGCCTAGTGACGCTGGAGCCGATGAGCAGCAGCACGGCGGGGATGAGCGCCACGGCCGAGACGAGCACCAGGACGCGCCTCACGGCCACGCGCAGGACGCCGCATCGCATGCTGGAGCATCGCTGGGGACAACGAAAAACGACTTCTTGGTCCGACCGGGGGAACTCGCGTCCTCAGGCCAATGGGCCAGAAGACCGGTGGGGGTGGCCAAGAATCAAGACGCGTTTTGAGCTCCAGAGTCGCTACACAGGACACGAACGGAGCGAGTGACCCCACCAACGGATTCCTCGTTCCGAGAGCAATGCATTGGTGGGGTCACACGTTCGGTTCGAGTCCCGTTTAGCGACTCTGGAGCTCAAAACGCGTCTAGTATTTTGTCCGCCCCCCATCGGTCTTCTGGCAAATACCACTGTGCCCTGGCAAGTACTAGTACTCCATGCAATCTACCCGGAGGTCAGAAGGCAGATTGCAAGCGAGTTTTCCGTTCCGGTCTGGCGGGCTTAGTGTTCTGTGCGCAGCCCCGCCGTGAGCGACGCGAGCACGACGTGAAGCACGACGTGAAGCGCCGCAAGGCAGGAAGCCGTCCAAGTCGGCTTGGCGGGTAGTAGGCCCTGTTGGTCCCTTTGCCCCACGCGAGCCACGCGACTAAGCCTTTTCATGCAGACGGGCACGGAAAAATGAATTAGTCTGCTTCAAGAAGACCTGAGTTTGGTTGGGTCGAGACTTGGGACAGAAAGTTGGTGCATTCGTCTGTGGCCAGCTGGGCCAGCTGCGCAGATGTGCATGGGTCCGTGCGTAGTTGACGCGACCCCAGCTTCCTGCTGGTGCACCTCCAGGGGCTGCAGAGCACCTTTTCAGCACTCCCCCGTGCGATGCCCCCGATACCACTAGAATTTACATGCAGCCATGCCACTTGCCCCCGTCAGCGCGCGACGGGAGAGCAATCCATTGGTGGGGTCACACGTTCGGTTCGAGTCCCATTTAGTGACTCTGGAGCTCTTAACTCGTCGAGAATTTTGTCTGCCTCCACCGGTCTTCTGGCCCACTGTGCAGTGAGTGCGAGAGAGACAGAGGGGCCCCTGGTGCGCGAGGTGCGGCTGCTGAATTTACTCCTCTGTTTGCCAAATGCCGGGAGCGCTCACCGATTAAAGCGAGCGCCAGAGCGAGTGCAACAACAGGAGTTGCCGACGTAAATGTTGGCTACACTGTGATGAATGACGGGCTCATTGAATTTGTGAGGCCAATGCTTGAGGGAAATTGACTTATCAATTGAGCAATTTGCATTGGGAGCACTGAGTGAAATAAACTGAACTCTAAGTCACACGTACAAGGGCTTGTGATTGTGAAAAAAAAAATTACAAACAAAAACAAAACACTGGAGACCAGATGGGGCACGATTGAAACCACACAGAACGATTTAGTGGTGAGGAGAGCAGGTTCGTGAACATCCCTGGGGCGGCGAGGCGAACCGTTCCCCGAAGGCCGAAAATGACAGTGGTCTTACAAGTCGCTGACGGTCTACAGACGTTTGCCCCATCTTGCGCTTCGTAAACACACTCGCTGAGGACTGGCGTGGCCTGGCCCGCTTTGCCTCACCTGGTGCTGCGACGCGCCGGCGGGGAGGTGGCGGCTTGTGTCCTGGCGGAGGCCCTGACGGAGGCCCTGACGGAGGCGGTGCTCGGCGTGATGAGCCCGACCGACCTGGCGGCAGTGGCGGCGGTGCAGTGGCAGGCAACCGCCCTGCGGCTTGGGCCTGCGCGAGCCGAGCCGGAGCGGTGCGGGGCCGAGCCGAGCCCAGCCGCTAGTGACTCGCAGTGGCGCGGCGCGGCCCGCAAGGACCGGTCCCGGTCGCCCTGGAGGGCGGGGGGCACCGGGGGGTGGTCTGGGGGCGGCAGGGGGGCCGGGGTACACGGGGAGCTATCGATTGAGCCGCCCTCCCCGGACCGGGCGTGGGAGGAGGAAGAGGGAAGGGTGGCGGCGCGTGGTCGGCAGGTGGAGCGGCGTGTGTCTCTCTCGCACCCGCGGCCGCCCCGTGAGTGAGAGAGACAGAGCCCTGTTTGGCATGAGCCGACTGGCCGGGCTGGGGCTGGCCCTCGGGCTGGCCCGCAGATGAATGGCGACCGGAATGCTTTGGAAATGATAAGTACAAAGTGGGGAATCGACCCGCGTCCTGCACACTGCACTCCGACTCCTTCACGACGAGGACGCCCCGTTTCCCGCCGCCGGCGCAAACATCTTCCTCCCCGTCATTTTGGATTCATGGAATTTTTATGCGGGGGCCGTTGCGTGTGCCAGCAGGCCGTCCTCGTCCAGGCCTCGTCCTCGTGGAAGGCGGCAGTTTGCACTCCACTGCCGTCGGGCGGGCGGGCTCCCCTCGGAGACCCTCGGCGTCCCCCGGCGTCCCTTCGACCCCCTCGACGGGCGATGAAGCGGGGCCATCAGACAAATTACCAACCGGCCAGGCGGACGCCCCGCCCCCGCCGCCCCGCCCCTGACCAGACGCCGGCCAGTCCTTGCTCTCCGAACGACCAATCCATTGGTGGGGTCACACGCTCGGTTCGAGTCCTGCTTAGCGACTCTGGAGCTCAAAACGCGTCTAGAGTTTCTGCCGCCTCCACCGGTCTTCTGGCGCACTGTGGGACGGAAGCTGATTCCTAGTCGTTCTCTCTCGCACACATGGGGCGTCCCGCGTGGGTGCGAGAGAGACAGAGCGACGACTCCGTCTGCTGGAGGCGCTCTCGCTTTCCTTCGGCGTGTCGCGTGCGCGTGGCGGTCACGCTGTGCTCAAACGGCGCACGCGTGCCGAGCGTGAGCGTGACACCGAGGCGCGACGCGGCGCGAGGCGGCACGGCACGGCACGGCCAGTGTGTTTAGAGTACATTAGTGCCCCTGTCCCCCCCCCCTCCCCGGCCGTTCCAAACACCTGCACGCCCGCATCGCAGCCATCTAGATGGACGGGACGGCACCGCGACGGCACCGCGCTGTCCATGGCGCTGTCGCCGACTGTCGGGTCGGGTCGCGGCGTCGCGGTATCGCGATGACTGTCTCGCCGGACTCGCTACTCGTTGTGTACCTGTCTCTCTCGCTCTCGTAGCACGTCAGGGGCAGAGAGAGAGAGAGAGAGAGAGAGAGAGAGAGAGAGAGAGAGAGAGAGAGAGAGCTGTCTCTCTCTCCCGCGGTCGCCCCGTCCGGCCCGGCCCCGTCGCTTCCAGATAGGAATGAATAGAGGAGGCGTGTCACTACACTGCACTGCTGCGCCAGGCTGCGCCATGGCGTCACTGCGCGGGGGTGGCGATGTCATCGGCGTGCGGACACGCTCGGCCGATTCTCTGTCTCTGTCGCACTCATGGGGCCCTCCATAAGGGTGCGAGCGAGACGGTGACAATCTACTGGGAGGCCTTCGCACCCTGGCCTTGATGCTTTGGCCTTGCGGCCCTGTCCCTGGCACCGGACAGGCTACTGCTGTCTAGTCAACACTGGCATGTTCGAAACGAATGTGTGCACTGCACTAACGGGGGCGTTTTGGCGTTTTTCGACGCTTTCTGTCTGTTTGCCCGTCTGTCTGTCTGTCTGTCTGTCTGTCTGTCTGTCTGTCTGTCTGTCTGCCTTTCCGTCCACCTGCCAGCTCCTCAACAGTCCCTCTGTTTGTCCATCGTCTCGACTTGCATCGACCGCGCGAGGTTAAGACACACACGCCATCCCCGCTCACGCCGTACTATTGTACTCCTCCGCTATTTTTAACCGCTTTGAGCTGCCGTCCCTTTGTGCCGAGCCGCCTCTCGGCCTCGCATTCAGCAGTGGAGGAGAGATCAGCCTGGCGGGTAGGCAACCCTGCGGCAGGGCTGCGTGGCGGGCCGGCATCCCTGCCGTTGACAGGGGCTCCGCCGGGCGCGCCGCCGATCTTCGAACCGCTTTACGCTTCCAATGCGTTTCGTAAACATTTAACTTTTTGTTTGTATGTCCTGCCTTGTAAAACGCCCGAGATTTTTTAAAACCTTTTTTTTTGACTGTTTGGTTATGTTGGTGCTCCGCGACGCGCTTCGTGCGCGGGCTTTTCATCCAGCCGGTCTTTAGCGCCGCCCGACTTTTCCCTGTCGCAGGCCGCTGCGCTCACTCTCGCTGTGCGTCTCGGGCGGCGTCCACGGCGTCGCCGACGTCGTCGAGTGGCGGGTCATGGTGCAGCAGCCCCGCCGGAGGGGGAGGGGGGCCGACAGTGTGTACGCCGCCGTGCCGCCCCGCCCCGAGCTGCAGCCCTGGCCGCCCTGGACCGTCCTGGCGGCCGACGGGGTCCTGGAAGTCGGCCAGCACGCCGTCATCGTAGGTCGGTAACCGCCAGCCAGCCAGCGCCCCGCAGTCTTACGACATCCGCAGTGCGCCATCCCGTGCTGCCGATCCAGAGACGGCCGTCACAGTGGGCCAGAAGACCGGTGGGGGCGGCCGAAACCCTAGACGCGTTTTGAGCTCCAGGGTCACTGAGCAGGACTCGAACCGAACGTGTGACCCCACCAATGGACTCCTCGTTCGGAGAGCAAATCCATTGGTGGGGTCACACGTTCGGTTCGAGTCACGCTCAGCGTCTCTGGAGCTCAAAACGCGTCCGGGCTTTCGACCGCCTCCACCGGTCTTCTGGCCCACCGTACGCTCGAAACGAAGTGAGTGAGCTCGTGTTGTTTGGGGTTGGCAGCCACGGTCCCGGAGCCCGCTTTCTCGGGCCGCAGCGCCGTCGTGGAGGTCCTCGGGCTGGTGAGCGCGGTGCTGCCGAACGGCCGAGGTGAGTGTCCGACTCAAAGACAAGACATCAGCTCCACGA
This sequence comes from Thrips palmi, assembly GCF_012932325.1. Lineage (NCBI taxonomy): Eukaryota > Metazoa > Arthropoda > Insecta > Thysanoptera > Thripidae > Thrips > Thrips palmi. The sequence goes on along the minus strand of NW_023144630.1, from coordinate 3,934,929 downwards.
GGGCGTCCTTTCGAACGCGGCTGGCTGTTCGCTGTTCCAGAGACGTGGACGGGGCTGCCGGCGTGGCGGCTGTCCGTCGACGAGGTGCTTCGCGGCGACCTGGTGCCGTTCGGCGTCCGGGAGGGCCTCCGCGACGCCGAGCACGAGGACGTCCTGGCCAGCGCGGCGTGCTGCCCCGTGCCGGTGGAGCTCCGCGTCGACGGCCGCGAGGGCCTGGCCGACCGCGTCGTCGGCCTGCTGCGCGACGCCAACCTGCGCGCCCCGGACGGCGGCCCGGACGGCCCGCTCGTCGACCACACCCTGCTGGTGGGGACCGGGCCCCCTGAGACGCCCCTGCACGGCGCGCTGGTGCTGCTGCACGTGCACGCCACCAACGCCTGCTCGCTCCACGTCCGCGCCAGGTCAGTCAGAAACATTTTTAATTTTTCAAAAACTTCGGAGTCGTGACTCGTCGCCTCTTGGTCCGCAGGGACGCTCGCCACGTGTTGCTGCTCGCGCACCGCCTGCTGGCCGGCCTGCCGCAGCACACCAGGCTGCGCGCGGTGGGCCGGCGGCGCCACGACGCCGACCTGGGCACGCCGGCGTTGGCGCGCGCCCTCATCAAGGCCCTGAGCGCGGAGCTGCGCGCCGTCACGGCCCGGGACCGGCGCCTCCCCCGCGACGCGCTGCACGCCCTGGAGGTGGCCACGGACCTGGCGGCGCAGGCGCTGTCGGCCAGGTCCTGCCGTTGAAGGTGGGTGTTTGTGTCGCCGGCTCCTCGCAGGAGAAGAATGCAATGAAACGGGTATGCCGGCCAACTTGCCCCTTTACTTTGTTTCTCCCTGGAGCATTCCGACCTAGTCGTCCGCGACGCCAAACTAGCTGTTGGGCCAACTCTATGGCCGTGTCGCCCCTTTCGCGTTTCGCGGGCCGTTGCGTCCGAGCCCCGCCTGGCCGCGCTGTCTCTCTCGCACCCTTACGGGACGCGCAAGGAGTGCGACAGAGACAGAAGGCCCTGGCCTTAACCTGGCCTAGAGCCTGGCCCTGCGGCGTGGAGTATGTCCCGCTGCTACCGCTGCCGCCCCTCGTGGCCGCACTGGTAACTAGAAGGCGCCAACTTTGAATCGCACAGTGCGCCAGTCGGCGATAGTGCGACGAGATGGCTAGTACCAACCTACCCGTTCTCGTTTATGCTCTGTCAGATGTTGAGGATTGAATAATATTTTTCCGTGTCACAAATTTTGTTTTCAACACATTTTATTAGGATCAGCCCAGCAAAAACGTTAAAGCAAAAAACAAATGCTGATTTTAATTTGAGGAAAAACGAATCACAACAGTAAAAAATATTTTTAATAGTATTCAAATGCTGCGTTTAATTCCTCGAGTAAACTGGCGGCACACTGAAACAAACGTAACATATGTTTTTGTTAATGAAAAAACTTGTACCTGACTTCCACAATGTATCTTATGAATATGAACTTTCCATTCTGTTGCCCAGTGAATTTATTTGTTTATTCCAACAACCCAACGTGCACCCTGTGCATGCTAAAAACCATGCAAAATAAGAGGGTTTACTCTAAAACATTGAAAAAACAGTTAAGGACCGATTCTTTTATACCATACCTTGACCGGAGACTTTGCTGTCTAGCTGTCTCACGCTGCCGCTCTAGTTGAGCTAAAATCTCAGCAACAACGTCGCCATCATCCAACATCTAAAACCAAAGAAGCTTTAAAGCAGGGTAGTCATTCGCCAAAGCGTCTCCCCACCTAGAGCCTTTGCAGTGCAGGGGCATATAGGCCATGGTCTGTGAGACTGTGAGTGTCATTGAGTGGACAGACTAAGAAATTCTTTCAAAAGGTGATAGTTTCAAAATAAAATCATATGGCCCTCCCAACCTAAAAGCATCACGTATCATGAAATTTTAGAACATATACAGTAGCAACATGTAATAATGCGTGCAGAAGCCAAGCGGATGGGTCCACAAAAACATTTTTCACTCGTCTCGTAGCCTGTTGAGTTGTTGTGTTGTGAGTCTAGTCTTGCTTTGAAAAAAACAATAAATGAATTTTAACAAGTAACATCTACCAATATTTATTCATCTCGAAATAACTCACAACTACGCTTTAACATTTTAAAATTAGTTCATCTAACTCTAACAATCTTTGAACCAGAAAATAAGCATATGTACAGACATGAAAATGTGCAACACCTGGAAAGTATATCCTTGGCACAGAACGTACAAGGCACAAATTATAACCAGTGAGGTTTGAAGGGTAAAGAACCCACCAGAAAGAAGATAAGGTCTTGGAGATCTTCTCATGCTGTGTAAAAAATTCACTGGAGGCAAAGGAACGGGACCGTTTTCATGCCAAGATAATTCTTTATGACATATTTTTTGTGCCTTTTTCTGCAAAGGATCAGACTGGTATTTGGAAGTGTACAAATATTTTGTCTTGATGATTTGTACTTCAGTATTTTCTTCCTTACATTTATGCCATACACACATAACATTGAACTCAAACAACACATTTTTCTCCCAGATAATATTTTATAGTATCCATACACCACTGTTTTTATTAATAAAATGGAATTTTAGATGTGAACTAAGGAATGAACTGCCTAAAATGTTGTCAATAGTACTCACTACAGCTCTAAACAACCCACTACAATTTTAAAGCATTGTCAAAAATTTCATCATAGCCTGTTGCTAACATAAGGCAAAATTTGCTGCACAATGCTTTTGTAAAACGATCATATATGTGTCTTTTCTGGACCAAAACAACCATGTTGGTTTAGAATCTTTCTTTAGATTCTTCAACAAGAAACAGAAAGGAACAAAAATACAGTGAACAACATTAATACTGCCTGTTAAGCATTTTCTCAGATCAGAAAAACAACAATGAAACACAAAATATCAGATTCGGATTTAGTAACTTTCTTGAGGGTATCACAACTTCAGGTACATGCTTCCTCATCAACAATGTGCCAGTGTTGTGCTGCCAGATTATCGTACAATGCTTATTAATTTCTCAAAAATAGTTTAAAAAATAGAAAAAGTGCAATGCAAAACCCACATTGTATTTCATAGTGTCTTTGGTAAAATCATACACTTTTATGGCACCAAGGAAATCTGTTTTTTTTTTTCTGTGTGAACTTGGCTTTAAAAAGCATATCTGAGAAAATGAATCTAAAATAAATATAAACACAGCCTTAAAGAATGGAATGTAATCCATGAGAGCGACTCAAAATCCATGGAAGGTCTCAAGCATGGCAAGTAAAGAAAAGGCATTAGTTTACTTGCACTCAGGTATTCAAGTAAACACAAAGAAAAGACTTCAAAGTTACAGTGGGAGTTTAAAATAAAGGAAGAAAAAGACCCACTCTGCTAAAAAAATCACTAGATACTATCACTGTTTGAAAATCTTCTATGAAGTAGTAGCAGAGAATATTTCATCAATGTATCAAACACTAAACGTCCTACACACACTTAGCATTAGCAGATATTGAAAGTAGCATTTCCAATCAGGTATATCATTAAATTTAGTGGGAATGCTATTCCCTCAGTAGAAGTTCTTTTAGATGAGGAAAATATGAAGCCAAAACAGTGTGGTAAAGTTTTCATTTTGAGCACTTGCTGTAACAAATCCATCATTATTATTGAAATTCATATACTTCCTAAAAATTTAGTATTGTCTATGTTCACGGATTTTGTTAAGAACTACACACAACAACAAATGAAAATATGTTTTTCTCTTTGCTTGTAACATCACATAGTAAAAATATTCACTCTTCGGACAAACCATTGCAGCACTTTTGGCTCATACTCAAATTTGGCTAACCTGCAACATTTCTCTTAAAACACAACTGACTATAAAAACTATGTTCTTAATAAAAATCTGAAATTTAAATATCACTAATCTATAATTGAATGAGCAAGCTGAAGATGCCCAAAAGTGGGTCAAACAGCAACTAAGTATATTGTCAAATGACTAAATTATTGTCAATATTATTGTCAATATAAGTTGAAATCTTATTGTCAAGAAAAAGACTACAAGATGAAGTTAATTTATGCATTTGAGACATCACTTTCCCATCAACTGGGAGCTCAAGATGCCTGTATCAAGCATAAAATCGTTTAATTTTGGCCACTGAAACATTTAATGAAATTATGAAAAATAAATAGAAGGAAACAATGAAAAAATCACATGTGGGAAAAAGGTAGTATGTGTGTGAGTCTTGTCTACCTGACCCAAAATTCAGCACTGAATCAGGCGCTGGCCGTTCCAAGTTTCAAGTATCAGACCTACTATGTCTTTTCCCATTCTGTCTCTTCAACAACGCAGACGCCTTTCAATCATCCTGGGGCACGCCAGTTTCCACCAGCACACGGGCATACCCTTCTAAGTAGTTACATATATTGTCAGCAAAATCACAGTCAGTCTACAGGTGCCCCAAGGCGCCCCATGGCGGCACGTTGCTTACTCCACTCGCGCGATGCGTGCCCAGCTCAACTTGCAACCCTCTTCGGCTGAAAAAGACTACTTGAGATTCGTCCCATCCCAAAACTGAAGGGCTTGTATTATTCACAGCACACTCAAAGAAAACTATCATAAAAGGGGAAGCATCAGGGGAGGACTCGCATGACTAGCCATTGACTGTTCTTGGTTTCTCTTCGTCCGCCGCCCCGATTCCCCCACTCCTTCATACGATTATCACACACGTTCGTATCCCCTAGCATGCACAATACGACAGTCTGACCAGTCTGAAATAAAAATAATTTCTGCAACTGAGCGTGTTGAAATGTCAGTAATATGGTTTAATTGAAGGACAGTTTTAAATATTTAAACCAAATAATTGACGATGTTGGAAATGAAATTCACACTGGTCAGGCTCGTCCAAGGCAGGGCGTGGAGGCACAAATACAACCCTCACAATGATGTTTCACAGTGTACGATACGACCCAGACGTCACAACGTGTAGTAGGAACCAAACAAAGACAGTTCGAGCATGGCACTGGACTGTGCACTTCCCTGCTGCGCAATGTAACAACACACTTGCCGCGACGGACGCCACACCGAAAACTGACGCACACACAGACAGACAGAGAGACAGTCCCCAAGCCCCGCGGGGCCCCGGGGCAGCAGCAAGCTGGACCAGCGAGGAGCGCTGCTGATTGGTCGGCCTACACACAGTGGATTAGCCAGAAGACCGGCGCCGACGGACGAAATTCTAGACGCGTTTTAAGCTCCAGGGTCGGTAAACAGGACTCGAACCGAACGTGTGACCCCACCAATGGATCCCTCGTTCGGAGAGCAATCCATTGGTGGGGTCACACGTTCGGTCCGAGTCCCATTTAGCGACTCTGGAGCTCAAAACGCGTCTAGAGTTTTGGCCGCCTCCACCGGTCTTTAGTGCGTCGCCTCCCGGACCAATGTGAGCGCGGCCCGCCGCTCCCTCTTGCCCGAGGCGGCCGAGGCGGTTGGCGGTTCCGGCTCGTTTCCACGACATGCGCTGCGCCATGGCTGCGCGCTGCTCGCGCTGCTCAAGCCTTGATGACGTCATCGCCCACCTGCTCGGCGCCGCCGATGGTGCTGACGGTGATGGCGCGCTCCATGGGGCACTTCTGCGCGGCCTGGCGCCGCAGGTCGTTCTTGATGAGGGCCGTCATGATGGTGCCCACGAGCAGCGCCAGGCACATGGCCACGTTGGCGTACAGGTGGCCGGAGCGCTCGAACACCCAGCCGTAGAACATGGTGAACAGGATGCCGAAGAGCTGCACGGCCGCGTTGAGCAGCCCCGCCGACGTGCCCTCCGGCTCGGGGTAGGTCAGCTCGGCCGCGAACTCGAAGCCCACCGGCAGGTAGCCCGTCATGAAGAACCTGGCAGGGCAAGACAGACACTTCTTAGAGCCGCCAACTTTGGGGAAAGTTCCCCCTGTAGGCCGATGCAGCGGCAGTGGGGCATTCCCCGGCCGGCACTACCCCACGCCACAGCGGGGGCCCTCTCGGCGGGGGGTATCGGCGCTCGGCGACGCGGACTTCCCTCCGCCGCCTTTCTCCTTTCTCTCTCCCTCGCCCCCGTCCTCGGCGCCGCGCTTCATCTGCCCCGCTCCAAGCATGCTCCAAGGGTCCGGGGCGGGGTTCTCGTCGCGGCGTCGCGGCGTCGCGGCGTCGCGCAGTTTGGCGGTCGGGGACCGTGGCCTAGCCGTGGCCTAGCCGTCAGCCGAAGGGATCCGATCTTATCGGAGTCACAAGTCAGCGGACTTGGAGGCCAAGAGCAGCCGAGACGAGCAGGCTAACAAGGTCAGCCCCTTTATTGGGTCCCCGGGCCCCGAAAAGTCCTGCGGCACGGCATGTCCATTTCTCCCCCCCCCCCCCACTCTCCCAGCGCCCCACCATCCTTTGATTGCAGATTAACATTGGTGCCGAACGGGGCCATCGCTTCTAATGGGTATGCGTGCGGGAAGGTCGCCGCAGAGAAATTCAATTGTGGCACTACTCACCCGAGGACGGCGCTCGCCAGGTACACCACCCAGATCAACCCCGTGAAGAAGGAGTACGTGTAGACCACCATGCCGATCAGCGACAGCGCGTACACGGCCAGGGTCGTCTCCCTGGAGCGCGAAATGAAAAGAATTAAAACCGAAATAAAGTGGAGATTTGACGACAAGATTTGTACTCACTTGAATTTTCCGGTCGAGTCCAGGACGACGCCGCACACGACGGAGCCCATCATGCCGGCCAGCACGATGACTAGCCCGATGTTGCCGGCGTCGTGGCTGCTCTGCGGGCCGAGAGGGAACCACTCAGCGACGACAACAACAAAACCCCGGACGCGTTTTGAGCTCCAGAGTCGCTAAATGGGACTCGAACAGAACGTGTGACCCCACCAATGGATTGCTCTCCGAACGAGGAATCCATTGGTGGGGTCACACAGTCGGTTCGAGTCCTGCTGAGCGACTCTGGAGCTCAAAACGCGTCTAGAGGTTTGGCGGCCTCCACCGGTCTTCTGGCCCACTGTGCGCGGCCACGCAAGGGGGTTTGCTTACCGGGAACACTTTGAGGACGACCTGGTTGAGCAGCGTGCTGATGGCGTAGAAGACGGCGATGTTGACGCCGTACGAGACGAGCAGCAAGATGTAGGCTGGGTTGGTGGATAGCCGCTTGACGGAGATGAAGAAGCCCTCGTTCTCGGTGGCCTTGATGGTGGCTTGCGCGGGGCTGGGTGGCAGCGGCGGGCCTGCCTGGAAGGCTGCGTCGGAAACAGTCGGAAAGTTGGCATCAAACGGGGGGACAGTCAAAACCACGGGCATCAAGACATTGTGCGTTTTACGCAGAGCGCATAGTGGGTCTTCTGGACCACTGGGTGGAGGCACTGGACGGCTACTCACTGACTAGGATGAGCACCAGCAAGACGGACGTGGTGATGGCCACGATGTAGAACAGGACGCGCAGCTGGTCGCCGATCAACTCGGGGTTCGTCGTGTTGTTCTGGACGAGCATGGGCGGCACCACGAAACCAAGCGCCACGCCGAGCTGCGGCAAACCCAAAGCAGTCTGTCACGCCACTGGAAAACACTATTTTCGTACGAGAATGTGGGATGGGGCCGAGCTCCAGAGTCACTAGGTGGGACTCGAACCGAACGTGTGACCCCACCAATGGACTGCTCTCCGAACGAGGAATCCGTTGTTGGGGTCACACGTTCGGTTCGAGTCCTATTTAGTGACTCTGGAGCTCAAAACGCATCTAGAGTTTTGGCCGCCTCCACCGGTCTTCTGGCCCTCTGTGGGGCGGGGGCGGTTTATTCTGGTCACCAACTGGCACACTGGCCGCGGCAGCCACGGCCAGGCACTTGGTGGGCGCGGCGTGGCCGAGGACATGGCAACATCATCTTCCTCTTCCCGGACGGCCAGCCCATCGCCCAGCTCATCCGTCCCCGTCAGATGCCAAGCAGGCGGCAGCCTCTGGCCGAGCTTAGCCACAGGCAGCCACAGGCTTAGCCGCAGCCACTGGACCGGCCGGGGCGGCGGGGCGGGCGGGCTGGGCCGGGCGGGGCGGGCGGGCGGGGCGGGGCCGGGCGGGGCGGGGCGGGGGGGCGGGGCGGGGCGGGGCGGGCGGGGGTCCCGAGGGTGGAGGCCGCGTCCCGGAGCGGGTGCGTCGCTGTCTCTCTCGCACCCAGGGGGTGTCCCGCGGGGGTGCGAGAGAGACGCGTACCGCCGCGGCCACCGAAGGCAAGCAAATTGGGCCAAATCATCGACGCCCCCGTTCCGCCCACGGAGAGGACTCTCTCTCTCTCTCCCTCTCATTAGGCCGGAGAGGAAGGGGAGGGGGCTATAAATATATCTTGTTGGCAACTCGAACGCGGAGCGGCCAACAACCGCCTCTCCAGTGCAGCTGTACGGAGAGAGAGAGAGAGAGCGCCGCAATCAGCCAATTGAGAGCCGCGGATCGCGCGAGGGGAGCCGCGGTCGCACGGCAGTCACGTCGTTTGAGAAGGAAAGGGGGGGGGGCAGTCACATCCAGACTCACAGAACCGAGAGAGAAAGACCGGATATTGCTGGGTAGTCAGGCTGTGGTTGGCAATCCTGCCGACACGGTTGGGCCTCTTTGTGTGGCAGCACTGCGCGCCGCGGCGCCGCGGCACACATGGAAATGGCGGGTCGGGGCGGCGCGATGCGAGATAGAGGTGGCGAGGAAATGAAGACACGGAATGGCTGTAGAGGGGCGGGGTAATAAAGACAAGATCGATTGGCGGAGAGACAGAGAGAGGGAGAGAGAGAGAGACGGGGACGAGAAAAAGGACGGAGTGAGTCGGACAAGAAGTAACCGAAGTCGTCGGGGCCGCCGATTTCATTTAGAAGATGGAGTCGCAGTCAAAGGACCGGAGGAGCGAAGGGCGGACGAGCCAAAGGCCTCCAAAGACCACCGAAGGCCGGGCAGGGCTCGGGGCGACAGCGCGGCGACGGAGACGGATCGCGGCGCGGAGGAAGCGGCGACAAGAGTGAGAAGGAAGAGGGCGAGAGTGGCGGCAGAGAGGAGGCAGGAGGGACCGCTTCTGGACCACGGCACCTGTGCACAGTGGATTTGCTAGAAGACCGGTGGAGGCGGTCAAAATCCCGGACGCGTTTTGAGCTCCAGAGTCGCTGAATGAGACTCGGACCGACCGTGTTACCCCACCTATAGATCGCTCTCCGAACGAGCAATCCATTGGTGGGGTCACACGTTCGGTTCGAGTCCTGTTTAGCGACTCTGGAGCTCAAAACGCGCCTAGAGTTTTGTCCGCCTCCACCGGTCTTGTGGCCCACTGCGCTGCGGAGCTGTGGACCCGGACGCAGGGAGCGCCTGGCGGGTAGGCTGTGCTGTTACACGGGCGTGCCGGGCGGGACTGCCTACCCTGCACTTCACAGGGGCTGAGGGGGAGACCACACCAGCCGCTCTGCCGACGTTTTTAACGGTGCGGCGGCGGAGAGAGAGAGGGGAGGACGAAAGAGCCACACTGGCCGGCGATACAGCGCGGATCGGGCCTGCGCCGTCAATCTTTACTGCCGGTTCACTGACTGTCTGACTGTTTACCTCCTCTTTGTGGTTCCTTTCCGTTATTTCCCCGGACCGGCGTTCCGGCGGGGATGAAAAAAGGGAGCGCGAAACGCAGTAAAGTGGGCTTTATTTTGCGCGAGTTATTGTCTCGGAAGAGTCCGGGAAGGACCAGTGGTGTCCCAATGGGTGTCCCCCAAGCCGGGCCGGACCAAGTTTTCCGCCGCCGGCTCCGAGAACGCCGCTGCGCCGCTGGCTGTTGTTTTTCTACAGTTTGTTCGGTTCAAAGGCGACTCCGGTCGGAGACGCAGTTGTAATGCTTCGATTGGGAACGAAATGTTGAGTCTCTCTTGCAGAGAACTTTTCCCGGGGCGGTAAGGAGAAACTCTCCCGCGCGTGCGGGCGTGCGCTCAAAAAGTGCGTGTAAAAGCAATATGAACTTCATTATGGTACTTGGGAGACTGGTTTTGTTCTTCGGAACAGATCCGTTCTGTCTTCGTAAACCAGATTTAAAAAAGATTTTATAAGTATTCCATAGTGAAGCAAAACCGCTGGCGAAAATGCAAGCGGTTCCAAAAGCACCCTTGGCAGTTTTTCAAGCGGATGACGGCTCCTCGGATGTTTCCGCGTTGGAAACGATCCATTTCTCTCCTCCCCGTAACGACGAAGACGCTTCGCCCCAAGGCGGGCCCCGAGGCGGGGCCAGCCGTGTTTATCAGTCTCTGTCTCTCTCGCACCGATGACGGGCCGCCCCTCGAGTGCGAGAGAGACGGAGCAAGGGGGGCTGACTCCTATAATACTTCGTACACAGCCCTATAATACTTGAATAATACTATAATCCATAATACCAAAAAATGCCGCACATTTTGTGCAGTTTTGGTTTTAAAATGAGAAAGTTGTGTAAAATTGTGGTGAACAAGCGTTCAGAGATTTCTAGACGGAACGTTAGAGTAAGAAAATGGCGCTGAGAGAAATGACTTGGTGCTGAGGCTCTTAAAGATGCGCTGTATAATAATTTGAGGCCCAGGAGCGCGAGCCGGAATCCTTGTTTTCAACTTGCTTGCGTATTTTGGAAACCTTTGGTATACGGAAAACCACTTACAACGACACAATTATCTGGATATAATATTTGGAATAATACCTGTAATACTCTATAATACCTATAATATATAATACTTCGTACACGGTTCGGGAGAGTCAGCCCCCCTTGAGACGGAGCGATGGGGCGGGCCCGCTCAGCCGCGCCGGGCTATCGGGATGGAGGATGAAGGCATTATCCTTAATGACACACCTTCACCTTGGCCCCGCCCCGCGCCGCCACTCCCTCCATACAATGCTCGGCCGCCATAAAGCCGAACACAGCTTGTCGCGCTGTCTCTCTCGCACCCCGCCGAGACACCGCAAGTGCGAGAGAGCGAGAGAGAGAGAGAGAGAGAGAGAGAGAGAGAGAGAGAGAGAGAGAGAGAGAGAGAGAGAGAAACGCGCCTGTTTCGGAGCGCAGTCACCACCGCGGTGCACCGGCCTCGCGCGCCGTCAGTGTCAACACGGGCGGTGAAGAGCGAAACGAGACGAGAGAGAGAGAGAGAGAGAGAGAGAGAGAGAGAGAGGGAGAGAGAGAGAGAGAGAGAGAGAGAGAGGGAGAGAGAGAAGGACGCTCTGTTGGTTCCGTAAACGTGCCGCGCCGTGCGCTCCAATAAGGCAGTGTAGTGGCGCCCCGACGTGAGCTGACCAGAAAGAGGCGCCAGCGGGGCAGCGGCGCGTGGTCGCCGAGAAGGTCGCGTCGCGTCACGTCGCGGTGACGGGGACGACCGCCGCGCCACGCCGGGGCCGTTCAACCCGCCCGGCCCAAACTAGCCGCCGCTTGTGTTGGCGCGCGGTCCTGCCCGTCTTTTTCCGCGGTCCTTGGCGAGGGAGGCCGGGCAGGACGTGGCCGACGTGAGGCTGACGTCGCGCAGTGGATTGGCCAGAAGACCGGTGGGGGCGGCCCAAACTCTAGACGCCACGGCCACGGGTTCGAACCCGGTCAAGTCCAGGTAACTCTTTTTTAAAACGCGCTCAGCTCGGGCAACTTTTAATAGCCGTCACGTGAACTGCTGACATCCATTTAGCCTACACACACCTTATGCCGAGAGGCAGACACACAGCCAGGACACACACACACACACAAAATAATTATTCGGCCGCGGTGGCCGCTCTGACGGCAACGGCAAGTTAGTAAAGGACCCTCGTTGGACGCAAATACCGCACTCAGTGAGCCGCGCCTCGCCTCGCCGCGCCACCGGCTGATGGAGGAAACTTTTGTGCATAATCAAGTCCTTCTCATTTTCCTGACAAAGCAAAGCCAAGCGGGAACGGCGCTGCCAGGGGCAGCCAGCCGAGCGCCAAATGCGCGCCGGGACACACACACACACACTCACACACAACACACACACACACACACACACACACACTAACACACACACACACACACACTCACACACTCACACACTCACACACTCACGCGCTCACACACTCACACGCTCACACACACACGAGCACGCCTCGGTGACATCGAGGCAGGCTGGATTCAGCCGGAGGCGGGCGTTTCCTAGAAGCAGTTCCGTTCCTTTCCTCACAGCAGCTGCGTCCTCGATGAGGCCCCTTGCAGCGCACAGTGTGCCGGAAGACCGGTGGAGGAGGCCAGAGCTCTAAACACGTTTGGGCCCCAGAGTCGCTAAATGGGACTCGAACCGAACGTGTGACCCCACCAATGGATTCCTCGTTCGGAGAGCAATCCATTGGTGGGGTCACACGTTCGGTTCGACTCCCATTTAGCGACTCTGCTGCTCAAAACGCGTGCGGGGTTTTGACCGCCTCCACGGGTCTTCCGGCCCGCTGTGCAGCCAGGGCGCCGTCGGCGGTGCTTACCTGGTTGCCGAAGACGCCGATGGAGCACGCCGACGACACCTGCCCGGGGCCGAACCACACGGCGGCCAGGCGGGCGGGCACGTTGAGGATGAAGACCTGGGACACGGCCACGACGGTCTGGCCTAGGAAGGTGACCCAGTAGCGGTCGCGCGCCACGGAGAACACCTTGATCCAGGAGCCGGCGCAAGTTCCCAGCGCCGCGAGCACCAGCGCCCAGCGCAGGCCCTGCGGGAAGGACAACAGAACCAGTGTTACAGTGCTGTGAGCGTCGGTGCGACCGGGATGTGGGCCGCCTCCACCGGTCTTCTGGCCCACGGTGCGCCGCGCCCCTTTGGGGTCGGTGGCCGCGGGGCGGGGCGGGGCGGGGCGGGGCGGGCGGGCGGGTGCCCCGAGTGCCCCCGAGGGAGCCGTGACCTAGGCCACGGCCGGGGCGCGCGCCTCCCCACCACCGCGCCCAGACCGGCGGCCTTGACCCAGTGACCTTGACCCCGTCCCGCGCCGCGCTCGCTGCCAGCGTGCCGCCAGTGTGCTGCCAGTGTGCCGCCAGAACCCCGTTCCTCGTTCCTTGTTTCGGAGCTGTCTGCCCGGTTATTAAAGCGGCCCCGAACTCTTCCTTAATCCGAGCACTGCGGGCCCTGCGGGGACGGGGCGGGGACGGGGTGGGGGAACCGTGGTCGTTTTGGCGGCACGAATGCACGAATGGCCGCCATGATTGAACCGGCGCCAAAACCGGGCCAAAGCGATGGTCCACTAGTAACTCATGCTGCTGGGCGCGCGGGGGCGGGGCGGGGTGGGGTGGGGCGGGGCGGGGCGGGGCGGGGCGGGGCGTGATGCATAGGGACCTGCGAGCCGGTTCATGGCTCATGGTTCGTAATGAAATCCAACTAGGGCGGCAGCGGGGGCTGCGAGATTGAACCGTCGGCTTGAACCTGATAATGAAAAACGGCTGCCATGTCCATGTGGAAACGGGAGGGGAGGGGAGGGGGAGGGCTAACCGCGCACGTGCGTAAATCAAACGGGGCCACTCAATGCAGGGGCTGCTGGCTGGTGGCATGCTGCCCCGTGCTGCCCCGCCACCTTGTCTGCCAGCCCCGTCCGTCCGGCCTGGCGCTGCACAGTGGGCCAGAAGACCGGTGGAGGCGGCCAAAATCCCGGACGCGTTTTGAGCTGCAGAGTCGCTAAATGAGGCTCGAACCGAACGTGTGACGCCACTAATGGATTGCTCTCTAAACGAGGAATCCATTGGTGGGGTCACACGTTCGGTTCGAGTCCCATTTAGCGACTCTGGAGCTCAAAACGCGTCTGGAGTTTTGGCCGCCTCCACCGGTCTTCTGGCCCACCGTACGGCAGTAAGCCCTGCCGTGCAGCGCTTCCACGGCACTGCCACGGCTTGCCATGCGTAAACCCCGCGCCGGCGGGCTAATTCCCTTTCATCCAGCCGGGCCGTGTCATCCCACTGTAAAAGCAGTAAAAGGACGACCCTCCCCCACCCCTTGCCCATTTCACAGTGCGGTTCTCCTCCGAGCGATTTGTCACGCGGTGCCGCACCGCCCCTGGCGGCCCCTGGACCTCGTGGACTCCCAGCAGACTGACTTCGCCGCTCTGTCTCTCTCGCGCTCATACAGGGCGCCGCGTGTGGGCGCGAGAGAGACAGAGGACTCTGGGAATGAGTCTGCTGGACCTCCACCAAGCGCGTGTCTTTGTCGGGAAGACCGCCGCCGCCGCCTCCGCACCCACAGCCGGCCCGACGGTGTATGCCAGGTTCAGGTTGAGGGGGAGGGGGGGGGGGGGGGGGGGATCGCGAAGGGGCGTGCCCTGGCTGCGCCGTGGCTCTGCCGTGGTTCTGCCGTGCCGCGGGACTGCAGGCTTAGCTCGGCCATCCATTCCGCGGCCCAGAGATATGGACCCCGCGGCGCTCTGTCTGCTGGCGGTCTGTCTGGCTGAAAATCCACCTGTCTGCCACACCCAAAAAAAGTCGTTTCATGAACCAAGAAAAAGAAATTGCACCTGCAGCAAGAGAGAGAGAGAGTACTTGGAACGTCTTGAAGCGACTTTTGGGGTCCTTGTGCTTTGCAGTGCCCCCACCCCTTCGATTGGGAACGGGGGGGGGGGGGTGCGGCCGCCACGCCGACCCCAAAGACGAGGGGTTCCGCCCCGCCCCGCCCCGCCCCGCTCGTTTGGGGTGCATACCCCTGCAAGGGCACTGGCGGGACATTAAGGGGCCAGCTCATTGAATTTCAAGCATTGAATGTGGGCGGGGCCGTGGGGCCCAACGACCGAAAGGGGGGGGGGGGGCACCGTGCAGATAGCGGAAACGATGAAAAAGAGTGTCGACGCGGTCCGAATGAGCCGCGAGGTGCACTCGTCGAGGACCTTTCGGGCTATCAGGCGGACACCGCGTGGCGAGCCTCTGTCTCTCTCGCACCCACGCGCCGCGCGCCGCGAATGCAGCCTGAGGGGACGGGGGCACTGTAAGGCGAGGCGATAGCAGACGACAAAGACGACCACCTGACGCACAGGCTGACGCTCTGTCTCTCTCGCACCCGTGCGGGACGCCCCGCCCCGCCCCGCCCCGCCCCGCCCCGCCCCGCCCCGCCCCGCCCCGCCCCGCCCCGCCCCGCCCCGCCCCGCCCGCCGCCCCCCCCGCCCCGCCCCGCCCGCCCCGCCCCGCCCCGCCCCACCCCGCCCCGCCCCGCCCCGCCCCGCCCCGCCCCGCCCCGCCCCGCCCCGCCCCGCCCCGCGCGTGTGACAGAGACAGAGCGACGCTGCAGCGCGCAGGGCGGCCGGGCAGCCGGATTCACCCTCGGGCGGCAACAAGGGTGGCGGCGTCCGAAGGGGGGGGGGGGGCAGGTGTGCAGGACGGAGACAATGGGCCGAGTAAATGGGCACATTCTCCGCGAGAACGTGTCCTGTCCTGTCCTGTCCTGTCACTAAAAGGGCACGTCTGTCTTCCCTTCAAGGGCGCAGGGCAGCGCAGGGTGGACGCAGCACAGTGGGCCAGAAGACCGGCGGAGGCGGCCAAAACCCTAGACGCGTTTTGAGCTCCAGAGTCGCTAAATGGGACTCGAACCGAACGTGTGACCCCACCAATGGATTGCTCTCTGAACGAGCAATCCATTGATGGGGTCACACGTTCGGTTCGAGTCCTGTACAGCGACTCTGGAGCTCAAAACGCGTCTAGGGTTTCGGCCGCCTCCACCGGTCTTCTGGCCCACTGTGCGGAGGGCGCGGGAGGCTTGGGGCAGGTGGCCCTCCCTGCCGGTCCGACGACAGGATTTTGTTTCCTCACAGTGCACGCCAGGATCCGCGGAGGAAATGCAGAGAAGCTCGCGGAGAAGGATTCAGGAAAGGAGCGGGCTTACGGAGCTGGAGCTCCGAGCAAGAGGAAGATTCGGGAAGCAGGGAAACAAATTTGTGAGTTTGCAGGAATTTGCAAGTCAGCTGTTCCGCGCTCCGCTGCACGCCGGCCAATCGTCGCGCACTCCGTCTCACAGTGGGCCAGAAAACCGGTGGCAAATTCTGGCAAATCCACTGGGCCGAGACCCACCTTTTTGTCCAGGAGCCAGGAGCCGGGCAGGATGAGCGGGATGTAGGTGACCATGTAGATCATGGACGTCCAGTCCACGGCGAAGGCCTCCACGTTGTAGTAGCCCATGATGGCGTCGGAGATGATGGAGTACATGATCCACTGGAAGGCGGAAGTCATGGAGAGGGTGACGAACATGGCCAGCATGAGCCACCGCCGGCCGTAGACCTTGGTCTCCGACCCGGGCAGCGGGGTCAGCGTGTCATCCACCATCTTGGGGTGCTTGGGCCGGGGCCTTTCAGCTAGTGTAGTGGTTGACGCGCTGCGGACTCCTCAGGACTCCTCAGCAGGACGACGCGGGCGGCCGGGCCATGGCGATGTCTTGGAGCTCGCCCGCCACCTGCAGAACACACAACACAAAGCGGTTCATGTCCAGGCTCTCCGAACGGGGAATCGATTCCTCGCTATTCACCTCCAGCGAGAGCTAAAAATAAACGCGCCAAGTCTTAGAAAGTACACTGATTTCGGTCTCGGGTTCTCCGAAAAAATTAAATTCTCCGACGCCTCAACGCCCTCCACCGCCATTTCCGTAGATTATCAATTTCGACTTGAGTTTGTTTTCCCGTCTGCTAAAAATGCCGATTTATTGGAGTTGTTGTTGTTGCCCGGGAGATCGCTGGAATCGGGGCGAGCGATCAGATTTCGCACACGATTAAAGCGATACGCGCAGTGCCCTATGCGGGCTGCTGGGGAGAGAGGGAGGGAGGGAGAGAGAGAGAGAGAGACGAGGGAAGCCCCTTGGCGAGGCTGCCGCTCAAAGAAGGAATCGGGATGCGGCATGGTAACCTTGGCAGGGAAGTTGGTGCCGCCGCTCCAGTCATGGCACAGTGGGCCAGAAGACCCAAAATCCCGGACGCGTTTTGAGCTCCCGAGTCGCTAAACAAGGATTTGGGAGCTGAAAATGCATCTCGAATTTTGGCGCCTCCACCGGCGCTCGCAGGCAGTGCCTTCCACCTCTCTGCCCCCGGAGTGACGTAATTTATGAACGGGCTCAAGACTGGGCTGGGCGCGGCGGACGTGAGGCCAACATCTCGTACACACTCGGGCTGACACGCCGGGGCGGGGCGGGGCGGGGCGGGGCGGGGCGGGGCGGGGCAGCGCATCCACCCCTAGTTAGGCCGGGCCCGCCCCTTCGCTTTAATGAAAGCGATTCCCGCAGCGTGGGGCTGCGTCTCAAGGTCTGAGCCGCGGCCTGGCCCGCCCCAGCCTCAGTGGGCCAGAGGACCGCCGACGGCGGCCAAAACTCTAGACGCGTTTTGAGCGCCAGCGTCGCTTAACATGACTCGAACCGAACGTGTGACCCCACCAATGGCTTCCTCGTTCGGAGAGCAATCCATTGGTGGGGTCACACGTCCGGCTCGAGTTCCATTTAGCGACTCTGGGGCTCAAAACTCGTCCGGGGCTGAGACCGCCTTCTGGTCCACTGTGCTTGCTCCTCGTCGCGCCACCGGAGTGCGAGCGAGTGCGACAGAGACATACTGCTCCAGCCGCGCCGCGCGCAATGAGCTAAAAGGGTTATTCGTTAGCTCCCTCGCGCGGCCGCTGGCCCACTGCGACTGCACTGCCGGATGCATGCTGCACTACTGACCGGTGATAGTCTCACCACTATTCTGCCCTGTGTGTGTATGTGTTGGTGTGTGTGGGTGGGTGGGGCTAACCGCTCTCTCGCTCTGCGGACGGACGGTTGGAAAAAGAGCGAAGGAAAAAAAGGGCGCCACTGTGGCGGGATTCGAACCCGGGTCAGCCGCATTTGGACACGTTCCAGCACACGCCTGCCAGCCGAGCGGGACGGCGGGACGACGCGGGACAGCGGTTCAGTAGCTCACAGGGTTGCGCATGCCGCGAGCCGAGCCACCCTGGACCACCATCGAGCTAATTCACTCAGATCACTGACGGTCTCGGGTTCGAATACCCGATCGCGACATGCGTTTTTCTTCTTTTTTTCTCTCGTCGTCAACTGAGGTAACTCGCTTCGGAGTCACGTGGCCCCGTCCGAAATTTGGAAAGATTGAGATTCCTTGGCCGTTCCGCCAGATGGCGCTGCTGGCCGCCACGCCACTGCCAAAGCGTGGCCCCGCCTCGCCCCGCCTCGCCTTGCCCTGGCTATGGCACTCATATATTATCCCAAACTTCCACGCTTCCGCCTTGCAGGGCCTTGCAGGGCCTTCCAGGGCCTTGCAGGGCCCTGCAGGGGCCACCAATTCTTTTCTGCTATTTTTGGGCCGCGGCGTGCAGCGGGGTAGAAATGCCCGGGCGGTGTCCGAAGGGGGGGGGGGAGGTACACTGTGGCTTGTTGATTAAGGGTGACACCGAGTCGGCCTGAATATTCATCTTAACGGGGCCGCGGTCGTTGGCGGACCACTGTATGCTCTGCTCCGAGTCAGGCGCGTCTCTCTCTCTCTCTCTCTCTCTCTCTCTCTCTCTCTCTCTCTCTCTCTCTCTCTCTCTCTCTCTCTCCCCACTAAGTGCTCGATCACGCGGCACAGACCATGCAGAGCAGGGAGAGCAGGGAGGTGCTTCCAATTAGGAGAGCTACACTGTGGGAGAGCACGACGAGGAGTTTCGGTGCAGAGGCTGCCGTGAGCAGGGGTGGAAAATTTAAAAAAGACTGTCAATTTTAAATATTTAAAAAAAATTGGATTTAAAAAAATGTGGCACTCTGGCACTCTCTCTCGCTAAACTCTCCCCACACTCCAGCACTCCCAGTCACACTCCAGCACTCCAGCCACACTCCAGCCACACTCCAGCCACACTCCAGCCACACTCCAGCGCCCCAGCCGCCAGACCGGCGCACCGAACCGTGAGTTACGGCTTGCTTTAAAATGCACGCGCTGTCTCTGTCTGGCACCCTCGCACAATGCGTGTGCAGCCACAATGGGGCAGGGCGAAGCAAGCGAAGCAAGCACCGCCATTGTCCCAAAACACACGCGGAAGGAGGGCGGCAAGGAGAGGTGAGAGAGAGAGAGAGAGAGAGAGAGAGAGAGAGAGGAAAGCGAGGGTGGTTGAGTAGTTTGGGCGCCCTCGGGGACTCGGTGCACAGGTGCTGCCGTGGGCTGATTCCAGACAGTCGCTCTCTCTCTCTCTCTCTCTCTCTCTCTCTCTCTCTCTCTCTCTCTCTCTCTCTCTCTCTCTCTCTCTCTCTCTCTCTCTCTCTCTCTCTCCCTCTCGCTACCCCCACGGGCTGCCCCACGAGTGCGAGAGAGACGGACGAATGTTATTACTACCTTTGTGGAGACATTCAAATTTATCGCATCGAGACGTATCGCCGTGCGAGCGAGAGAGATGGATGCGGCGATTCGGGGCGGCGTCTTGCGAGCGGGAAAGAGGGAGGAGACTAAAGTTGCGAGGAATTGCAACACGCCGGTTCGCCGTCAAAACTGTGCCGTTAAACGGAAAAACAAAAATACGTCAAGCAACCGACTTGTCGAAGAGTCAGACCAAAAGAAGTGGCAATACCAGCGCCGTGCAGCACACTGTGCGCCGATCGTCGAGACTCCCTGATTGGCGCATGTCATTGCACGTGTTGCACACGACGGCCGAAAAAAAAACGTGTCGCTATCTAGCCTCACACATGCCTAGATAACCCGACTTTGTCACCACGGCCTGTCTCTCTTGCACTGCGACGCCCCCTGCGAGTGCGACGAGGACAGAGACAGTCCGCTTCGCCAAGATGGATCGCCGGCCGGCTCCAGTTTCCGTGTGGCGAGGCAGGCGAAGGCGCGCTCTAATGGCAACACCAAATGACCACCCCCAACCCGCTCGGTCCCTGCAGCCTCATGATAAGCAACGTGCGAAATAAGGAACTACCAACTTACACTATCACACAACGGCAGGCGGAGCAGGCGACACCGGAGGAGAACTAATCCTCCCCGGGAAGGGGCGCTGCTCCCCGGACTCGGGAATTTCGATCGAAAGTTGCAAGGGCACTCCGCCGACATTGCATCGTCAACTCGACACACTTTCGGTCGACCGCTATAAAATCGTGGACGCGTTTCGAGCTCCAGAGTCGCTGAATGGGACTCGAACCGAACGTGTGACCCCACCAATGGATTGCTCTCCGAACGAGCAATCCATTGGTGGGGTCACACGCTCGGTTCTAGCCCTGTTTAGCGACTCTGGAGCTCAAAACGCGGCTAGAGTTTTGGCCGCCTCCACCGGTCTTCCCGCCCACTGTACCACTGGTACCACTGCCGCCATCGGCGCACTGACTCGGCACGTATATTGCGCCAACTTTGGCGGCACTGGGCTGCGCCGTGGCCGCGCGCTGCGGCTATATTGCTCCAACTCGGCGTGCCAACCCAACCCTCCGCGCTGTAACCGCTTCACACCCGACGGCATTGTCACCCACTTCGGATAGTTTGCGAATTAAAAGAAAAAAAAAGGAACTTGGAAGGGAAATGGCAACAGCACGACCACTCGGGGGTCTTCACAGAAGTGTGCCGACCGGAAGTCAGCTGACGTACCTTCGGGGATGCTTGGTGATGCGGTCAGCACAAAATATATATATATCTCTCTCACACGCGGAGTCGCACACACACCGGTTCACTCCGCGCTCGAACGCGAACCCTCGCGACGCGGCGCACACTTTGTCGCTGGAGTGGCTCTGGAGTCAGTTACTCTGGAGTCAGTCACTCTGCACTGACCGGGCCGTACCGGGCCGCCGACGGGCCTATCTCTCCTCCCGATTCCTCCCTCTGGGGACCCTCTGGGGAGGGAGGGTCCTCAGGGAGGGGGTCGGTCAAGGTGGCGGAGGGGAGGGGGACCTCCACACCACGTGTTCGCGATGACACAGTCGGCCCCGCACGCCCGCAGCCGGCGGCCTCTCTGTCTCTCTCGCACCTACACGGCACGCCGCGTGAGTGCGAGAGAGACAGAGCGACGAAAACGACCCTCGGAATCAGTCCGCAGCGGGCCGCGGGCGCATCCGGTGCCTCATTGGCTAGAGCCTCGGGCGGAGCGGACAGCGGATCGGAGAGAGGATCAAAGGGAGGGGAACGGTGGGCAATCAAAGGAGAGGATCGCAAATAGAAAGTTACTGCACCGTAAAAAAAAAAACTAAAGAAAAAAAGTGCCTCCAATCTGCCGAAAAATTCCGAGCCCTCCGATGTTTCTATTTTGTATACCGCTGGGCAATGATGCACCATTCCCGCAGTGCGTTTCATGGAAAAAATTGACGACAAAAAGTGGCAATACGAAAGTCTCAAGGAGACCCGCCGATCAGCTTCGGTGTTCTTATGGGAACCGGGCCTTCATCCGACGCTCCCTGCCGCGCAATTCGACAGATTAGTGGGTTCGTATTGGGCTGGCCCACCCGAAGTGCGCGCGGTTTCTGTGGTACAGTGAGAGTCCAGATTCAGAGGCCTTACCTCAGAGGGGTCACATTGGGTATTTGAACCCGCGACCCCGAGTGCCGACTCTAGTCAACTCCTCTACCCTGACCGCTCAGCCACCGAACCAGCTTGTCAGCGGCGATGTCGCAACTCCTCTTGAGCTGCCGGGCGAGAAATCTGGTCCCGAAAAAATGGTACTTAGAGCGGTCTCGAACCCGGGACCTGCCGCTTCCCACACCTTGCTCTTAACCACTGAGCCACCGGGACGGCATGGCACCTGCCCTGCCTGCGCTGGTACTCAATCTTCTCTGGATATACCTCCCCTAGCAATTGGTCGCCGAAAAAATTGTGGATACTACCGGTCCCGAACCCGGGATCTGCCGCTTCCCACATCTTGCTCTTAACCACTGAGCCACCGGGACGCCGTGGCACCCGCCTTGCCTGCGCTGGTACTCAATCTTCTCTGGATGTACCTCCCCAAGAAATTGGTCGCCGAAAAAATTGTGTATACTACCGGTCCCGAACCCGAGACCTGCCGCTTCCCACATCATGCTCTTGACCACTGAGCCACCGGGACGCCATGGCACCCGCCCTGCCTGCGCTGGTACCCAATCATCTCTGGATATACCTACCAGCCCACTGTGCGGCCAGTCGTCGCT
This sequence comes from Thrips palmi, assembly GCF_012932325.1. Classification (NCBI taxonomy): domain Eukaryota; kingdom Metazoa; phylum Arthropoda; class Insecta; order Thysanoptera; family Thripidae; genus Thrips; species Thrips palmi. The sequence continues at coordinate 3,912,933 of NW_023144630.1, read as the reverse complement.
CCGTCTCTCTCGCACTGGCGTGGCGCTCCGCAGGGCGCGGTGCGAGAGAGACAGAGCGAGTCCAGGCCAGCGACCCCAATCAAGGCTACGGAACAGAACCTCCATTTGACGGAAGTCCGCCGTTCTGACGGCGGAGCGACAGCGAAGCTAGCCGAGATGGGACGGCCGGACCAGGCGATGCTACTGTTGCCAAGTTGTTCCAAAGTGTCCTCGACCGGCCATCGACTCGACTAGACTCGCAGTGCAGTGCCGCCTGGAGTGTGGCTGGAGCGGGCTGGAGCGCGCTGGAGTGGGAGGCAGTCAACTGGACCTGGGATAGATACTGCTGGAAAGAAGGGCTGGCAAGGGTCGGTGCGGCCCGAGGTCGGTCCGGCCGGGTCGGGGGCGGTGTCATGGTATACTGCCCCAAGTTGGACGAGCGGCGGAGCCGGTCCCGAGCCAAGCGGGGCCAAGCGGGGCCAAGCGGGGCCAAGCGCTATCTGGGCGGTCAGCGTCCACAGTCCGGCACTCCGCAAACGGACTGTACGGCGCCACCCCGGCACGGGCGCACAGTGGGCCAGAAGACCGGCGGACGCGGTCGAAAACCCGGACGCGTTTCGAGCTCCAGACTCGCTAAATGGGACGCGAACCGAACGTGTGACCCCACCAATGGATTCCTCGTTCCGAGAGCAATCCATTGGTGGGGTCACACGTTCGGTGAGTCCCATCCAGCGACTGTGGAGCTCAAAACGCGTCCGGGGTTTTGGCCGCCTCCACCGGTCTTCTGGCCCACTGTGGGGCGGTACGTACGGGCGGTGCGCGGTACAGGCCGTACACTCGAGAAGTATATATCAGCGCGCGAAGAATGGAGCGCGCAGTCGCCTATCTCCGTTCCGGTCACCCTCCCCACCACTTCCAGCAGCGCCCCCGGCGCCGTCCTGGCCCGTGTGTGAGTGCGTGTGCATGTGTGTGTGTGTGCGTGCGTGTGTGGCAGCAGCCGGCCCATCTACATAGGGATGACTTTCATATGAGGAGGGCGTCGTCGGCGAGCGGCGCGCGCTGCCACTGGGAGGCGCCGTACGGTGCTGGGTCGCCGCTTCGCCGCCACACTGATGGATTCTTGCCTCCGAAACCCCGAAGCCCGAAGCCCGCAACCTATTTCACTCGCAATCCGCCACGTCCCTCGGCCCCCTCAATCTCGTGTCGCACGCCCGATCCAACCAATTTCCATTTCCACTCTTTTCTCCGCGTCTCTCCATTTTTTCCGTCTCTCCTTTTCCATTGCGAGACCTTGGAAAGGCAAAGGCGATGTAGCCAACGCCGGTGTTGTTCAACTGATCTCGTTGTTCGACGGACCGGTTTTAAAGCTTTTCAAAATCATTGGACTCGAAGCGAACGTGTGACCCCACCAATGGACTGCTCTCCGAACGAGGAATCCATTGGTGGGGTCACACGTTCGGTTCGAGTCCCATTCAGCGACACTGAAGCTCAAAACGCGTCTGGAGTTTTGGCCGCCCCCACCGGTCTTCTGGTCCACTGTGGCTGGGGTTGGCAGCCCTTCCGACAGTGGTGCGCCGCGGGAGTTTTCGCCTACTCGTGTGGCAGCACTGGCGCACCGCAGGGCGCGCGAGTCGCGTCAAGTTGGCAGCCCTGCGCGCCGCGCCCCTCGCCTACGCCAACGGCGACCAATGGCAACTTGACGACAAGCAGATGGGGCTTCGTTTGCTCCAGTTCGCAAAGTCCGGCGAGTCCGCAAAAAAAAAACAAAAACTGGAAAACCAAAAGCGCTTTTCCGTTCTCCGAGATCCCAATCGTCATCGTGCGCGTCGCGCCGCTTTCGCGTCCTCCGCCGCAGCACTGCCGGGCAGCCCCAGTAGGCTCAGCCGGCCAGCGCGGAGTTCAGCCCACTTAACCTAAGCCGAGTTAGCGGCTCGGGGCTTGCGAGCGAGACAGAGAGAGACGACACACTGCAGGGCCAGCCGGGCCCGGAGAGCGCCTGGAGGATAGGCAGTCCCGTTGAACGGGCGCGCCCCGCGCCGCATGTGTTGCCTACCTCGCAGGCTGTCTCGCTCTCCCCCGCCCGAAACACTACTCACTCAGGGGGAGAGAGAGAGAGAGAGAGAGAGAGAGAGAGAGAGAGAGAGAGAGAGAGAGAGAGAGAGAGAGAGAGAGAGAGAGATGGGGCTGGCATTGGAGCCGCCCCCTTCATCAACGTTTCCTGTCATAAATCCAGTATCTGTCTGTCCTTGTCCCTCTCCCCGGCCAGGCCGGCCAGGCCCCGCTTCTCACGCCGATTAGGGCGAGGGCCCCGACCCCCCCCCCCCCCCCCCCCACCGGGTCAGGTCGTCAGGTCAGTGTGTGAGCGGGGGAGGGGCGACCCAGGACCAAGGCCAGCTGATAAACCAAGACAGAGAGAGAAAAAGGAAAAAAGCGGCCCGGAAGGGACACGAACCCCGGGCCGGTACGCCGCGACAGATTCACCTGCATCTCGCAGGTCAGGCATCGTCGCTCCGTCTCTCTCGCACCCCGCGGGACGCCCCACGGGTGCGACAGAGACGGGGAGAGTGACGGGGCCACAAAAGGTGAGGAGGCACGCCTCCAGCAGCAGGAAGGCGACTTTCGGTTTTTATTATGGTAATAAACGGGTAGGGCCTGCACTGGGAAGGGAGGCATGGGGTAGTCTCGCTGGGGGTGGGGGGTGGCTGGAGCGAGGGCTGGAGGCTCCAGCTGGAGGGGGAGGGGCTGGCTGGAGCCTCCAGCCGGAGAGGAGGAGAAGGTGGTCCAACACACTGCGGCCGGAGTGGGTCAGGCACGGACAGGCACGGAGGGTAGGAAGAAGAAGGAGAAGAGGAAGAAGAAGCGGAAGATGAAGCAAGGGAGGGGGAAAAGTGCGTCTGAGGTCGGAGATCCAAAAACACTTTGAACCGTGGCCAGATTCCGCCGAGTTTGCGACCCCATTACTTGACGTGCCGAGTCCAGAGTCCACGAGCAGAACGGCTCGCGACACTGCGAACGAACGCACAGCGGATTTGCCAGTGGAGGCGGCCAAAGACGCTGAATGGGACTCGAACCGAACGTGTGACCCCACCAATGGACTGCTCTCCGAACGAGGAATCCATTGGTGGGGTCACACGCTCGGTTCGAGTCCTGCTTAGCGACTCTGGAGCTCAAAACGCGTCTAGAGTTTTGGCCGCCTCCACCGGTCTTCTGGCCCACTGAGCAACGCGGCGAACGGCGGAAAAAGAGTAGGTCCTGGTTTTCTTCCCCGAGAGAGTGTCGGTACATGTGTGCGGTGTGGTCGACCGAGCAGGAACACCGCGACGACGCCGCGAGGGATGGCGGGGCGGGGCGGGGCGGGGCGGGGTGGGGGGGGGGGGGGGGCAAGCGGCGCCGCCGGCCAGACTCAGGACGCGGTGTCTCGTGACAAAAAGGAGCGGGCGTCGCCGCCCTTGAGAAACGCCACACATGTGTGTACTGTTCACCAAATCTACAAAGTCCTTCCAGACAGGCGCGCGCAGACACAAACACACACAGACCGCCCCCAACACACACACACACACTTCAGAGGGCCTCGTCACGCGCGGGCGCGTCCGGTTCGAAGTCGCGTCTTTCATCAAGGAATGGGTCCGCCCCACTGTCGGAAACTGTCGCAAGAAAATGACAAGTTCACCGAACTAATCCGGATACCTGTTTCACCTGTTGCAGGATGGACCGATGCCCGCCTCGTAATCTCCGCGAGCAGATAACAGTGTGCTTTGTCACGATGAATCAACACCTTCAGCTTGAAGCACGGTTGCAGTTTGCCGCATCTTGCCGCTCATTTCCCTTCCGTGTTTTCGAGTTTCTTTTCCAGTTTTTTGTCACTCTTTTTTTTTTTTACGAGCTGGCCCTGTTTTCCCACAGCCGCGGCATGCACCAACTTTTACAGTGCGGACCTGTCGCGCCACACGCTGGGGCTACAGTGTAGCCGTCGCATAAAAGAGTCGTTTTGGCTTTCGAGTGTGAAGAGAGGGGGGGAAAGGGGTGGAAACCAGTGACGCTGCGCAGATGGCTGCCAAAGCCAACTGGAGGAGTAAAAATGTGTCCGATCGGACTCACCATCAATCTCTCATCACATCTCTTTCCCTTCTCTCTCTCTCTCTCTCTCTCTCTCTCTCTCTCTCTCTCTCTCTCTCTCTCTCTCTCTCTCTCTCTCTCTCTCTCTCTCACACAGCACCGCGATCCGCATTCCGATCGTAACTTTAATTTCCGTAATTCGAATTCGTTTTCAATGCGCGCGCGGCTTTGGATGCGATTTGCGAGTTTGGCCACGGAAGCGCAGCGCGCCTCGTCCTGCACCACCACACCGTATTTCGCGGGGTGGACAGCGGCGGACAGGACAGATGCTCTGCCGCCCCGCTGCAGCGCTGCCCATAAAGACAGGCCGGCAATAGCGGCGGTGGCGGTGACAGTGGCGCGACGTGGCACTAACGGTCAATCCACGCATCGGCCACACAGCCAGACCGGCCAAGCCAGCGCCCATTATCCCCGATTGTGTCGGATAGTGTGTGTGTGTATGTATGTGTGTGTGCTGTAAAACCAAAAGCGGGCAGTGCGAAAAGCATAAGCCGTAAACAACGGGCGACCCTCGTAAAACGAACAAATTAAAACTTGTATATTTTTTATAAGTTTTTTAGTAAGTTTTGTTATATTTTAAAAATTGAGTTAAAGTTGACTAAATACTGCGAAAGGAAATTCTGGAAGGCTTTGGGTTTTGGATGGGTGCCCGTATCATTCTAAAAAAAAATTACAATCATTTTTTTTTATGGCCTGTCGCTAGATGTTGCCTCAGGAGTGTTTCCTAAAGGGGTTGCTGAAAGGTTTTCCATTGGCATAAAATGGTCTTTACGTAAAACTTCAACAACACCCTTACCCTTTCACGAATTCTGGGACGCCGCTCTCAGCGCTTCTCTCTCTCTCTCTCTCTCTCTCTCTCTCTCTCTCTCTCTCTCTCTCTCTCTCTCTCTCTCTCCCTCTCCTCACGTCCTCGCTGCATCCCGAAGTGCCGAGCGCACCGAGGCGTGCTGGCACACCGTCACGGCCCAGCGACAACAAAAACAAAAACACGGCCGACTTGGAATCGAAGCAGGAGGGTCCTTCCTCCACGTGGCAGCGCGCGCGGCGCCTCGGTGAAGCCGAGCGCATCATGCAGTTGTTGCTCCGGGTTCAAATCCCGCCCTATTTTTTTTTTTTTTTGAAGGTGGTACGACGAGTCGAGGGGGTAAACGCTTCAAGAAATCGTGTACAGACTACTCGGTATTACGCTGTATTACGGTGTATTACACGTGTATTACGGCCTTAAAATGCCAAAATTTGGCACATTTGACCCAAAAATGGTATTACGATCACGTGTATTACGCGTAATACACGGTTTTGGTGTACAGGGTATTACGCGAGTGGTTACCCCCTCGCGACGAGTGGCACTGTGAAAATTTTGGAGGCTAACTTTCCTTTCAAGAGTGTCGTCAAATCAACCCATGCAGTAATCAGTGGAGATTTGATGAAAACGTCATCAGTTTGTGATGTGGTTTGTGACGACAAGCTTAGAATCCTGTCCGACCGGGGAGAAAAAGCGTGGCATTCAAACCGCGCACGGCTCTCCGACCGACGGCGCGGCTTTCTCGCTGTCGCCGGCAGACTTCGGACAAAGCGTTCTTCAATGAGTTGGCAGCCCCGAACAGACCGGAGCAGGCCGACGAGGCGGTAGGTGTGCCGAACAAACAGGCCACAATCAGGCCCGACCCACAGTGGGCCAGAAGACCGGTGGAGGCGGCCAAGACTCTAGACACGTTTTGAGCTCCAGAGTCGCTAAACGGGACTCGAACCGAACGTGTGACCCCACCAATGGATTCCTCGTTCGGAGAGCAATCCATTGGTGGGGGTCACACGTTCGGTTCGAGTGCCATTTAGCGACTCTGGAGCTCAAAACGCGTTTTGGACGCCCCCACCGGTTTGCTGGCCCACTGTGCGACCCTTTCTCGCACTCGTCCCGCTCCGGCCTTCGTTCCTCCTTCTTCGCCTCCCCCTCCGCACAGCATGGTTGCCTACCCACACAGTGTGCCTGCCCGACTACCATTGGCTCAAGTTCAAGGTTTACGGTTGGCGATAAGGATGCAACACAGCAAATAAATTCCACTGGCATTATATTTTGGCGAGCCCTCGGCTAGTTCGCGGCCAGCGGACTGTCTCTCTCGCACCCGTGCGGCACGCCCCGTGAGTGCGAGAGAGACGGAGCGCCCTTTGTACGGCCACTTCTTTCCCCTCATAACTCCTGCACTGCATGAAGGCCCCGAAGGCCGTGGACGTGAGGGGCCGCCCGTTCATGAGAACAACTGAGGCGAGAAATAGGCGGGCCCGATGGCCGGAACGCTGGACCGCTGGAGCGGGGCTCCCTGCACTGGAAGGGTCGTGAAGGTGGCCCCATGCTAATCCCTACAGTGGAGCGGCCCGATGGCCGCCTTCCAAGCTCTTTTCCACTAATTGCCGCCCTCGGTGCACTTATCACGTAACGCAGCCAAATATGCACCACAAAACGGTCACCCCACAGTGGGCCAGAAGACCGGTGGAGGCGGACAAAATTCTTGACTCGTTTTGAGCTCCAGAGTCGCTAAATGGGACTCGAACCGAACGTGTGACCCCACCAATGGATTGCTCTCCGAACGAGGAATCCATTGATGGGGCCACCCGAGTCCCGTTAGGCGACTCTCTGGCCCACTGTGCGACCGGCCGTGCTACTGGAAACATTCAAGAAAACCCACTTGTCCCGAGTAACGATCAAGGCCGAAATGAAGCGAGGGTTTGGAGGTGAGAGTGTTCCCTGGTTGGGCCCGAGGCGTTTCGGTCCGAATTGGAAGCGGAGGGGTGGCGGGTAGACCGGACTGGTTGGTGTGGCAGCGGGTCGGGTCGGGGAGGGAAGGCTCCGGCCGGTGGACGCCATGGGACGCCATGCGTTTTACACGGGGCTGACAGGCACGGCGACAAGCCCCAATCCCATTCCATGAAACTAAAGCGTCGTCCTCGGCCAGCGGGGCCCGCGGGGGGGGGGCTCGCTGGACACAATCCAAATCCAGCGGCACAAAGGTCTGCTCGTATTTATCGCCGCGATTCGAACAGCAGCATGACGGGCAGTTACTTCCAGTGTGGGGGGCGGGGCGGACGGACGGACTGGCAGGCAGTCAGGCAGACAGACAGACAAGAGGAGCGGCAGTTTCGCTGCCTGTTCGTGCCCTCACGTACCCGGCCCAAGCATGAGTGCGTCCCTTGCAGAAGCAGGCAGCAAAAGCCCAGCGGGCCGGAAAACCGGGAACCGGAAAACCGGAAAACCGGAAAAACGCTACATTCGGCATTCCGGCGGCCCTTCACTTTCGCCTGTCCCTTCCAGAGCGCCTCCACTGGAGGCTGTGGAGGCTGGAGCGGGCTGGAGGCTCCGGCCGATGCACGGCCAAAAGTTTTTCCTAGTTGTTGTTGTTGTTGTTTTTGTTGTTGTTTGTTGATGAAACATGCAGGCTGACGAGCGACAAGTCAGACCGAGGATGTACAAGCAGCACCGGAAACGAATAACAAGCAAACAAACAGCCGACAACGGCGACAGCAACAACAGCGGGACGGCCTCCAAATTGCTTTCGCGTTTAACTTTTTGGACTCATGCGTGAAATGACGCCGTCCAGTGACACGCGATCCGTTGTCTTGTTGTATCTTCATTCCACTTTTCCACCCGCTGTCATCTTCATTTTTCTTCTCTCCTTTTCTTTTGCCTCGCTCGTTCCCCTTCCTTTTTGTCTTCCTTTTGGACGTGAAAACGCCACGCGTCCTGGCCCGGGCAATTACAGTGGCCTTCCTTTAAGGGAAAACAAAACCATACTTTGCATTTTCGCGTCTCACATTTCATTTTAATGTGCTTTTTTTCTTTTATACGGAAAAAAGGGTTTATTCTTAATGGTCATCACTGTGTCAGATGGCGTGCGTGATGACAGCGCAGAAGAAACAGCGGCAGCACCGACCGCGGTATAATGGGGTAAATCAACAACAACAACAACAACAACATGGCTACGCACGTTATCGAAGCCACGTTTTGATTTCGCCCTCGTTATTTCCTTTGCGCTCGTACGGCCTCGCAGGGGGACAAAAAAGGGCAAGAGAAGAATAAAAACAAAAAAAGCCTTTTCCAGCGGACGATGCCCTTTTGTGGAAAAAGTTGGAGAGGCGGCAAAAGTCACGACGAAAACACGGTAAATCACTCGGGCACACCCACACAGACACACAGACACACACACACAGGGTCGTGGAGCCCGAGGCACACCTGTTAGGATTTCAATCTCGTAACAACACAAAGCGGGTTGTTTTAATTTCGCCAAAAGACCGCGCCTCTGGAGTCGTCATTGAAATCCGCAGGATCAACGCCTAGTTCGGGGACATCTAATCCTCTGGTTTCTTTGCGAACACGAGGGCCAAATAATCTGGCTCCAACCCGACGGGCGGGCAAACCCTAAAAAGAGTAAAACTCAAAGTGGGGTAGAACGTTGGGGACTCGAACGCCGGACCCTGGGTTTGTGCGAAGCAACGCCTTAGCGCTCTCGGCTACACGCCCCGCCAGTGGAACGTTGCGTACTTTCCGCACTAGTAGTCCAGGGTATCGACCACTTAGCCTATATTTAGCCGATTTTACTATATTTGGAATCCAGTCTGCGCAGCCCTACCACAGTAGTTGTGCAGAGAGGACTACAATTATATGGTTAAACCAGTCAAACATGCGGAAAATTCCCAATGCCCTGGACGAGATCGGGTTGGACAAACGGACTGGAACGTGGTTGCCAATGCAAAAGAGCCCCTCGCTGAGCGCTCGCGGCTCGGCCTGGCTCGGCCCACGTGGCGGGGAAGTCCCAGTCCCTCACGCTGAGCTACAGCGCAGCATCCCTCAGAGAAAAAAAAACATCGTTTTTATCGCAGCATTCGCACAGTCGCAGATTAAAATCTTAGCCAGATTTTTTTAAAAAAATCGTTTTTTTTTTTCAGATTTGGTTCTTTTTTGTCGTAAAAATTTTTGTTGTTCTTGCTTTGATTTTTTTTTAAATTCGGTTTTGACGCGGTGTAAAAGACAACAACGTGAAAAACAAACGGGAGGAGTAAAATGGGTGTCCGAGGGGCGGGAGGAGAGGGGGAGGGGGCTGCGTGCCGCAGGGGGCTGCTGCGCTACGTACCGAGATCGCAGCCAGGCCTGGGTCGGGCGCGCCTGGGTCGGGGTGGCGCCGGTGGCGCTTGTGCCTCAGCCGCTGGGGAGCTACTGGCGTCGCGACGCTCTGGGCGGCAGAGGCACGCCCCCTCCCTCTCGCGCCCACCCCCACCCCCACCCTCTCTCTCTCTCTCTCTCTCTCTCTCTCTCTCTCTCTCTCCCCCACCGATCACTCCACTCACTCACACCCTGAAGCCAGCGAGGCGGACAACATCTGTTGCTGGGAATCAGTCAAGAATCGCCCCCTGAGCGAGCGGGGCATGATTCCCTTGCAAGACACGTTCGCCGACGGCCCGAGGGCAGCCCGAAGGCAGCCCGAAGGCAGCCCGAAGGCAGCCCGAAGGCAGCCCGAAGGCAGCCCGAAGGCAGCCCAAGGGGAGGCTGCCCTGGCCGGCGTTGCCTTGGTGACCGCCGGCATCTGCGCCACCACCACCGACAGCAAGTCTAGACCGCACGAAACGACGGGGGAAATCCAGGTCGGAGCAGATGGACCACATGCACCGCTGCGTGATCCAATCGTTCGCCAGAAAAGAAAGAACGCCCGTGTCCGTCTCTGTCCAGCTCGTTGGTGGCGTCCTCCTTGGGGGCGGGCAGAGGGATGGCACCCTAACCCACCCGGACCGTGACTTACTGCGAGTGACAAGGACGGAGCGTGCCGACAGAGTCGTCTCCCTCGCAATGCGGGACGCCCCATGAGTGCGAGAGAGACAGAGCGGCTCGAGCATCACACGCTTCCACACTGTAACCCCTTTTCAAGGGAGTACACTACAAGCGTGTCAGCCAGAACAGACCTCCTGGCCCACCGAGCACTGCATCGCTAATTCACTTATTCGTGTCAAATCGCTTTTTTATCTTTTCCATTCTGGCGAAGCTCCAAATTGCGCTCACAGCGACATGGCGCGGGGAAAGAGTGCACGGTGTACCGAGAGCCGGGCACCCCGCCCACCCTTGGATTTGAAACGCCACCGCAAAAAAAGGCGCTCCAGTGTCACTGAGCAGGACTCGAACCAAGCGTGTGACCCCACCAATGGATTCCTCGTTCGGAGAGCAATCCATTGGTGGGGTCACACATTCGGCTCGAGTGCCATTCAGCGACTCTGGAGCTCAAAACGCGTCCGGGATTTGGGCCGCCTCGGCCCACTGGTCCACTGTGCGGCGTCGTTCTTGGGCGAAGCGTTCGGCATGCAAACAAGTGGGCTGGGCTAATCCCAGCTCGGCTCGGTACAAACCGTGTCCCGCGCCCAGCCGGCCCAGCCATTGGCGGCCATTGGGGGGATTTGGGGAGCATTCAGGCCGAAATGCCCTCCCCCCCTCCACCTGCGCCATCGCCGCGCAGAGAGCCCTGGGGGAGACTCTGTGGCACGCGATCGAACTAACGATGGGTATGGTTCACGGCCGAGGAATGCCGTTAGATCAGAAAGCCATGTACCACTTTTAGAGCAAGTGCAGTTACAACTGCCCCAGTGGCGCAATCGGTTAGCGCACGGTACTTATAGGACAGCCTCCGTGAGCGATGCCGGGGTTGTGAGTTCGAGCCTCACCTGGGGCACATTTTTTTTTCTATTTAAATTCTGTTCCCGAGTCCAGAAGTCCCAGCCGAGCCGGCGCCGCACGCGTCCGCCTCGGCAATCATGCGCAGCAGCCGACGTCGCTCCGTTTTTGTTTTGTTTTTGTTTCGCACGCACCCTCGACGTACGCCCTCAAGGCCTCGCGGACGTCCCCGCCGTCCTCGCCGTCCTTGGCCACGATTTAGGGCCGTCCATAAGAACAAACAGCACGCTGCAAGCACGGCGCGCGCATTCGCGATGCGGGGGGGGGGGGGGGGGGGGGGGGCTGCTACGCCTCGCGTTACAACGTTTACCTAGGCGTCGCCACGCCACCGCAAAGTCAAACCCCCAAGCGGACCGCACTCCGCAGGCGACTCGTCCCGAAGAGCGTCGCTCTGTCTCTGTCGCACTCGCGGGCCGCCCCATGGCGGTGCGAGAGAGACGGCGCGGCGAAAGCGGTCCAAGGCGAGAAAGAAGAGGGGGGGGGGGCGCACCGCAGATGCAGCGGGAAAAAAGCAGGGCGTGAAAGAACGCTAAGGAAGCGGGGGAAGTGAAGCGAGGCGGGGGGGGGGGGGGGGCAGACAGGGCGACAACAACTAATGCACCCCCTCCCTGCGCCCCTATTCCGCACCCCGTGACGTAAGATTCTGGCAAAATAAATTCCGCCCCACTCCTTTGCGGCGGCGCCCGGTTGAATCGACCGATGAATCAAAGAGAATTGCTCTAAGCAAGAACAATGAGATGGCGTGGGCCTTTGTAGAGGATATCCCCCTCGATTTGGGTCAAGTGGACTCAGTGGCCCGGGCGGCACGGAACCGCCAGACAGCCGCAAAGCCTCCGCCAAAAGCGCAGCCAGGTCCGTCAGATATTTTGGTCAGATATCCCGGACTATCGGTTCAGGAGATGAAAAGCTAGCCCCCGCAAGACAAGCGAGGCGGGACTGAGAAAAAAAAAAAAAGCTGCCCCAGGTGAGGCTCGAACTCACAACCCCGGCATCGCTCACGGGCACTGCCCTATAAGTACCGTGCGCTAACCGATTGCGCCACTGGGGCAGGTACGCTGAGCCGAGTGCGCACTAGAACTGCCGAAACAATCCCAAAACGAACAAAAAAAAAAAATTATCGCCGGAGGCGAGGCTCGAACCCAGAACCCGAGTGGACGAGAAGAACGAGGCGGTAGTCGAAGCGGCGCCGAAGTGCCTGGGGGACAAAAAAGGGGTCCGAATGGACCGACGGCCGTAACGTGGCGGCGCGGCTTACACTGTGTGAAACACGCTTTGTTGGTTCCCAGGAGAATTACCATCACCCTTCGCGAGATACGTACTCACCCCATTTTTTCCTCCAAACGCCGACACGGCGAATTTTCACGAGGGCATCCCCCCACCCCTTTGAAATCCAGCGGAACCAGTGTGTGAGCTTCCACTGCACTGCTGTCTGGCCGCGGGCTTAGTGGAGTGCAACAGAAATCCGCCCCCTCAGCATCACGGCCCACACGCCTCCACGTGCTGCCACCATGGTGCCACCCCACTGGGAACGCGTCCGCGTCATTTGGCAGTGGCGCAGCGGCGCGGCGGCGCGGCACGGCGGGGACGTCTGGCCGCGACGTGTCTGTCTGTTCGACGAGTGTGGCGGAGTATGCTCGCGGCGCGGCGCGGCGGAGTAGTCGTCAGGTGAATGGGCACTTACTTTCTACGGCGACTTTTCCGGGTCACTCGCAAAACGCGTACCACCACTCGGGTGCGCCCCTTCCCTTCATATCTCCTCTCTCTCTCTCTCTCTCTCTCTCTCTCTCTCTCTCTCTCTCTCTCTCTCTCTCTCTCTCCTACCCCCTGGTGAGAACACCTTCCCGATTCCAATCAGCCGCCCACGGCCCAGTCATTTCCCCCTCCCCCTCCGCCTGGACGCTTTGATAGAATGGCTGGACCGGGTTTCCGCTGCCGTCGCTGCGATTGTTGTTGTTGTCGGTGCGATACACTGACTGGCGTGCACGGCTCGCACCCCATTTGCTGCAGGACGCGGGCCGTCCAGGTGGCAGACCTGCAGTCGATGCGGTTGGCACAGCGGCGCCGCACACGGTCGACTTGACGCGGCGTGGCGCGGGTCGCGGGTTCGATCCCCGGCCGCTGCTTCGCTTCGCTGCGCGCTTTTTACGCCGTCTCTTTGCCCCCCGATTCTAATTCATGGCCTTGCGAGAGCTTCCACCTCCGCGCTCCGCCCCCGCGAATAATCGTAAAAAACAATCCGCAGTAAAAACGGACCGAGGGTCTTGCCCGCCGTCGCCGGCGTTCTGTTCGCAAGCCCGCCCCGTCCACACCGTCCCTGTCTCCGGCCTGTCTGGGAAGCCACCGCCCTCCAAGCGCCGCGCCGCCTTAAATTCCATTTTTCCGCTCATCAAATACGCCCGCTATAAATCAAAAGAGGGCCCTCGCCGCGGCATGGCGTGGCATGGCGGCGGGGCAGGCACTCACCCCAGGCACCAACGACGCGGCGAGCAGCGCGGCGCCGGCGCCCCGCCAGGGCTGGCAGGCAGGCGGCCGGCCGGCAGCCCCGCCAGGGCTGGCAGGCAGCGCAGCCAGCAGCGCTCCCAAGCGCTCCAGATCATGCGTCGCCGACGGACGCAGCCGCGCCGTGCCACGCCGAGCCGTGCCGCGCCGGCCCAGCAGCGCCCCCGTACTGCCGCCGCGCTCTCCTCCCCGGACCCCCGGACCCTCGGCCGCCACGCCGCGCCACGCCGCGCCACGCCGCGCCACCCCGTCCGCAGGCTCCGCAGGCCCTCCCCGCCGGATCGAACGTGCCGGTGGCACGCCGCGCCGCACCGGCCACCCCCAGCCACCCTCATCAAGTACCAGTCAAAGTACCCGCCGGCCCGCCGGCCTCCAGGACGCCGCCGTCGAGGGCCTCCTTGTAAGGGGCCGTTACGACCCGCCGACGGCATCCTGGAGGCCGGGAATCGCGCCAGGAAGCGCGCGGGAAACGGCCGGGGACGCACAGTGGATTTGCCAACACCGGCGGAGGCGGCCAAAACTCTGGACGCTTTTTGAGCTCTAGAGTCGCTAAACAGGACTCGAACCGAACGTGTGACCCTACCAATGGATAACTCGTTCGGAGAGCAGTCCATTGGTAGGGTCAGACGTTCGGTTCGAGTCCCATTTAGCGACTCTGGAGCTCAAAACGCGTCCGGGATTTTGGCCGCCTCCACCGGTCTTCTGGCCCACTGTGTGCGGTGTTTCTCGCGCACCTTCCACCTTCCGACACCTTCGACAACAGCCCCCCCTCCTCCCCGACCGCCATCATTAACAGACTGTCGCTCCGTCAACGCCAACGAGCACGGCACGCTCAAGTACGGGCGGCAGGGGGTGGGGGAGTTTGAACGGAACTTGCTGTGCGGTGAAGAAGTGAGAAGGAAACGCTTTCAGCAATGCGACGAATTCGCTGGTTCGGCGGCCTTGGCCCTGAAACACGGACACACACACACACACGCACACACACACGCACAGACAGACTCACACACACGCGCGCGCGCCCTCGCCCACACACAGACAAAGTACACACAAACACACACAGTCTCATCACGGGGGTTCTTCTCGTGGCAGTGTGCTCTCCCTCCCCCCTCCCCTTTTTTTCGCCCGGGCTGCACTGGGAGATGCAAGACTATATCCGCCCGCGCACGCCGCCCCGCCCCGCCCCGCCCCGGATACAGCCGGCTTCGTCTTTCGAAACAATCTGCGCGGGAAAATCAATGACGAAACCAACCCGAGTTCCCTCGGCGCAGCCCCGCTTCTGCTAGCCGTACCCACCACTGCGGGCTTGTCGCCCTCCCCCCCTCCTTGCCAGCCAGGGTGACAGATGTAAAAGCCAAGAGAACGTGTCTGACCACGTTCGGTCTCGCGTCTGGCTAAGAGGTCGCATGCATCACGCTGCAGAGAGGGTTCCATCGCCCCGACCGGCCCGACGCCCGAAACTTGATCCAAACTCCGCCCAAACTACTCGCGCCTATTTGTCTTCTCTCTTTTTTTTCGGGAGACGGCTGAATTGAAAGTTCCGCTTCTTCTCAAGGAGTTGGTATAACAGTGTGCAGGGCGGTGACCGCGACCGCGGCTGGGTTGGGTGAGGTTAGGTGAGGACCAAGTTTAGGTAGGAACCAAGGTTAGGTTAGGTCCGGCAGGGTTTCAACCATTCCCGAGAAGCAAGCGACCTAAGTGAGCGAGGCACAGAGCATCCCAGCCAATCCCAGCCCGGGGTGCGGGAGGAGGACCGAAGCGCCCGCAGACACCAGTGTAGGCCGCCCTGCCAGGCGAGGGGCGCGGCGTGTGGCCTACCCCGCGACCCGCAGGCGCTAAGGGAGGAAGCAGCCCTGCGCTGTCTTAAAGTCGTGTTTTGGGCCGACTTTAAGCAGCCACTGCGTCTGATCCGAGGCGGGCCTTCGTGCTTTCTCAACGGGCATTTGGTCTTTGGACCTTCCTTTAGCATGCCTTTGTTGCGGAGTGCGATTATCCGCCTTAGTTTGGGAGCAGTACTGGCTCAAAGTTGATGAAAACAGTCAAAACTGCCTTTGAAAAATCGTGTTTTGGGCCGACTTTAAGCAAACACTGCGTCTGATCCGAGGCGGTATCTCCTACTCCCTCAACGGGCAATTGGTCTTTGGACTTTCCTTTAGCATGCCTTTGTTGCGGAGTGCGATTATCCGCCTTAGTTTGGGAGCAGTACTGGCTCAAAGTTGATCAAAACGGTCAAAAAGCATTTTTCAAAGGTTTCAAAGGCCGTTTTGATCAACTTTGAGACAATACTGCTCCCAAACTAAGGAGGATAATCGCACTCCGTAACAAAGGCATGCTAAAAGAAGGTCCAAAGACCAATTGCCCGTTGAGGGAGGACGACATACCGCCTCGGATCAGACGCAGTGGATGCTTAAAGTCGGCTCAAAACACGATTCCGCGTTCAGAGAGCAATCCATTGGTGG
Organism: Thrips palmi; assembly: GCF_012932325.1. Lineage (NCBI taxonomy): Eukaryota > Metazoa > Arthropoda > Insecta > Thysanoptera > Thripidae > Thrips > Thrips palmi. The sequence goes on along the minus strand of NW_023144630.1, from coordinate 3,897,180 downwards.
GGTCACACGTTCGGTTCGAGTCCCATTTAACGACTCTGCGGAGCTGAAAACGCGTCCAGAGTTTTGGGCGCCCCCACTGTGGGGCTGGGGCATGCTGAGGCAGCCGAAGCGACGAAAACGGCTCTGGGAATGAGTCCGCCGGCTGATGAGGCTGTGTGACGGTGGCGCGATATGATCGAATCTACTTAAGCTGACGGCGTGGTGACGGCGCGGCGAGGCGCCAGGCACGGCCAGGCACGGCCAGGCACGGCCAGGCACGCTAATCAGCGTGGCTATTTCCCATCGCCTCCCTCGCTCCCTTGTTTCCCTTGTTCTCGAGGCTGCCGGGGCTGGCGAGTCATCGAAGGTCCGTGATTGGTCGGGAAGGAACGGGGATGGAAAAGAGGGGGGGGGGAGGCAGTAGATCCACTCTCCTTGCCGCGCGGGGCGCGGAGGTCTCCTCCATAAACCTTGAGCAGGATAATAGACCACGGGAGATTTCGCGCGCCGTAACCTGGAAGAATCCCGAGTCCCGCGGGATTGCGGGGCGCGGCGGGGCGCGGCAAGCGCCTTGACAATTTCTTTACAAACCAGAGGCCCCCGGGAATGCGGGGAATCCAACCCGGCCTGGGCCCACCCCATCAATGGACTGCTCTCCGAACGAGGAATCTATTGGTGGGGTCACACGCTCGTTTCGAGTCCCATTTAGCGACTCTGGAGCTCAAAACGCGTCTAGAGTTTTGGCCCACTGTGAGACCGACCCGGCGGCGTAGCAGCGAGTCAGCGAGGCAGGGCACACGCGCGCGCCGGAGTTGCTCAAAGTATTTCCCGCTGTCTTGTTTGGCCAACAGCTCCCATATTGGCCGCACAACGCGACCTAGACTATGAAGCAGCCCCTCCCCCTCCCCCTCGGTGTGATGCTGGCCCGGATGCAGTGACGGGGCGCCCCCCGGATGCAAGAAGGCGCTGTGCGGTCCGACAAAGCGGCAAGTCCGCCCGCCGGACTCCAGCGAGACTCCAGCTTGCTCTGGCTGGAGGGCGCACAGTGGGCCAGAAGACCGGCGGAGGCGGCCAAAATCACGAACGCGTTTTGAGCTCCAGAGTCGTTAAGTGGGATTCGAACCGAACGTGTGACCCCACCAATGGATTGCTCTCCGAACGAGGAGTCCATTGGTGGGGTCACACGTCCGGTTCGAGTCCCGTTTAGCGACTCTGGAGCTCGAAACGCGTCTGGAGGTTTTGGCCGCCCCCACCGGCCTTCTGGCCCACTGTGCGTAGGGCGGCGTAGAGGCGCGAGAGAGACAGAGCGACGAAGCTGTTCTGCCGGAGCGAGGCTCCGGAAAGGGGTGGCTCGAGTGTGTCGGAGAAACCGACACATTTCAGTTTTCATTTCTTCGCAGCTCGCCCTTCTCTCTCTCTTGGTCTTCGCCCGTCGCCTCGGCGCTGGCTAGCGTTCCACCGATTTCCCGCCCCTCTTCCTCGCCTCCCCGTTTTCCCCATTTTCTCCCCGCCGTATTTTCGGCTGGAAAAGTGGCCCGATGAGAGTAATGGAAAAAGGAGCTCTGGCCTTCCCCTCCTCGGCGCAGTCGGCCCAGTCGGGCCGGCCGGGCCTCTCTTCCTGGCGCTTCTGCCGGCCGCTCAAGGAGCTAGACGTGGGGAGAAGTCAGACGATTCGAGGAGAAGTAAGAAGAATTAAGAAAAAGTAAGGAGAAGTACGAAGAATTAAGAAAAAGTAAGGAGAATTAAGTCTGCTTTTCATTGCACTCTGTCCAAACTTACAGCGTCGTTTCCTCACTGGGGAAAGCGTGCCACCGGTCCTCTGCCGCGTGCTTCGGACACGTGCCGCGCATTTCAACGAGAGGGAAAGAAACAGGGATATTAATTGTAACGACGCGCGCTGGCGCGTGCGTCCAGCCTGGGCTTACCGCCCCACCTGCCGCTGCGTCGCTCTGTCTCTCTCGCACTCGTGGGCCTCGTGGGCCGTGCCGCAGAGGTGCGAGAGAGACGGAACGACGCAGGGCACTGGTTGCCGCACTGGTTGGCGCGCGTGCTGTCTATCGGCCATCTCGGCCACGTGGCAGCGCGGCGCCACAGTGGGCCAGAAGACCGGCGGAGGCGGCCGAAACTCCAGACGCGTTTTGAGCTCCGGAGTCGCTAAGCAGGACTCAAACCGAACGTGTGACCCCACCAATGGATTGCTCTCCGAACGAGGAATCCATTGGTGGGGTCACACGTTCGGTTCGAGTCCCGGTTAGAGACTCTGGAGCTCGAAACGCGTCTTGGCCGCCTCCGCCGGTCTTCTGGCCCACTGCGAGTCGCTCTGGCCCCTGGCCGGCCAGGCAATAAGCGGCCACTTCCAGGCCGGATACTCTCTGATCGCGGTCGACGCTGAGCCTGTGGCTTTGGCGGTCTTGGCGGGTTTGGCAGGGACCCCACTGCTTCCGAGGGGCCGGCCCGTCGCTCCGTCTTCGTCGCACTCGTGGGCCGAGCCGTGGGTGCGACAGAGACAGAGTGACTCGAGGTGGCGAAGTGGATGGATGGCACTGTGATCGGGTTGGCTGCGCCCTGCCCTTGCCCTGCCTGCGCCTTGGCCTCTCCGTTATGAAAATGCCCGCGCCCCGCGCCAAAGTTTTTCGTCGCGTCGCCGGGGCCGGGGATCGAACCACCGCCAGCGAGCCACGCGCAGGGCTCAGGATATCGGAGGGGATAAATTTGGGTCTCGAACCGCGTACCAGTGTAGCAGCGAAGCCAGCGGGGCGAAGCGGGAGAGGCGAGCGAAGCGGATTGGAGGTGAACGACTGTGTGCACAGGGCGGCACGGCACAGGGGGCTCTGGCTGTCGGCGCCTCCTCTCTCTCCGAGTCCCTCTCCCTCCAGGCCGTCCACGTCCACGTCGTCCACGCCGTCCACGGGGAGACCGTCTCTACATGTCGCTCTCGTTCAAGCTGCGTTTATCCGCTACTAAGCCCAAAAAACAACACCAAAAAACAAAAAAAAAAACAGTGTGACGAGGTGGCCCGCATGCAGCCCCCTGATTGCACTGGCTTGCCCCCCCCCCCTCGCCACTTGCAAATATTGGCTCGGCAAGGGAGGCTGACCGCTCGCCGTCCGCTGTGGACACTGTCAGGACGAGTCGGACGAACGGAAAAGCCACTGTTTAGTTGGGTGCAAAAAATCTCCTTGCTCTGGAAAAAAATGTGCAGACGGCATGAAGAATATAAAGCGTCACAGATTTCGATCGGCCTTGGCTTCCAGGCTCCCCGGCTGCTCTTCTCTATCACGCACAGTGGGCCGGACGACCGGTGAGGCGGCCAAAACTCTAGACGCGTTTTGAGCTCCAGAGTCGCTAAGTGGGACTCGAACCGCACGTGTGACCCCACCAATGGATTGCTCTCCGAACGAGGAATCCATTGGTGGGGTCACACGTTCGGTTCGAGTCCCATTCAGCGACTCTGGAGCTCAAAACGCGTCTGGAGTTTCGGCCGCCTCCACCGGTCTTCTGGCCCACTGTGGGGCCGGCTGCTCTGCGCTGCGCCCCGCGGCCCTGACGGACACTCGTACACCCCGAGCGAGCCGCGCCGCCTGATGGGGATTGATGAACCGGCATCCACAAACACTGGGCCCAGAATTTCCCGCCCGCGAACTTGATCGCAGCAATTAAACGCGACGAAAAGCCAATTCGGACGAGCCTGCGCCGCGCCGCGCCGGGCCGGCCGGACCTCTGGCTGCTTGTCAGCGCGTCGATCGTCCGCACCTGTGACTCTCTTGTTGGTTCCGAGGCGACACTGTTGGGTTGGGACTGGGTTGCCAGTGTGCCAGTGCTCTCGCTAAAACGGCCGCCACTTGCCGGGCGGTCCTCAGCAGCCTGTAAGTCTCCGGCAGGCCCTTGGCCGGGCCCTCCGGGTCCTTTGCGCCCTTTGCGCCTTGCCGGGAAGTGAATTGGCCGGTGGACCGCCCCGCCGCTCGTCCCTAAGCCCTTTGTCAGTACGCGGACAATATGCATAGTTTATCCAGGGGACCACGAGTGTCGTGCCGGTGCCCTTGGCTTCCTTGGCGGCCCTTCGGGTCCAGCCAGCAGCCCTGCGGCCCAGCGGCCCTTCTGCTTCGGCTTGGCACTGCTTGCCCCGCACAGTGGGCCAGAAGACCGGCCCAGCGGCCGAAACGCCAGACGCGTTTTGAGCTCCAGAGTCCCTGAACAGGACTCGAACCGAACGTGTGACCCCACCAATGGATTCCTCGTTCGGAGAGCAATCCATTGGTGGGGTCACACGTTCGGTTCGAGTCCAGTTTAGCGACTCTGGAGCTCAAAACGCGTCCGGGGTTTTGGCCGCCTCCGCCGGTCTTCTGGCCCACTGTGGGCCGCCCCGCCCTCTCGGAATTAACGCGATGAAGCTTTTACGGTGGGGGCGTGGGTGTGCATGTCGCGCTTATCGAAGCCAAGGTCGCGGTGGGGGCGGGCCGGGCGGAGAACTCCGTGGCGGGCTACGGCTGTTACGACCGGGTGGGGCGGAAAATCCAACTGACTTACACACACACAGGCCCAGAAATTGAAAAAAAAAATATGACATCCCTTTGTCACTACACTGCCCTATGCGGTTTGAACCGCAGAGCGTTTTCTGCCGTCCATTTGGCCGTCCTTGTCGCGGACCCGAAGCTACGCGAAGCTAAACCCCAAAATAAGAAAACTTCCGTAAAGTATCCGAAATATCGACAGGGCCCGCGCAGGCTCCAATGGCTGTCTCTCTCTCGTTCGCACTCCCAGCGCGCGCGATAGAGAGAGACAGCCTGCCGGCCCCCCGGCCATCAATCGGCGCACAAGTTTGCGGGGGCGAAAAGAAAAAATAAAGTAAAATAAAGAATGGAAGGGAAAAATGGGCTTTTGGGGTTGACTGTCTGGGCGCCATCCCGCTACGCGGGCTACGCGGCGCGGAGCGCGGCCAAGACAGGGTCGTCGCTCTGTCTCTCTCGCACTCGCGGGGCCGCCAGGCGACGCCAGGCCGCAGGGGTGCGAGAGAGACAGCGCTGGTCGGAAGCGGACTACAGGCCAAGGCCCTCGAGCCGGCGGCGGGGCGGGGCGTCGCCAAGTCTGGCCCCGAAGCCGAAGTCGCGGCGCCATCCACGCCGTGCCTCTGCCGCCATCCTGCAGGGACCCAGGGACCCTCTATCTCCGCGCTGTTCTCGTCCATGTAGGGATTATTCACCTCGAGTGCTATCGGGAGATACGCGGTGTCTCGAGCGGCCAAAGGCAAAGCGGCAAAGCCTCGCGGAATCCACTTGACGGCAGGACAGCGCCACTCCCTGCCCACAGTGGGCCAGACGACCGGCGGGGGCGGCCGAAATTCCGGACGCGTTTCGAGCTCCAGAGTCGCTAAGTGGGACTCGAATCGAGCGTGTGACCCCACCAATGGACTCCTCGTTCGGAGAGCAATCCATTGGTGGGGTCACACGTTCGGTTCGAGAAAGATTGGCGCCGTGAAGTTGGTCAAAACGCAGACGACGTGTTCGCTGATTACAACGTCTGGCAATAACTTGCTCTATCTCGCCCTTGCTTGCCCGCACCTTGCCCGCACATGCCGCCTAGGCCGTCTTACACTTGTTGAAGCCGCTCGCTCGCTCTGCTCGTCGAGGGAGCTTTGCGCTCTCCGATTTCGGCGCGGTTTCGCGACTTGGGGAGTCGAGGCTTGCTGGCTGCGCGCCCGATGGGTATCACTTGATGGGATTCCTGTTTCAGAGACAGAAACTACTGTCGCTCCGCTCTGGCGGCTCTGGCGGGGCTCCGCGCTAGTTGCTCTCGTTACTCCCCGTCCCGCGACTCCCAGCGCCTCCATGATCCCTTCTAAAATTCGCTCCTCTGTCTGTCTGTCTGTCTGTCTGTCTGTCTGTCTGTCTCCCCATGGCACCGCATCCTCTTCCTGCATTTCTCCTCCTCCCCCCCCCCCCCCACGACGTCTCCAGCCGCCAGGCAGAAGATCAGGGCTTGATGGCGCGCGCGAGACGCGAGTCGGTGGTTCGAGGACCCCGATTTGGGTGCAGGGCGGCACGGAGGGTGCAAAGGCGTGGGGAGGGGTGAGAAAAAAGGGGGAGAATACGTATACATATCTGTGGCGACAATGGCGCGCAGGGCACTGCCAGGCAGGCAATGCCAGGCAATGCCGCGCAAGCGCCGTTTCTTTGGGATATGGATTGCCGAGGCCACTTGGCACATATCGCCACATCGTCCCAGCTCTCCTTTTTGCTTCCTTCTCTCTCTCTCTCTCTCTCTCTCTCTCTCTCTCTCTCTCTCTCTCTCTCTCCCTCTCCTGGTCCTCTCTCCTCTGTCCTTCGCCCTTCCTTCCTGGTGACGCTAACCACCCGGGCGTTCCCCACCCCTTGCTGCACAGTGGGCCAAAACCCCGGACGCGTTTTGAGCTCCAGAGTCGCTAAATGGGACTCGAACCGAACGTGTGACCCCACCAATGGATTGCTCTCCGAACGAGGAATCCATTGGTGGGGTCACACGTTCGGTTCGCGTCCCATTTAGCGACTCTGGAGCTCAAAACGCGTCTAGAGGTTTGGGCCGCCCCACCGGTCGCTGGCCCACTGCGACGAGGGACTTAGCAACCAGGTCCGGGGTTGCTCCTCGCTGACACGGACGGACAGCACACGTCAGAGCGTCCCCCGGCGGGGCCGCGGCGGACGAGTAGAGTGAGGTGTCCCCCGCAAGGTCGTCGCGTGTTCCGATTGGCGGTCACGCGACGCCGTGACGTCACAGTTATGAATGGACGCTGATTTGCAAGACTCGTCTCATTTGGGTCCGGCCCTTTTCGGCCTTTCGGCGTCCAATCACAACGCGCCGCTGACGTCACTTCCACCACACTGGGCCTCTAATCAGGGCGCGCATTAACACGTTGGGAGAATCAAGCCTCGTTATGCCGCCGGTGCATCGAACGGTCTCTCTCGCACCTCTCCGGCACGACCCGTGAGTGCGAGAGAGGCAGCCTGCAGTGTGTCGATGCGACTGACGGCCTGTGAGAAATAGGCCAGACCAAACCAGGACGGCAACACTAGCCAAGTCTCGACAGCGAAGTCCGGCCGAAGTCCGGGGAAGTCCCTGCGTCTCTGCTCTGCCAGGCCTGGCCAGGTCCGGCAGGACGTCAATGCTGGCGGGGCTGCCAGGCTCGGCATCTGGAGCCAGCCCAGCTCGGCGCCGCCCCGGGCGGGAACCGTCCAATCCCCGCCAACTTCTTTCCCGCCTCCACCAGTCTTCTGGCCCACTGTGCGCCGCGCCACAACACTGTGTAGCGCCTTTCACGGTTTGACAGGCAATGCCGCGATTTTTCAACTCGCCGGTCCTCGGTCCTTGGCCTCGGTTCCTTCCGCCTGGACAGGCGTGGCCGCGCGAGCGTGGCGAACGTGGCGGGCCTGTCGTGCGTGGTGACGTCACGCACAGTGGGCCGGAAGACCGGCGGAGGCGGCCGAAATCCCGGACGCGTTTTGAGCTCCAGAGTCGCTAAGTGGGACTGGAACCGAACGTGTGACCCCACCAATGGATTCCTCGTTCGGCGAGCAATTCAACGGCGGGGTCACACGTTCGATCCGAGTCCCATTTAGCGACTCTGGAGCTCAAAACGCGTCCGGGATTTTGGCCGCCTCCGCCGGTCTTCCGGCCCCTGACGTGGCGATGGTGACGTTGACGTCGCGAGCTGAACCGAGGCCGAACCATGCACCTGCCACACGTGATGGCATGCTTTCGTTAACGAGATTCAACGTACGGCGCCTCTGCTTGTCTTGGCTGGCCGGCTCACGACACGCCGGGCTAGCCGGGCAAGCCGGGCACCACGCTAGCCAACACTGTACCACCACGACTCGACAGCGCAGCACAAGCGCAGCCAGTACGTCATTTTTGTTTTACGCGTCTAGTGGAAAATTCTCCCCTCGCGCGTCAAAACACACGTCCGCACTGTGGGCTAGAAGCCCGGTGGAGGCGGTCGAAATCCCGGACGCGTTTTGAGCTCCAGAGTCGCTAAATGGGACTCGAACCGAACGTGTGACCCCACCAACGGACTGCTCTCCGAACGAGGAATCCATTGGTGGGGTCACTCGCTCCATGGTGGACTGTGGACCACACACGCCCTACACCCTCTCGCTGCGCGGCGGCCAAGGGGCCGCAGGGCCACAAGGACCAGAAGGACGGCCCGGCAAAACGGAGAGGACGCGAAGAAATAGTGTTTCAAGCAACGCACACACACACACACAACCACACACGAAGCGCGGCCTCGGCGCCCCGCACAGCGGATTGCTTCCGAACGGAGCTTCTGTCGCTCTGTCTCTCTCGCTCTCGTCGGGGGCCCTGTAGTGGTGCGAGAGAGACAGAGCGACGCGAGGCAAGTAATTGGCTCCCTGGAGGAAAATGTGTCTCTTTTTTTTTTTAGCGAGTCCAGTCGGACAGCGAGGGCCGTGTATCATATGGTTGCTTGGTCGAGCGGGACGGGGCAGGGCGGGGCGGGGCAGGGCGGGGCGGGGCGGGGCGGGGCGGGGCTGCCTTGTTGAGAGTTCAATATTCCGAAGCACGGCGCCTCACTCAAGTCAGACCCACAGCGAGCCACCACAGAGTCTTCTTTCCACGCAAATGAAAGTCCCGGTCGCACGCAGAATGAGTGGCCAACCTTTCACCCCGGAATCCTCTTGTTTGTTGACGAGCGGAAAAATACACTGGTTTAGTTCCACCCCAGCAGCAAGGGTGCATGGCGACGAATGCAGTGGTGTACGTTTGCAGCGGAAGAGTGGAAAAAAATGCGTGATGTTAAAAATACAGTCGTTCTTGAATTGAGTCGGTCGGGGGCAACTAATAACGCCACGAATCGAGTGGAAAGTATTCACAATGGTTGCCAAAAGCGCGCGCAAAAAAAGCGCACACACAGACTGAAACAGGACAGTGCAGCAGCCAGCGCCGCCACCCTTCCGCAGCCAAAAAGCGAGGCGATCATTTTCCCGCCAAGGCAGGCCGCTATTCGGCCGCACAGTGGGCCAGAAGACCGGTGGGGGCGGCCGAAACTCCAGACGCGTTTCGAGCCCCAGAGTCGCTAAATGGGACTCGGACCGAACGTGTGACCCCACCAATGGACTCCTCGTTCGGAGAGCAATCCATTGGTGGGGTCACACGCTCGGTTCGAGTCCCGTTCATAGACTCTGGAGCTCAAAACGCGTCTAGAGTTTCTGCCGCCGACGCCGGTCTTGTGGCCCGCTGAGTCGGCAGTGGTTCGAAGTGGAGCCCCAAGCCTCGATGCATGATTAGTTTGAAGGATGGCGCTAAGTTGGAGAGGGGCGCCATTCGCCGCGTGGCCGCGTCGTGCCGCCGGGCCCTTGGCTGCCGGGCCACGCAGCGTAGCAGCGCGCGCGCCAAATTAGAATCGCTGAGTGAACAGATTCCACGCCGCGGCGGTCTAGCCAGTCTAGCCCTATGACTAGACTGCCCAGACGAGTCTAAACAACGACCGCGGACTGACTGGCTGACTGGCCGGGGTGACTGAACTGACTGAACCACTGCATGGCCACTGCCATCGGAGACGCGGAACCACGGCGTGGTATCGACGACTCGAGCGCCTGGCCGGCCAAGGTGCGCACTGCGTGGCACAGCGTGGCACAGCGTGGCACTGCGTAGCGAGTTCGATGGTTCGCCTCCACCCGGGTCCCAAGGACCTTTCGTCGCTCCTCTGTCTCTGTCACACTCGTGGGGCGTCCCGAGAGCCAGAACGACGAAACGAGCCTTCGGCAAGGGTCCGTTCATAATCCGGCCCCCGTTTCCAGCGGTCGGACTAACGACCCTCACCCAAGGCCCCTAAATCGGCAGCCTGCTAATGATTCGGTGAACGGCGGGGACGGCGGGGACGACCCGCACCGTGTGCAAACTAGATTGCGGACATGTTTGCCGGCCTTGGGTCCGCCCCTGCTTGCCCCTGGCCCGCCCTGCCCGTGCCGTCCTTCGCGCGAGCCCCACGGCTGTGCCCTTGCTTCCCCAGGTAGCCCCGCCGCAAAAGTACACCCGAAACGTGACCTGAACCAAGAGACTAGAGGTAGCTTAGGTTAGGTTGGGTTAAAATAGGTTAGGATAGGTTATGATAAACTGACAGCCTAGTGTGTACTCAGTACACTTCTATCGTAGTCTAAGGGGTGCACTCAGTACACAGTAAGTGCTCGGTACACACTCGAGTTTTCAGTGCGGGGAAATTGAAGGTTTGGCACCGTTAATTCTGAAATCACCCTGTTGCTCTCTCGCGATCGGTTCACAAGCTTTTCGTCCTGTGCCTTACACAGGCGCGTTTTAAGGGAGGGGGGGAGGGATTCTTAAAACGCCTGATAGTTGGCAACCAGCATCACATGCCCCAGTAGGTAGGCAAAATGTACACAATCCCCCCCCCCCCTGTCGGAGGCTCCTTGAACCGCGCCCGGCCTGACATGGAGGCGATGATGCGCTCTTAAATTTGACGTGCGCTTACCTCACTCTGCAACGGTATCCATCACGGTGGCCAGCTAACACACTGACAGCGCCACGGGCTGCACTTGCGGCGACACGCACTCACGTTATAAACAACAACAAACCACCCCGTTCGGGGCCGCGGCGGCAGTGGGGCGCCTTTGGGTCTTCCGCGGCCGAGCCGGGCCGAGCCGCGCGGGCCCCGAAAGAGGCGCGAACGGGCTGGCGGGGCGGGGCGGCGCGGCGCGGGGCGGCACTAGGACAGCGGCGACTCCTCGTGGCGACCGAGGCGACGGCCCTCGAGAGCCTGGCAGCCTGGCCCCGCGGCCCTAGAGGCCCGGCCCGATGCTGGCGATGCGATGCGACCGGCCCGCGGTCCCCGGTTCCCGATACCACGATACGACGGCCTAGGCACGGCGACGCGGGGGCGCGGGGCCGCCAGTCGATTGAGCAGGCGGAGCGCGCGGAGAGTGGCGCCGCGGCGCCCTGCGTCGCGACGACGCCGACCAACCTCGCCGACGACGGCACGACGGCGGCCTCTGGGGCCTCTTGCTGCCCGGGCGGGGCCCTTCGGTTCGGTCCCCTCGCTTCTGTCCCCACGGTCCGGCGATGGACGAACGAACACTAGGCTAGTGTGACAACCTCTCCTCAACTTCGCGCTGCTTCGCGCGCAATCGGGTTGACGCGGTGCTGTACAGGCGCCCCTCCCCCTCCTTGCCGGCACCCCCCCCCCCTTTCTCCGCAAGCGGTACTTCCCTCCGGCCGACTCACAATCGTCGCGTCGGCAGCGGCCATGCCATGGGCCATGCGGCAGCAGTGGCCAGCACGGCCAGCACGGCCAGCATGCAGTGCAGCGCGGAGATCAGCTGATTCGGAGGGGCGGCGTCAGTGTGAATGACGCGAGAGAGACAGAGCGACGAAAACGACTCTCGGGTTCAGTTCGCAGGCCAACTATCATCGCTGACCGTTTGCGACCTCTCGGCCCGCGGGCCAGTCACCCACGGCCACCCGCGGACGAAGCGAGACTTCGGACGGAATCGGTCCGCAGTGTCTCGAGCCACCAGCCACCCCGCCGTGCTCGCGTTGGTCGTTTGGTCACGCGGCACGGCTCTGTGACATCACTTGGCCAACTTTGTGCGGAAACGTGAGCGATGGCCGACAGGGACAGGCCGACGGCACACTCATTCCGAGTCGTTCTCGTCGCTCTGTCTCTCTCGCACCTATCCGGAACGCCCCGTGAGTGCGAGAGAGACAGAGCGACGAGAACGACTCTCGGAATCAGTCTGCAGGCCGATAGGGCGCTAATGGCGCGTGGCGCAGCCAGGAGGGGGGGGGGGGGGCGGCTTAGAAGGCGACTTTCGTTGGCCCGTCTCCCACATTTTTCTACCTTTCGTCTTTTGTGGTTTTTCTTCCCGTTTTTGCCGTGCCATCTGCAACTGCGTCCTCTGCATGCCAGCCCCAGCCCGAGAAGAGCGTTGCCGCCAAGGGGGATTCGCAAATAAAGGACATGTGTTAGTTTGGAAGATATACTTTTTATTTCAAAGCAAAGTGACTGACTGACAAACTCAACCACATCAAGATACATGTTGCAAGTAATATCACAGTTTTTAGTAGAAGCATGTCCAGGCTCAATGATTGAAGTATCAGCTAGGTTGGACAGAGAAAACGTAGGACTATTATCTGTGCCAAATCAATGATAGTTTTTTTTTTTTAAAAAGAAAAAAAAAAGACTGACTGCTTATGTTTGACAATTAAAATTACAGCTGATACTTATGGATTCCCACAACACAAAGAAGGAATTCCAACTGTCAAGGTGAAGCCCAAAACACCAGCTATAATGACATCTGTATAAGAAACACGCACTTCTGACACAATATGCTTCAACAAGACAATGGATTTATTGAAGCGACCTTGATGGAGTTCTAACATACAGTTAAATAATAAATAAAATAATATTGTAAACATTTTTTACACAGTAGCCTCAGTGCTATAGAAGAATTACTTAATTCGCCTGCTAATAAATCAAATAATTCCTTGCATTAAAGTACCTATACCTTAAATTTAATCAGTCTACACTAACACTGTACAAGGGAAGGTAGGGAAGCCTTTTAATCCAAATCAATCATGATTTGAATCCACATGACTTTCGGTCTTTTCTGCCACAATTTCAGATAAAGCAACTAGGTAAAGCAAGTGACAACAGATAAAAACTCCAATGAGAAAACACACAGAAGAGGGATTCAGAATGCAAGCAGGTTATACAAGACAGCACACTTCTGAAATTTTTAAATTTTATTTTGCATGCAATTGATAAACAAGGTGTGTGGTCTGTCGAGGTACTGCCTGTTGCAAAAGAATCTTACACTCCGGCCGGGATTTTCGACCCCATCGTCTTGGCCCATTCAATTTTGAGGGGTATTGTAAGTGAGCTGATTGTAGATGTCTATTCAAGGTAAAATCAACTCGCTTACTATACCCTTTTAAAATGAACGGTTTGGACGCTGGGGGCGAAAAACCAGGCTGGATTGTCAGAGTCTTTTCCACCCAGTTCAGTACAAAATTTATCACAAAGAGACAGGTATTTACCCTTGAATATTCAGACTATTATATCCAATCTACAACAGCTCCTGTCAGCTGAAGAGTTCCACATTACATACAGCCTTTCCAATTTTATAAATATGAATTCACAGAATGTGAAACAGTCAAAGTACCAAAAGTACATAAATAAGAACAAACAAATTAATAATCAAACTGCAGCATGTAAAGCTCAAGTCAAATAATTAGACAACTGTGAAAAACAAAGTTTCAACTAGCCAGATTTGTCTTTTCCTACAGATTAAAAAATGATAAGTTGCACACCTTTTCAAGACAAACATCTCACAAAACAAATAAATTACAATTGTTAAAACAGAACACTGAAAATCTGGCATCCTGGTCCACTGATATTGCAAGACAAGCCTATCTGAATGAACAATATGTAAAAAGTGAATTCCAGTTAATTTTACCTGACACACATATACACCTTTTGGAAAGGTGAATTAAAGTTTCTTTTGAGATAAGAAATAGAGTATAACTTCCAAAGGGAGGTACAACCAACCAATCAACCGTCTATCTACAAATAGAACAAATATTTACAGAGCAATCACAAAAGAGGTATTGCAATATGTTCAGTGAATAGAAGTTTTTCTCAGCACATTTTTAAGTACAGGACGATACTTCTAAAATATTTTTAACTCTTTCTTTTTTTTTGTTCTTAAGAACTTACCCAATAGGTAAACAATATGATTATTTATATTATACATGCAAATTCCAAGATCCACCATAATAAAAAAAAACAAAGGAAAGAAGAAAAATAGACATTAAACAACCATCTCTCACATTCTTGAAAGAATTGGTCAATGGTGCAGTCTTATGATAAAATGACCTAATGGTTTCTTTGATTTTTTTTTAAAGAAATGCAACTTGGAATAATGCAACAACAGATTACATTTAATTTAAAAGAAAAAGAACTTTTAACAATCACATTCTACAAAAATATTCCTTTGCAATTAACAAACTTGAAAGTGAATCATAACAATAGGTACCTTAAGAGCGACTTGAATTTGAGGTTTTGACTCTTCGGTCACTACGCAATTTCTGACGGGTCATGAGATGATCCAATGATCTGCGGACTGATACTCGATACCTTCTGTTGGCATTGTTCTTGCCAATATCAGACAAGCGATCAAGTTCATTGCACCTTGGTTTTTTAGTTTCAGGGGACTCTGATCCACTTGACGATGTATTCACTTTGTGCTTTTTCTCTTTGGGGTCATTAGAGGCGTTGGGTGCATTTAATTTCCTTTTTGATGTTGTTGGTTTCACTTTGGGTGGAGGAGGGGCTGCTGGTGACTGTGATTGCTTTGATGACCTTGGTCTTGAAGCAGAATTAGAGGAAGACGTGCTTTGAGATGATGTTCTTCTAGAGGGCAGAGATTTTCGTTCAGATTCTTTCTTTGACTTCTCATCATTATAGGCTATAATTTTCTTTTCGATTTCTTTCAAACAGCTTGCAGGCTTTTTCTTGGGTTCCTCTGTTTGTTTCGACTTCGGCACAGGTTTAAATGCTTTTGTCTGACTGGAAGTAGCAGCCTGTTTCTTAACTTGAGTCTGCTGTTGAGGGCGCTGAGAAGCAGCAGAAGAGGAAGCAGTGGCAGCAGCAGAAGAGGAAGCAGTGGCAGCAGCAGAAGAAGAAGCAGCGGCAGCAGCAGGTGCTTGTTTCACACTCTGAGTGGTTGGTTTGGCTGATGCTAGAGACAAGACACGGCGCACAGGCTGGGCAGTCTGAGGTGCCGGCTGCACCTCGGCGCTCTTAGAATTTTCAGAGGCAGACAGTGACTTAGTCCGCCTTTGTTTCAAGTCACTGAGGGTGGGTAGGATGTCTTCATAAGATTGGAAAAATTCATCTCTATCCTCAGGATCTTCAAAGCATGATTCAATCCAGCCCCTGCCCAAAGCTAGCATGGCACCAGACTCTTCAAAGTCTTCCGGACTGAGTGGAACTTCATACAAACAGTCTGCGTCCTCTTCAATCAGGTTCCTCATGGTGCCCATACAGGTTCCCTGACGCAACGCAGCTCCGCAAGTGCAGTGCACAGGACAGTGGGGGACTTTTTGCGGGTCCTCCTGGGTCTGGATATCGATTATAACATTATCACTAGTCTGCGTGCTGCTACGTTTCTCTTTCCAGACTGCTTGCGGAGGAGGCAAAA
The DNA here is from genome assembly GCF_012932325.1 of Thrips palmi. Taxonomy (NCBI): domain Eukaryota; kingdom Metazoa; phylum Arthropoda; class Insecta; order Thysanoptera; family Thripidae; genus Thrips; species Thrips palmi. Next base: position 3,881,998 of record NW_023144630.1, on the reverse strand, counting down.
TTTCAGACTTGGTTAATTGAGGCCACCTTGTTCTACCTTGAGCCGAAAATCTAGGACCAGGGGCCATCGGAAGAGAGTGTATTGTGGATTGAGTCCCACCAACCTCCGATTCAGGGGGATCTGATGCTAAGTCGATTACTTCTGGAGAAATAGTTACAGTGGGTGGAGAAGGTCCTTTCCTCGGAGCGACATCGACTTCATCACTATCTGGTATAATCTCAATACTGAGTGACTTGGGAATAGCATTTCTAATTGATAGCCCTCCAGAAGATGGATTTTGAGGCAGTTTCTGAGATTTGCTTGAAGCACCATCAACACGAGTGATTTGAACACCCCAGTCAGTAGAGTTTCTATCTTTGGGTGGACGAATGGAAACAGGCGCTTTGCTAGAAACTAGTTGGATACTAAGTGATGGAGAAACTCTCGTTGCCTCATCAAGCTTCTTAAAATTTTCAGCCATTGAGCATAAAATGTTGGCAGTTGAAGGTGCTTCTGAAGAAACTGGGCTATTCTTGAAGGCGTCTGCCATTAAACTGAGGATGTTGGGACTCTTCTGTGCAGTTTCCGTGCCTTTGCTCGACATCATTTTAGATTTTTCAGACAGTCTGTCTGAAAACCTAACAACAGGACTTCCTGCACTAGAACCTCCTGTGTTATCTAATGGTGATGTACCAGTTCTCTTTTGAGGAGGGTTGATTTCAGCTCTAGTACCCTTACTATTTGCTTTGGAGTTCTCCTGCTTAGAATTTTGTTTTGGCAAAGACTTTACAGGTCTGCTTGGAACTTGGAAGCAGTTCAAATCTTCTTTTGAAAGGCGTGAGCTTCTTCTCACTTCATTCAAAATGCCCACTTTAGAATCTTCTGAAGCTGAACTGTCATTAAGGGTACTTTGATGGCTTGATCGAGTCTGCCTTTGTTCTGTGGGAACAGAGGATGGCTGAGTAGATTCAGCTTGGGTAGCCCCTTCATGATCTGCCATGTACCCAGAATTCTCCCGTGTGTCTGAAATAGGCTGAGACAATTCGGTGCAGTCTTCCACATCACCCTGATATCCTTGAGAACTACCTAAATTCCGTCCACTTCTTAGAATGGATGCTAGAGTTCTTTTAGCATTTTCGCGAAGCTTGTTAGGCGACTTGAATCTGTAGCGTCTCTGAGGAGACTTCCGTAACCGTAATGAAATCTTCTTCTTCCAGTCTTGCACCTTGTCTTTGCTTTGCAATGCTGACTCCTGTCTTGGTGAATTTGAAAAATCTTTCCTCAGGAATGACAGTCTCGAGGGCAGTGAGAGTCGCTTCGGTCCTTTCCGAGACATAGCAAAATCCATTTTTAATTTCATGAGGTTAACATTGACCTCAGTTTGTCTCTTGTAATATGTCCTTCGGGGTTGTTTGAACTCCTTCTTGCTTGAGGACGATGCTGTTGCTAAAGTTTCATCAGTCAAGAACAATCCTTGGTTTAAGGTATCGTCCGACTCATTTGAAACAACAGCGCTCATATGAGGCTTCACAGGTGTAGTGCTGGATTGCTGCCTGATTGCCTCTACAGAGTCATTATTAACAAAACTTTCAGCTTTTGCTAATAAAACTGGTTCAGTACTGCCTACAAGAGAAATAGAACTTGGCAGGCCTTCACTATCAGCATTCTGTGAAACTACGACATCAGTATCAATGGTATCCTCAATCTTCACTACACTGCTGAGGTTAGTACTTTGACCTGCAGTAACTGATTCTGGATAAAGATGTGGTACTTTCCCTTTTGAAGGTCCTGGGCTTTTCTTGCTGCTTCCCATCTTCGCAGGGCTCCCAGCTTTTGCTTTCCTGGGAGATCGGGTCTCTTTATCAGGTAAAATGGGGCTGATTCCTTGCACACAGTGTGCTGGCTGACTTGGAGTGGTGGCTTCTTTTTCTTTTGTCGCAGGCTGCTGGCTGAAGGTGCTGGCCATAGAGCTTAAAATACTAGCAGTTCTCCGTCGCATCCCAGGAGATGCAGGTTTATTTGTAGCGGGCTTAGGAATATTATCTGCTGACAGTCTCCTTTGAGCAGCTGGGCCAGACCGGTTCCTCGTCTTAAATCCTTTCATTTGATTTAAACATTCAAGTGCCTTCAGAGCTTGTTCAGTTTCCTTTTTGACAATCTCTTGGGCAGCATCCCAATCACACGAAAGAGGAACCCTCTTGCGACCTGGGCTGTTGATATGAATGCCATTGAAATTACTCAGGAACAAATTTCCATTGACAGTCTTCTTGGATGCAGCAACTGTGACATTGCAATTCTCAGTAGAGCTGCCAGTTGGTATGGCAGATGCATTGCTTGATGTTCCAACAGCTTGAACTCCAGAAACCACATTACTGCTGCCTACAGGAACTGAATTGGTAGCTTCAACAATGCTCATGCTGGAGGAGTCATTCTGCACATGGTTTGCCTCCTCAACATTTATGGTTTCCAAAACAGGCACCCTCTTCACTTGGGGCACATTTTCGGTAGGAGATGGTATTCGTTCAGCTGTTTTACACGCATTGTTCCTGCTATCATTGGTAACTTTGGTGCCCTTCTTACTTGGGGAGCCTGGACTCAAGAAAATATCTGCATCTTTGACTTCTTTTGACGCTTTTTTCAGCTCTTTACTTGTGGATTTTGTTGGCAAGCTTTCTAAGCTGACTGATTTTCTACCCAAGCCATTCTTTGCTGATTTGGGGCTGACAGGCGAGAGGCCCTGAGCATTGGGACTATTTCTCAAACTCTTTCTAACCACCACCTGCGCTTTTCTTGGGGACTCATTATTTAAATGGCTATCTATATCAGAGCCATGAGAGAGACGCGTCCTGGGACGGCTGAAGACAGGTACCGATGTGACAGAAGCCTTGCTTCTCGTAGTCCGTTTGGATGAGGAAATGTCAGAGACAGAGTCCTTAGAATCATTGACACCCTTAGTTGGACTCTCACATTTAGATCTGTTTCTAGTCATCCGTACATTGCCAGTATCTTCAAAGAGATCTGTTATCACACTAGAGCATTCAGACTTACGGTCCTCGCAACCAACTCCATTCACAGACTCACTTGCAGAGAGGTTCAATTGTCGAATAAGTTCACTTGCTGAGCTAGGCATGTCATAATCATCATCTGACAAAGGCAATTCCACTAATACTCCGTCATTTTCAATCACTGAGTTTTCTTTCACACTAGGATCACAGGGAAGGTCACCCTTGTTACTCAAAGGTCCTAAAATGTCAGATGAGCTTTTATCCATTGCTTTAGCCACTAGAGGAGAGCCCTCAGGGTTCTTCTCTGGACTCTCAAATTTGACACCTTTGGAAGTTAACAGCTTTGGAGCCAGTCTTGTCCAAGATGCTTTGATGTGTTTCCTTGCTTTGTTGTTATTTGTTAGATGAGATCCTAGAGAATCGAAAGGCACAAAGTTCATGCCTTCGTCGATGTAGGTGACACTTGAGGATTTCTTCTCAACACTGACAGGCTTGGGAGTTGGGTGGTACTTGATTTGCAGCAGGGGTAAGTCAATTACAGGAGGCGCAGAAGGAGCACCATTCTCAGAGGCGGGACCACAAAGCTGCAATATTTCTTCAGGTACCACACAGTTGACAGCAGACATCCTATGCCATGGTCCTGGAACAGCAGTTCTGGAAGGAAGAAAAAAAAATTTCAACAAATTAAAGGTGTGATACATTAGTAAATAAAAAGGACTGAACTTAATTTCTTACCCTTTGGGAATTTTGGGTATTGAAATAGGATATAATTTCAAGGGGCGTAAATGATCCACAAATTCCTTAAGCTCATCATGACTGCTGTGATCACTGTAAGGTACAACATAAATATTGCCGCGTTGTTTCTCCACATTTCCACATTCGTACATAGAAGTCAACTTGATTGAAACAGTTTTAGTTGATTCCTGGCAGTGTCTGAAAAAACTAAAAATCAGCAAAAGTTAGAAAGAAAGAAGAAACAGAGTAGAAGATGAAAAATGTATTAAACCGAATCCACCTTTGAGTAATTGTGTGCAATTCAACAGCATGGATTCTGCTTTGAGTTGTATCAGTTGTAAAAACATCCTCATACTCAAGCTTTGATAAGATTTGAAATCTTTGATTCGAAACACAAACTTTTTCCTGTCAACAAAACAAAGCAAATCAAATCAATTTCATTAACATGTTTCAAAAGTTATTACTGTATCTAACATGTAAAGTAAGGTAGAGCTAACTTACATTAATGTGTAGAGCAATGGCTCTTAGAACTTCCTCTTTACCCAGTTGTCGCATTCCAATCAGAATATTTGCATCCGGGTTTTCACTAAAAATAATATCAAAATAACAAATGTAATAGCAGGGCCAGATTAAAACAATTATGATTTAAGCTAATTTTATTGCAGTAATGTACATACTCAATAATCTTCAGAACCTGTTGCAAAGCCTTCTCTCGGGAGGGAAATTTGCAGGTTGGGGCAGCATAAGTATTATCAAGATAGAGAACACTTAACTCCTGAAAGAATATCATCAAAGTAAAGAAACAGTTTAGCCATACATATACACATTTTTTTTTTCTCTCTTGAAATTTTAATGGTCAAGATGACAAAGTTGACTACCTTATTTCTGATAATTGGAGAAAGCACAGGATTCTCTAAAATTTTATGAGTGTACCTAAAATCACCAGTGTACAAGATATTTCCAAATTTGCCTGCAACCAAAAATTTGATTATCATCAGTAAAATGGAACAAAAATCTACCCTTATCACCAGGATGACAATTGTTGCCAGTGGGGAAGGAGTCAAGATGTGCCTACCTTGAAAGAGAAACATAACAGCACCAGGACAGTGATTTGCATCAATAAGTGTGACTTGGAAAGCAATGTCATTATTTGCTTTTCTTATGGTATGAGTGACATTTAGTTCCACTTCTTTTAATAAAATTTGTTTCACCTGCAGGTAGAAAAATGCATTAACAACTAGGAAACAAATTAAATGCACAATTGAAAAACACAACAGACAACCAGAAAAGTACTCGACTTTCTTCCACACTTACATTCCGTCGCATAGGAAGAAGCCAAGCATTGAAAGGTGATGTGTAAATAGTGCGGCTCCAAGTAGATGTTAATCCTGATATGTGATCAGCATGAAGATGAGTGAGGAAAAAGTAGTGTGGCTGAAAAAAATATTTCAAAAACTCAATCAATAAAAGTCAATGGGAGCAAATTTTTTGAGAGCACTCAGGATTGAATTTCAGTGAGGCACAAGGCAAGGGGGATCCTTTATTGTCTCTAGGAGACACAAAAGTAATAAATGAGTGAGAGCAGCCCAATACAAAAGTAAGAACAACTTTCCCCTGGCAACACAGGACTCTCAGGCCCACAAGGCTACTTCTTTCACACACATTAATTTCCTTGAAAGTCAACAAATGCCATAAAGTGACACACGGACGTTGGGACAAGAAACCCCTGGCGAAATGCACAGCCCGGAGCAAGTGGCAGCGACGCCAGATGCCCGATCGGTTCCGCGACCCAGTAAGGGGTGCTAGTCGCGACCGCGACAGCGCTGGGCCTGGCTGGGGCTGGGGTTGCCTTGGGGTTGACGCTGCGCGCAGCGGGTGGGTCTCCGGGGTGCAAATTTCAACGGCGTCAACCGGATCGCCCCGACAGCGCGGCGACGGCCTGCCTCGACAGCAGCATGCCCTTGTCGACCAGGAAAACGCAACGACACAGTCGCCCCTGGCGTCAGGGCCTGGACGATAACCAAGCCAAGCACAACATAACCTCTCCCTCTGGCCCTGGACGGGACGGTCTGGGCTCTCCGCTCACCTTGCAGCCAGGACGTCGCAGGAACGAACCGTCCCACTTGTCCACCACGATCACGAAGTCCTCACTCTCAATGCAGTGGCCGCCCATTTCGGGGCCGTTTGTTGGTGTAGGGCCAAGGGGCCAAACCACGTAGGCCTTAGGCGCTAGGCCTCTCGCTGCGGCACAGAGTCCCTCTCCCGCGACTCGGGCGATTTTTCATGATTTCCAGCGACGGCGGGCTGTCCTCTTCTTGCCTCAGCACTCGATGACCATGACAAGCGCCGTGGCCGTTATCACAGCATGAAAACAGCTTGGTCCGTGTCCGTGCCTTCGTCCCGTCGAGCAATGGCCTCAACTCCCCAGCGCCGAGCTCGCCCGCTGTAGAGCGCCGCGCCAAGCGGAGCCAAGCTTCGTCGCCCAGGCTCGGCCGCGGGGCGCGGGGCCGCGCGCCAAAGCCGCTGCTGCCGCCGCCACCGCTGCAGTGGTTGCGGGTTGCGGGGTTGCAGAGATGCAGAAGGATGCGCTGCGGCTGCAGCACTGTGCGGCCCGGTGCAGCCAGCGTCTCTGTGTGTGTGCGGGCAGCGCAAGTGAGTGCAACCCCCGCGGTACCGCGGTCTGCGGGCCACCCTAGGCCGCCCTCGTCTCGTCCCCTCGCGGTGTCGCGGTGCAAGGGCGGTTTCGGCCTTCGGCTCGCTGGGCCCCCCAGCCCTCTGGGTCCTCGCTGGTCCTTGCCGCCCTTGAAGGACCGCCCTGGCCCTGGCAGGGCCGCGGCGAGTATCTAGGTCTCCTCGCGCGTGACCGCCTTCGGCTCTCTCTCTCGCTGTCTCTCTCGCACTCCTACGGCACGCCCCGTGGGCGCGAGAGAGACATTGTTGCAATGTTCGGCCGGAGGTGGCGGCGTGGGCGGGCTTGGCACGCGGAGCGTTCCGGGTGAACTGGCGTGGGCCCGGGTACCGGAATGCGTACCGGAATGCGTACCGGAATGCATAAACCGAACCGGATCGTCTCGGGTTTCCGGTCCCAGAGGCCAGAGGGCCTGCGCAATAAATGACTTGCCGGGGAGCGGCGAGGCTGGTGCAGCGATTCCCCCCTCCCCCTTTCCTGCACACCTTAATTACGTCAGGTGGGTTTGGGGATTTGGCGCTCAAGTACATACATGATGTGCTTAATTAGCTTACGTCACACCGCAGCCCCCGGACGTACAAAGGTAGGCAAAAGGTCACGCTGTGCCACCAAGTGGCTAAAAAAGGGCTACTTTGCCCGTCTAAGGTCGGATCGGGACCCGCCACCTCGCACGGCTCTGGGTGCGTTAAACTCCAAGGCGTGGATCTAAGACAGCCGCGAGACAAGCGAGCTGGCCGGGGTGGAAATGTTGTCCCATTCGCACGCTGCATATCGATAAGCATCTCGGGGGCAAGGGGGAGGAGGGGCACAACATCGGGCTGGGGCTGCCCGCCAGTCCAGTCGGTGGCCGGCGGGGCGCACAGTGGGCCAGAAGACCGGTGGAGGCGGACAAAACTCAAGACGCGTTTTGAGCTCCAGAGTCGCTAAATGGGACTCGAACCCGCGGGAAGTAACGCCTTCGCACGACGTGGTCGCGGTGCCGCGGTCCGCGCCCGCCTGTCTGGCCATGCGAAACGGCTCTGCGGGCCCACGCCGCTCCGTCTCTCTCGCACTGGCGGAGCGTTCCGTAGGGTGCGAGAGAGACGGAGCAGACGCGACGCCCAGCGCCGCTCAAGCTCGACGTCGGCGTCCGCCTGGTTGCCTAACTCGGCCGTTGCAGGCGCTCCTCCTCCGTCGCGCTACACTCTCAGGCTTCAGAGTGAGAGGGAGAGAGAGAGAGAGAGAGAGAGAGAGAGAGAGAGAGAGACGCCAAAAGAACGCGAACCGAGGCGGGCGCAAACAGGATTACCCAGAGAAAGTGCGGAGATTTTTGGTTTCGTTTCTCGGTATAGGCAGAGGCGCGCTCTCTCTCTCTCTCTCCCTTTTGTACCTTCACCGGACAGGTCGTGACTTGTTCGTAGCAACCTTTCCGTCGCAAGGGTCTCTCCCTTCCCCGACACCCCCCCCCCCTTCCCCCTTCCTTTTTGTCTCCTCGAAAAGGGTTGGTGATGACCGTTCGTTGACGTCGCATGTCTGATGACTCATTCCACAATAAATTACGACCAATCATCTACATCCATAGAAAGATCATGTAGGACTAATTAAAATTCAATTACTGGTGGATAATGTGCTTCTTAAAATTTGCAAGTGTCGTCAAAATAACGGGGATGATCTGGACATTGTGTTGACTTGGAATGGTTTTTAGAGTCATTCGAAGGATTTCGTCACAGCAATGCTTGAGGCGTACTGCCTGCTGCCCAAGCTGATTGAGCTGCTTTACCAATATTTAGTTGGATGTGATGTTGGACAGGGGCTCCTGGCCGATGAACGTCGCCCACGACTTCCATTCTTTATCGTTTATTCGTTTCATTTGTTCCTCTGAATGTACATTGGTAGGTAAGTCTCGCCGTGCGACAGGGAAGACAAGAGGAGGAGGGGAGACGTAGCGAGAAAGACAGAGACAGACATAGGAGACGGACAGAAAGGCACAGACGGATAGTACAAAATATACATAAAGAGACTAATTAAAATAAATAGAAGCTAATTACAACGTTGACTACACCGCGTTAGACGCGCACGCCGGGGGCCACTGGGGAGGTGATGTTGAGGCCGGACTTCTTGCGGGGCTCCAGGGAGATCTTGAAGCCGTCCGCCCGCTTCAGGATGATGTCGGCGGTGAGCTTGAAGTCCTTCTCGGGGATGGTGGCCTTGATGCGGTAGTTGCGCAGGATGGTGGAGAGGAGGATCTTGAGCTTGAGCATGGCGTACTTGCGACCTGCGGGACAAAAAGAAGCGCGTCAGGCATTTTGAACGGGATTCTGCGCTGGCGCGGCTGGCGCCGCGGGTAGGCGGTAGGCGACCGCGCGTAGGCGATAGACGACCCCGGGTAGGCGTTGGGTTGCCTACCCCGCCGGGCGTGAGCCGAGCGGCAAGCCCGACGGGGCGGAGACCCAGGCGGAGACCCAGGCGACCCGGACAACAGAAAGGGGTGGGGATCGATCGAGCTACGGCGATACAGCTGTGTGCGAGCGAGAGGGAGAGAGCACGCGCTGGTCCGGGTCGTCCGGGTTGCCTGGGTCACGGGGGCAGCCCGGCAGGCGTGTGTTGGGACGTACCGACGCAGCTCCTGGGGCCGGCGCTGAAGGGCACGAAGGCGTAGTAGTGGCGGTTGGCGGACTTCTCGGGCAGGAAGTTGTCGGGGTTGAAGACGGTGGGGTTGGGGTAGATCTCCTCGTTGCGGTGCAGCTTGACGGTGGCCACGACCACGGTGCAGCCCGCGGGGATGGTGACGCCGGTGGAGGCTGCAAACACCGAGCAGGTCAGCGACGGCCAAAAGGAAAAGGGGAAATGAGCCGCGACTACTCACCCATCTTGACTTCCTCACGCAGCTGGCGGGCGATGATGGGCACGGGCGGGTACATGCGGAGAGTCTCCAGCATGCAGCGCTCGAGGTACTTCATCTCCAGGGTGTCCTGGAAGGTGGCGGGCCTGTCGGAGTCGCCGAAGATCTGGTCCAGCTCCTCCACGACCTTGTCCTGGATGTCCTGGTGCAGACCCATCATGCACAGGAAGAAGGAGCTTCCGGCGGCGGTGGTGTCGTGGCCCTCGAACATGATGGTGTCGACCTCCTCCTTGATGTCCTGGTCGGTGAGGACCACGCCGTTCTGGGCGGACTCGATGAGCAGGTCCAGGAAGGCCAGACGCTTCTTCTCGCCGACGTCGTTGTCGTCGACGTCCAAGTCGTCCTTGAGGCCGGCGCTCTGTCCGTAGGACATGCCGCTGTCCTCGACCTTGGTGGTCTTGGCGGTGGAGGTCTCGGCCTTGGCGGTCTCGGCCTTCATGCCGGGGTAGCTGGCGAGGGAGCCGCGGACGCCCTTGTTGAACTCGAGCTTCTTGTTCTTGATGACGCGCTTGGTGAGGCCGTGGATGATGCCCAGCAGCTTGGTCTGCTCGCTGAAGTAGCTGGTCATGCGGAAGATGGTCTCGGGGCGCAGCCAGAACTTGGTGTGGCGCAGATGCAGGATGTCGCACATCTTCATGACGGCCATGGCGTACTCGAAGCCGGACTGCTGCTCCTTCTTGCTCACGCCCATGGCGGTCTCCAGCAGGATCTCCACGGTGGCCTCGCTCATGTACTCGTGGGCGTCGAACTCGTGGCCGACCTCCTTGCGCAGCTTCTCGACGACGCCGCGGCTGTTGTGGTTGAACAGGTCGATGAAGGACTTGAGGACGTTCAAGTGGAAGGTGGGGGCGATGAGCTTGCGGTGGCTGCGCCAGTGGTCGCCGGTGGAGATGAGCAGGCCGTTGCCGAACCAGGGCTGGAAGTAGCGGTACTCGGTCGACTTGTCCAGGTGCACGTTGCTGCTGAGGATCACCTCCACGTCGCGGGGGTCCTGCAGGAACACCATCAGACGGGGGCCGATCCACACCTTGACGGGGGTCTCCGAGGAGTACTCCAGGGAGCGGTTCCACATGTTGATGTAGATGTCTGGAAGGAAGGCGGGGTGTCAGTGCCTCACAGTGCCGTTTCAGAAGGGCGACCAAGTCCTGCACCACTGCACTCACCGTTGGCGGAGCCCATGAATTCGAGGGCCGAACCGATGAGCGGCAGCCCCTCGGGTCCGGGGATCTTGGCGGCGAGCTCATAGAGGCGCCTGCGCTGGTACCGGAAGTAGGCGTACCACAGGATGACCGTGGGCACCAGGAGGTAGTAGAAGAGGCCCGTGGGCGTGAGCAGGTCTGTCACCGCCATTTTGTTGGGATCTGCAACAACAAGTGTGCCAGGTGAGCAGGTCTGTCGGCGCCATTTTGGCGGGATGTGCGAAAAACAAGTGTGCCAAGTGCGCGGCCGAGCCCCAGGCCGCCCCGGGCCGCCCAGGTCAACACGGGGACACCGTCCCGACAACTTGAGTTCGGCCCGGAATTGTTTTTCTAGCGCGACCCCGCGGTCACTTCCGGTCGGATCCCTTGTATGCAAAACCGAACGCGGCGCCGCGGCGCGGTGGCTCCCCGGGCCTCTTCATTACAATGGCGGGTCGATTCAAATGCAGCGCCGGGCAGCGCGGCGAACGAGGCCCGGGACGACCACCAACCCAACGAACACTTGTCCGTACTTATCTCCGCTCAACGACCGTTAGCATGCCTTCATTCTAAAATTCGATTTCCGAAATTTCTCGTCGCGCGCGTGCAGCTCTCGAGAGGCGCTGCATTGCCGTCCGGTTGCCGCGGGCTAATTCGATGTATCGAACTCGAGTTCGAGTTGGCGGCGGCTAATGGAATCGCCCCGTCGTAATTAATGCAGCCGGCTGTTTTGTTTTCACGAATTGCCGCCAACGAATTTCAAATCAGGCCTGTGTCTCTGTCCCTCTCCGCCGCCCGTCGCCGCCACTCGGACTGCACGAATCAACGCACGTGGAGTCACGTAAGGCTACGAAAAGCAATGTAACAGGGGGAAGTCCCCCCGGCCCTTTTCACCAAGTACTGTCCAGTTAGTAACTTCAAAGCATACAGTACTTTAGATTATCAGAACCTCTTCAAAATAGATTACGAGTTACGATAAAACAATATTGCGTCAATTGTAATTGTGCATGAAAACCGTCGGGCCCTTTGAGCTAATCCGGCCCTGATCTAACCTGACCAAATCTCGTCTACCCTAACTTTTACCAATTGGACTGACCAGAAAAAATTTTGCTCGTAACGGAGACTGTCCAGGGAAAGTGGAAGTTACTGAGGGAGTTAAAAGCGGCAACGAGCCAATCAATTTTGCAGGAAATTCTGAGCTACTTCGACGAAATTTAGTTTACAACAACACGTTTAGCGGAAACACTACAGACCGTGGCGTCTGAAACTCTGTTGAAGCGAGAGACACAAGCTTTCGGCCTGGTAGGGCTGAACGAGACGAGATAATTCACTCTGGAGAATGGCTCGCAACAAGCAAAAATGACATGTACCTGGTCTGGTTCCGCTCTGAATCTACCGAAACCAAACAAAACGTTTTCATTCGAAAATCCGGACACTGCTTTTAAGAATAGATCAACAAGTCACAGAACGTGTGACCAAAAAAATAAATAAATCAAATATGAATCAAAGAAGTTAAAACTAGAACTCGGCACTCCAGCGGGATTTGAACTCGCGGCCGTTGATTTGTTGAGCTCGGAGCACTTTCACGATCACACACACACACATACGCACACACGGCGGCACACTGCACAACGACAAGTACCTTATGTACTAGAGTGGATGTCTTGAGTTCTCGACGGGTTCCCTGTAAGCCCACAGGCTGAACTGACCCTCCGGAGGTGGAGCCCCACTTTTTAATGGTTCAGGTACCCCCGGCTCGGGGCGGGGTGGCGGGCAGGGAGGCGCGGGGCGGCGCGGGGCGACGCGAGGGTCACGGGGCTCGCTGAGGGGTACCGGGGCACCGAGGGGCTGGCCGAATGTTAAGGAGTAGCGTCACGGCTGTTCCCCGCCACGCCGCGCCACGCCGCCGGTTGGTTTGTTCGTTTCCACTCGATGTCACCTATTTACCGCAGGAACGCCATTAAAACAACAAAAAACGATTTAAAAACGGGAAGGCGTCTTAGATGACCGTCTTTTGCCAACCAGTCGTCCAAACACACCCGCCCCTTTCTAAAGTACGAGTGATTGGTGGGCAGCAGTAAACTCCCATAAAAAAATTGCCATTTAAAAACTTATTTTTAAACAAATAAGTGTTTTATCTGAGGCCAGAAGAATTTTTTTTCTGAGTTAGAATGTGTGCGTAAAGCGCCCGGCTGCGCTTGTTGTGCAGACGAGAGTGCACTCGTAGCACAAAATTGGTGAGAATGAAAGAGTTCTCCGACCCCATTTTCTGAAATCGGGCTGGGGGAACGAGAGCGTGGGGGACTGTGTCTCACTAACTACCTGCTTTCCGCGGCCCCGATCGAATCGATGCCGTGCCGTGCCGTGCCGTGCCGTGCCTGACGTCAAATGGATGTCCCCACAATTAGCTGACGTCCACGAGTGTCGCTTCAGACTTCAGAGCCACGCCGGCCGCGACGCGCGGTGCACGGTGCGTGCCACCTCCCTGCCCTGCCGGCCCTGCCGGCCGCAATGCTGCTTATCTTCCAGATTCTCAGATTCTCGGCCGCCTCGCCACCCTTCGTCCGCCGCAGCGGCTGTCTCTGTCGCACTTGTGGGGCGTGCGAGGGGTGCCAGAGAGACAGGGCGACGCGGCACCTGTGGGGAACCGGCCACCGGCCAGGTGCTCTCCATGGGCTTGGAGGGCGACTCGTGGCGCGCGGCCGACTAGACTGTGCGGCCCACAGTGGATTTGCCAGAAGACCGGTGGAGGCGGCCGAAACTCGAGACGCGTTTTGAGCTCCAGAGTCGCTAAATGGGACTCGAATCGAGCGTGTGACCCCACCAATGGATTGCACTCTGAACGCGGAATCCATTGTTCCACACGTTCGTTTCGAGTCCCATTTAGCGACTCTGGAGCTCAAAACGCGTCTGGAGTTTTGGCCGCCTCCACCGGTCCTCTGGCCCACTGTGCGGCCGCGGCCGGCGTAGCGCGTAGCCAGGCGGGCCGGGCCGGCGGCAGGGCCCCGCGGCAGTAGGCAACGCCGGCTCCACGACGCACAGGTGTGGAGCGGGCTGCCTGCCGCCCTCCTGCAGGGGCCCGGCTGGGCGGCTGGCAGACTCGGCAGGGAAGCACAGGACGTGAAACGGTCGGACTGAAGCACCCCAGAGTCTAAAATTCTACACGCGGTCTGAGCTCCAGAGTCGCTAAATGGGGCTCGAACCGAACGTGTGACCCCCACCAATGGATTGCTCTCCGGACGAGGAATGTGCGAACTCTACTTACTGACGAGGCTGTCCATCGCGGACTGTCGCGGACTGTCGCGGACTGTCGCGGACCTGGACCGGGACGCGAGTGTCGCCGCGGCGTGCCGGACAAGCCTTTATAATTTCGGATCGGCTTTTGTTGCTGCTCTTGTTGGATGCGGTGATTGGGGTCCGCGCGACACCGGCGACCACGGCTCCGCTGCGGCTGCGGCCGCCGCCAGATAGACCGATAGCTGGAGCGCTGGAGCGGAGCGCGGAGCCGGGAGGGGCACCACCCCGCACAGTACAGTGGGCCAGAAGACCGGTGGAGGCGGTCAAAATCCCGGACGCCTTTTGAGCTCCAGAGTCGCTAAATGGGACTCGAGCCGAACGTGTGACCCCACCAACGGATTGCTCTCCGAACGAGGAACCCATTGGTGGGGTCACACGCTCGGTTTGAGTCCTGGTTAGTGGCGGTGGCGGCCCGGTCGCTTGACGCCTTGCCGCCCCCGCAGGCCCCATAGGCCGCAGCCCGGCGGGTGGGCCACCCGTTCGACTGCGGTCACTGGCACACTGGCACTTGATCGGCGCGTCATTGCCTAGCGGTTCCAAGCCCGCCACTCGTGGTTGTGCAGTTTGGAACGGCCCCCGCCCCGACTCACGCAATGTCGGTGATGGCCAACGCCCTACGTGACGCCTCTGTCCGTGACTCAGTTTGGCCCAAAATTTCCCCTTTTGCCGTTCGGTGCCCTCGAAGGCTCTCGCCTCATCTGTCACCGCGGCCGCTCGCGAGCACAGCGTCCCTTCAACCGCAACGCCGCTCTGTGATAAAAATCCGTGAAACTTGAGTTGGAATTTCAGTAACATTTCTGCTGCATCACGGATCGTTCTGCGGTTACAACTATTCCACCGGATGGAGTGAAAACAATTCTTCCGCGGAAAAACCTCGCGCTAGACTTTTTCAGCCGCCCGTGGATTGACAAAGTTGTGTGTAAATTGACCCGACCGAAGCACTGTCTCGCCGGTCAGCCAATTAGTCATGTATTTTTTGTGACAGTGTAGGCAAGTTGATGAAGAGCGGCGCGGCCAGTGTGTCGCACATCAGCCAGCGTTCTAGCGTCGCTTCGCTTGCTATTGATAGAAGTTTCCGAAAGCATCCCAGACGATCTCAGCTCCGGAGCCGCGTCCGGAAGATGGCGTCAGAGCGTGGAACGTTTCCAAGCAAGTCTAAATAACCCGCCCTCCGTCAAGATTTCCAATCATGGTTCGCGACAAAAAGCAGCAGACACGGCGAATCGTTTTGGCTCATGTGAGTGTTCAGGTAAAGGCGAAAAAAAAACGAGGAATAGCATTAAAATTCATATATTTAAATAACTTACAAACATGGCACCTCTATCATAATCACTAACGACTGGGAAACATACAAGGGCTTCAGAAACTCAAGTAAAAAAATAATCCTTAAAATCTAGCAAAGTGGCCACTGCTGCAGCTCCACACAGTGGAGCCGCTCGTAATGATAAACCTTAACAATAAAATTATGTACAATCTCAGTGCGGGTGGCGGCGCGGCTTCGCCAAGGGCTTGGCCTCGACGTCCTGGGCGCTTCAGTCCACCTTGACGGGGACGATCCTCTTCTCGCGTTCGGCCTGCGCCTGCGCGCACTGGGGGCACTGCGCGCGCGCCGTGCCGTCACCGCCGGCTGCAACAAAAGCAAAACAAGTTCAAGCACCTTCAGGATTTAGGCATTCCGCAGCCGAAGTGGTTCACAATGCCGCAGCCAATGGGACGCGGGCATACGGGCGCACAGTGGCGGCCAACGGCCTCCGCGGCCGTCATGCGGGCACTCTGTCTCTGTCGCACTCGTGGGGCGTCCCGAGTCGGGGCGAGAGAGACAGAGCGACGAAAGCACTGTTCGGCATCAGGCCGCAGATGAAGTGATGTCCGAGTGTACCACCAACCGGCCGCACAGTGGATTTGCCAGAAGACCGGTGGAGGCGGCAAAAACTCTAGGAGCGTTTTGAGCTCCAGATTCGTCAAATGAGACTAACCGTACTTGTGACCCCACCAATGGGTTGCTCTCTGAACGAGGAATCCATTGGTGGGGTCACACGTTCGGTTCAAGTCCCATTTAGCGACTCTGCAGCTCAAAACGCGTCTGGAGTTTCGGCCGCCTCCACCGGTCTTCTGGCCCACTAGTCACCTCACAACAAAACAATCCACTTACTGGCTGCGGACGCGGTCTTGCCGATGAGCTGGCCGACCTCGTTGATCTTCTGCATGCCGTAGCCGCACACTGAGCACACGGCCCCCATGACGCGGTCGTACATCTCCTTGGGCGGCAGCTTGACGGCGGGCACCTTGCTCTCCACGAAGTCGATGCCGGTGCAGAGCGCCGAGTCCACGCGCTGGATAGGGCCCTGCAGGCGCGCCGCCACGGGCCGCCCCACTTCCACGGCCTTGTTCACCGCGCTCTGGGCAGTGCTCTCGGCCGCGCCGAGCGCCGCGGACACCACGGAGTTGGAGTCCTGCGAGCAGTTAGACAAAGTTAGCGATTTCAAACCCATACGCGTCGAGTGAATGACGTGGTTCAACATTCATTACCAAACCAAAACAACCCTCCAGCCTCGCAGACGCTCACCTTGACCTTCTTGTACATGTCCGAGGCCAGCCCGATGGTGCTCTCCACGACGGGCAGCTGCGTGATCTTGTTGACGGACTCCAGGCCCATGCCTCCGGCGGGTGCTGGTACGGCGGCCATTCTGCAACAACAACAAACAATTTAGCGCCTCTGGAGCCCAAAACAGTTCTTCTGGCCCACTGTGACGGGGGCTGAGGGCGGGATGGGCGGGTGGATCCATTCAATGACAACAGAGCCGGGCCGGCCGGCCGCGTGGCGTGCCCGGCGGGCCGACGCAGACCCTTGGACTCCATTCGACCGTTGCGGCGTTGCGTCATCGCCACCAGGACGAGAAGGCGGCCCGGCTAAAGGCCCGGCCGGCCGGGCGACATGCTAAGCGGCGGCCACACCGCCGTCACGTTGCCTTCCAACGAGGAAAACAAGCAGGGCGTCGAGCAGGCCGACAAGGCGGTCCCAGTGGACTGCGCGGCACTCTGGGCGATAGAGACGCGGTGCGGCGGGCCGGCGGGGCGGCGCCGCCGTGCCGTGCGTCCAAGTCCCGGGGGCGGCGGGTTATCGAGGACGTCGCCGTGCCCGGCCGGCGGGCCCACACGTGCACGGCGGCTGCGCGGTGCCGCCCCTCATCCAGCCGATAATACAATCAGGCAACGTCACATGACGGCGGCACCCTGGGCGCGGCACGACGGCACACTTTCGCCTCGAGGACGTACGAACCGGCACGACACCGCCGAGGTGCACGCGCCGCGACGCAAATGCGGCACCGGCCGGCCGGCGAGGCGGACAGGCGAAGCACTAATCAAACGACTCGCTAATCGGCCGCCCCATTATGCATTCCGCGGACGGGACAGGTCAGGGCGAGGCGCAGCGAGGCGTCGACGGCGTGCTCACCTGGTGTTGTTGGAGTCGAAGGGGTTGTCCGTCACGGAGTGCAGGGCAGCAAACAGGACGCCGGCACGGTGATGCTGGGGCTGTCAGGCTGTGAGACGCGACTGAACTGCAGTGGCGGTGGCGGTCGCTCGGATGCGTGCTGTGGCTGTGCTCTGGCTCTGCGTTGCGTGCCGTCGACACCGCCGTCCGCCGGCACCGCCAGGGCGCCGAGAGGGGGAACGGGCTGCGTGCGGGGCGCGCCGCGTCCTGGTCCCTCCTTGCCGCTCGGCAGGCCCGGCCCGGCAGCGCGACGGAGACGCGCGGCGTCGTCTCGGACGCGGCCGTCGATCAAGCAAAGGGTGGGGGGCCGGACGGCCGGACGGGGGGCGGAGGCTGGTGGAGGCGGCGGAGGGGAGGGGTCCCTCGTCGCCCTCTCCTCTCCCGGCGACGCGATTTCGGGTTCGGGTGCCGGCGTCGACGCGGCTCGCCACGGCGCGGCCGCGTCGTCGGCGTCGTCTGCTGCAGCGCAGGGGCGCGTCGCCAGCATCCGCGTCCGAGGCTTGGGTGTCAACAGGGTCCTGTACAGTGCACGTGCACAGGACACGTGGACTTTGGAATCCTCGCACGCCTTGACATTGCGCCATGCTGGGTGCTGGTACTTCCCTGTAGGGCCTAGCAGTGCCGCAGCGTTGACGAGACACACTGCCAGCGCTGGCCTGGTGGAACCTCGAGGTTGAGATGCACTAGAGAGGGGCCCTCGCGAACGCGCGGCCCGCGCAGGGGCCTGCCTGCCTTGGCGCACGTAGCGCCGCGACGACCCCCCCCCCCTCCCTTTTCTAGTGCAGCGTGCAGCGCGCTCGTCGCCGAGTGCATCCGCGTGTAGCCGTTGAATGATTTCATTGAGCGTGCTGGTGCCACTCGGCGAGTCCATTCCGCACAGCGTTTCGTCGCTCCGTCTCTCTCGGCGAGAGGGAGAGGGTGTCCGGAACCAGGTAGCGGTGGGTCCGCGACCCGCCGATCCACATCGCGGTCCGAAGTCCGACTTCGTACCCACCAAGACGGCGGCGTGACTCACCGGGGGCCTAAGGCAGCCCAGGCGGCCTTTGGACCCTGGAGCGCCGCGACGCCTCGTCACGTATGACGTGTCTGTGACGTGGCCGTCGTGTCCGC
This sequence comes from Thrips palmi, assembly GCF_012932325.1. Lineage (NCBI taxonomy): Eukaryota > Metazoa > Arthropoda > Insecta > Thysanoptera > Thripidae > Thrips > Thrips palmi. The sequence goes on along the minus strand of NW_023144630.1, from coordinate 3,863,631 downwards.
CGCGCTACCGCGCTGACGAAACGAGCGTCCTGGTTGCGGCACGGCCGGCACAGTCGAGCCGATGACAGGCGGTGCAAGTTGCAGGCGCAATGCCTCGGGTAAAAATGCAAAGACAAATTTTTGAAACTGTCTCACACCTGCTCGGAGAAAGGATCACCCCCACAAAATCATAGGTAAAAATCTTAATCGGCTTTTATTGAAAACAATTGACATACAAGGGCACCTAGGTGCAGTCTTACATGCGTGTAGGACGCCATAGGGGCGGGGCCAAATTTAACATTAAAAAAAAATCAACATGTCACAACACATGACTGCAACCAGTGCAGGGGGGATTGCTGGCGCGACAATTTGGGCGGCTCTGCAATTGCGATAAGCACTATCGCGAGGATGGCGAAAACATGCGTAGTTGCGCCGTTTGGCGGGAAAACCGCGAGTAAACCAGTGAAATAAAAAAAAGTAAAAAAAAAGTAAAATAAAAACAAACGACTTAAAAATACTAGCAACATGAATACTGAGGCGGCGTTTTAAAATGCACGTCAGTCGTGCGACCGTACACTATCAGTGGCGGCGCGTCACAGAGTGGCCGCGGCTCGGAGTGACCTGATCCTATTTTCTCGCCTTCGCCAATCCCACGCGAGCTTTGTTCCACACTGATAAACCAAGCGGGGGCTTTTAAACGCCGCGTCGGACTTTTTTTTTACAAACAAAAAAATTCGTGAAACATTTCAAAACAGTCAAAGCCCCAGCCTAACAGATATAAATTCAAGCTCTGTAAACTGGGTGCTTGTTGAGCACTCTAGTGGGGCAGGCAGGACAACTTCGCCCGACAGAAATGAAATTCTAGTTCGATAAATTGGGCGCTTTTTGAGCACTCTTGTGGGGTAGGCATTCGCTATCGGGAGCGGCCAGGTACGCCTCGCCGGCACAGGCCCGACTGACCTTTGGCCCTGCAGGCAGGCCGTTCCCTGTCCCTCTCGCGCTCGCGGGGGCAGCCCCAGGGCAGCCCCAGGGCAGCCCGGCAGCGAGCGAGGGAGACAGGACGACGAGTCACCGTGGGTGACACGCGGGGCCACGTGAACCACGCTGGCGAAATGACGGCACCGAGCGATTCAGTAGAGCAGTCGAGCCGTGCTCTGTCTCTGTCGCACTCGAGGGGCTCCGCGTGAAGGTGCGAGAGAGACAGAGCAACGGGCCGCGCTTCTGAATCGCTCGGCGGCCGGGCCGCTACCTGCCGCGCCGCCGCGCCCGAGTGCAGCTGATTAGGCGAGGACGCCGACGGTGGTGGACGCCTTGGAGCTACAGGTGGTCCTGCTGGTGTAGCAGCTCGTTGATGAGCGACGAGTGGCTGGCGCGGTTGAGCTGCTTGAGGCGGTGCTTGCTGCACGCGTCCGGGCCGTGGCGCTCCATGTAGCGCTGCTGCGAGAAGGCCTTGTAGCACTTGGGGCAGTGCCACGACCAGTCGTGGTGCGCTCGCGTGCGCTGGTGGGCGCGGAGGTTGGACCTGGGGCAGCACAAGGGCCGTGCAGGCGGTCAAAATCCCGGAACCGAGCGTGTGACCCCACCAATGGATTGCTCTCCGAACGAGGAATCCATTGGTGGGGCCACATGCTCGATTCGAGTCCTGTCTCGCGACTCTGGAGCTAAAAACGCGTCCGGGATTTTGGCCGCCTCCACCCGTCTTCTGGCCCACTGTACAGCGATAAAAACAGGGATCGGCGTGGGGATTCGAACCCGGGACTCACCTGTCCGCGAAGCGCTTCTGGCAGAAGGGGCAGGCGAAGGGCCGCTCGCCCGTGTGCAGTCGCAGGTGGCCCTTGAGCACCCAGGGCCGGTCGAACTCCTTGCCGCAGTGGCCGCACTTGTGCAGCTGCCTCGAGGACCCCGACGACGACGACACCACCGCGACGTCCGCCTCCAGCGCCTCCGCGCCGTGCGTCTCATCCACCGCCTGCAAGCAGAACGCGGTTGGAGGGCGCGGGGGTGGTGACAGACACGCGCCACTCCGCGCGAAATGGCACAGTACCTGGTTGCCCTGCTCTGCCTGGCCGTCGTACAAGCGCTCGCCCTTCGGCCCCTTGCCCAGGGCCAGTCTGGCGGCGCTCGGTGCCGCGAGGCCGAACATGGCGGCGGGGCCCTGCAGGCCGTGACCTTGCAGGCCGTGACCTTGGAGTCCTTGGAGCCCCTGCGCGGCCAAGGCCAGCGTACGCTCCTTCTCCATCCTGGCCGCGTTCCTGGTCGAGTTCCTGGTGGGCCTGGCGCGCGCCTCCATTGCCGCTGCCGCTGCCGCTGCCGCCGCTGCCCTGCACGTCCTGCGGTCCGCCCGGTCCGCACCGCCGCCGCCCAAACTCCGCAACAATGCGCCGTCCAACAAGGCCTTGTTGTTGTTGCTGCAGTCGTTGTTGTTGAGCTCCATCAGTGCCTGCTCCACGGCCTCGCTGACCGCTTGGGACAGCAGCGCGCTCTGGTGGGGGCGCCGCGGGGGCGGCGAGGGCCGCGAACTGCGAGCGTCCTTCGACGCGGTGCTCGTGCCGACCCTCACGACCAGGCAGCCGCCTGGGGAAGGGGAGGGGGGTTGTGTCTGAGCGATTCTGTCTCTCTCGCACTCGAGAGACTCCCCGTCGGCGGGAGAGAGACGGAGCAACGCTGTGACTGCTTCTCCTACCTGGAGGCTGTGTCGCTGCCTGGAGCGCTGGGGGCTGCACCTTCCCGACGACGCCCACCACACTGTCCACCGCCTCGACGAGGACGTCCGGGCAGTCTGAGCAGCAGTTCCGCACGGCGCACTCCTGGACAACATCCCGGTTAAGACCCTGGCAGAAAACAACCCCCAACGCGCGGTGTTCGAACCCCAGCCCCTCACCTGCGCGTTGGTTCCGGACCGGTGATGCTCGGCCTCGGCGCTCCGCTCCACGCCGTCCACGCCGTGCGCGTCGTCGCCCAGCACCGTGGTCGCCATGTGGCTGCCGGTGATGAACCTGCACGCGGAGAACACCATTAGGGGCGCCTGGCTGGCGGCGGCTGGCGGCCACCAAATCCGAACGGCATGCCCGCTCCAACCTGGTGACGATGGACAGGTTGGGGTCCAGGAGCCAGTCCTCCTGGTCGCCCTCCATGGCGGCGGGCGCGGTGGGCGCGGTGCCGAGCCGAGGACGCCGCCTGAGCTGCGACAGGTAGCCGCCGGCCGGCGGGCAGACTTGTCGGCAGCCTTGGCGGCTCACCGTCCAGGCCACCCCCGCGTCGTCCGAGTCCGAGTCCAGCGTCTTGCGGGGCGGCCGCACGAGGCGCACGGGCCGGGGCCGCGGTGGCGGCGGGGGGCGGGCTTGGCGGGGCCGGGGGCAGCGCGGCCTACAGCACCCTGAGGACAGCACGCCGATTTACACGCAATTATTTTCGCGGTTTTAGTACAAAGTTGGGGCGATTCTCTGGACAAGGGCATTCGATCAAAGTCCGAGCGCCCGCCTCACCCCTGTAGGCGAGGCAACCCGCACCGAGTGCCGGCAAGCTTGGTTGCCTACCCTGGCCGGCGCTTAAGACCCCTATCCCATAACGACGGGGCACGCATCTGTCAGTTTGTGACTCAATTTCACCTCGTGATCACACAGTCGTGCCCGACAAAATGAAAGTCCGAGTGGTGTGGGGGCCTACCCCACGACAGTGTTTCCGGTGGAGCGGGTGGACTGGCGTCCGGATCGTGACCAAATTGCCCACACGGGCTGGGCCCTTGGCAAAAGCCTTTACGAACGATGGCGCCACCGAGGAAACGGCTCCCGGTGTGCTGGAACGCCCTGGCGGCCAGGCACCCTCGAACAAGTAGAAGGAGAGGACGTACCTTGGTGTTGGTCGCCCGGCGCCGCGTCCTGGCTGCAGCTTGACTCCGATCGCTGGCCCAGGCCGACGGACCTCAAGAAACACTTGGGCATGACCCAACTCGACTTGGGTCGGAAGAACTGAGCGGAAAACACGAAAACACTGGACACCTGACGAGCAGCCGGCACCTTCTGCCTCCGGTACCTCCGCGAGGCATTGTTGCATCAGGCTGTGCCTGGGCACCGCCCACCTCACCTACGTCCGAACGACCCAAGCCGACCGAGCAAAAGAGCCTGGATAACCCTCTTGGCTTGTGGAAAATCAATTAAAGCCGCAGTTTTTGTCGCACACGCTGTGGTGCCTTAATTTCGACGAATCTGAATCTGGATTCTACTTTCAGTCTCGCCTCTCTCGCGCGCCGTGATCTTCGGCTCCGCTTCGGCTCTGCTTCGGGTTCGGGTCTCCTTCGGCTGTCTGTTTGTTTACATTGCTTACAAGTGGAAGCAGACGACGGACTGGCATGGAATGTTTCCTTGCAGTGTTGTTCCCGGTATCGTTCCTGCCGTGAAATGTTGAAGTCTGTGACTTTGTCGGTGAAGTGTCCTCTACATTCGGACTCATGTTGGCCTGAGTCGATACCGCTTGCCGCCATGGCCTAAAACCGAAAGCTTTGTCCAGATCCTGGGCTCTGCACTCTACCCTGGCTCACCACAATGACTTCTTGCTTGTTTTCCTTCACCGCGGGTGAAGAAACTTTGGATGAACTATTTAGTAAATCTTTGCACCTTCATCAAGACAGAATAGCGGTCATAGAAAACAATGGACTAACTAAATGCAGTTTGACGTACAAGGAGTTGTGGGATGCCAGTTGTATTGTATCCGAAGCCATCGCCAACTTTTTAAAAAGCTCTAGTCAACGACCATCTCAGTTTGTTGCTGTATGCATGGACCAGTGTCTTATTTACCCTGCAGTATTATTAGGGTATGTCTATCCTAACCTCTTTTTTTTCCTTTGCGCCGTTCCTTTGTCAAAGAAATAATCCTTTCACATCCATTTGGTTTCAGCATTCTTAACCAGGGCTTTGGTTTCGCTTGTTGCGATCCTTCCTGGACATCTGAAAAACAGATTCAATATCTTGGCAAGCTTGGAACTTCGTTGCTAGTCCATAAAAGTGAGGAGCGCTTCAGTAGTTCAGGAAATCAACAATGCCGAGTCCAAGTACGAGACACTTTTATGTATTTTGAAAGATTAAATTCTGGTAATGACTCAAGAAAATGCCCGCACCAAATGGCATATGCAGTTCTCACATCAGGAAGTACGGGTCAGCCTAAAATCGTTCGAGTACCCCATTCTAGTATAGTTCCAAATATTATGGACATCATGTAAGTGTGAAGGCATTTGTCATATTTATTTGTATTTTGAATGTGTATCTATTTTCCAAAGTAACAAGATGTTTTTTTCCGTATTTTAGGGATATGTGCAATGTTACATCTACAGATCTTGTCTTCCTTTCTTCACCTTCGACGTTTGATCCCAGTGTAGTTGATGTTTTTGTGGCATTTGCTGCTGGCGCATCATTGCTAGTCACATCAAAGTCCATAAAAGCCTCTGCGGGACGCCTCCTTGAAATTTTATTTCCATGTGATGCATCACAAGGTGTTTCTGTCTTACAAATGACTCCCTCAGTCTTCAATCGATGGTCAGAAAAAGAATTACAAGAAGTTGTTTTATCCTCAAAATCTTCTTTAAGAGTTCTTTTATTTGGAGGTGAACCATTCCCATCAGAATCAAAGCTTACTCGATGCAAAGGTTTGTTAATTAAACAAATATTCAATATCTCAATATTCCTTGGTGTATCAAATGTTGGCTCTTAACAAGTATTATTGTTGCAGGTATTGGGAATAATACTCACATCTACAACATTTATGGTATCACTGAAGTCTCAGCATGGGCCAGTATTCATCAGGTAATACCTTCCAAAGAAGCACATATTCTTGACCCCACTGAAGACAAAACTTCTGTACCTCTTGGCAAGCCATTGTCAGAAACACTGTTTGAAGTTAGAGATGTCTTAACTGGCCTTGCCATTGACAGCGGGTGCGGAGAAATGTTTATTGGTATGCATGAAAATCACAATTTCATGGTGGCTTTTTGACACTAATGGATTTTCTGGAGGAATGCAACCTGTATTCACCCTTTCATCTTGATTTTGAATTAACAGGCAGCTCTAAAAGGATCTGTGAAATTGACGATGAAAATTGTTTAGATTATTCCTATCCTGTGTACCGTGGTACAGGTGATATTGTGCAGGTATTCAAGCTTTCAAAAATAGAGTTTGTTTTAATTTTTGCTGAAGGTTTTTATTTATGATGATTTCTATGTGCAGGTTCATTCCAATAAAAAAATGTATTACCTAGGTAGAAAAGACAATCATATAAAGAGATGGGGACATCGTATTAATCTAGAAAATGTAGAGCATATTGCCCTAAACCACGCTTCCGTAAAGTATGCCTGCAGTGTGTGGGATGAGGAAAGACACAAACTCTTGCTAATGGTATGCTTAAGAGAACCTTTGCCAATTTTAACTTTGAGAAGGCACTTTTTGACTAGCGAGTTGTCTCAAAGTTTTCTGGTACCAGATGAAATAATCCCTGTTGAGGAAATGCCACTGACAGTACATGGTAATTACAAGCATGAAAAGCAGGATGGTTCCATGATACACATTTTTGTTGCAGTAATTTGATTCCTATAAATATAAAATATAACTGTTCCTTACAGGGAAAGTGAATCGTCAGTCTGCTGCTCTTGCATCAACCAACCAAAAACCACCTGCGTCTAAACTTCTAGTCAAAGAACTATTTACAAAGCTGTGGTGTGAAGTGCTGGGGCTGCAGTCTCTGGAAGGAGGTTCTTTCCTGTTAGCTGGAGGAAACTCACTTTTAGCTGTGATATTGATGACAGAGTTGGAGGAATACCTTGGAGAAATTCCAAAAGATCTTGGCGACTTACTCCTTTCTGGCAACAGTTTTTCCTTTATCTGTGAACATTTGTGCCAGTTTCACCATACGAATACCAAGACCTGCAACCAGCCATTTGAGAAGGAAGGAGATGAAACCACTCTCAAAGTGGACGAAATGGCTGAGCTTGAAGACACCAAACAAGAACCACAGTATGCTGATGAACTTGAATCATTCAGTCTTAGAGGAACATCATCCAGCGAGAGCATGTCAGTGTTTGACATACCCCAATCTGTCTTGCGGACAATACAATTAGATCTTGTGTGGAAAGTTGACCTCAACAAGTGCATAGACGCCTCACCTTTATGCTTAATTTATAGAAGGTGAGATCATATTTTCTGGTGATGATGCTTTCAATTTTTTTATTTGCATGTACTCATTACTATCTTAAATTTTACACAGCGGCCATATTGGTGTTGTGGTTGGGTCTCATTCTGGAAAGCTGACTTATGTGGATGGGAAAGAAGGGGATGTCCGATGGATGGTCACATTACCAGATCGTATTGAATCTTCAGCTTGCCCATCTGTCTGTGGCCAGTTCATTTTTGTGGGCAAGTTACTCTTGTATTCCCCTATGTTTGTGAGAAAGCCAACTATCTATGACATTTTGATAATTTAAATTTTTGTTTGGTAGGGTGCTATGATGGGGCCCTCTACTGCATCAATTCAGTGAGTGGGAAAATAAACTGGTCTTTCAAAACTGGGGGGGAAGTTAAATGCCCCCCCGCTCTTTGCAATGGAGGCAGCAGTGTACTATTTGGCTCATATGACAAACTTGTATACTGTGTTAATGCTCAAGTAAGTAAATCTTTTATTTTTCATCTTATGAAAAATGAACTCTTTTGTTCAATGAACATTTTATTTGTTTATCAACTGCAGCAAGGTTTATTGGAGTGGTATGCATCACTGGCCAGTTCTGCTGATTGCAAAGGAAACTGGTTGGCTGCCCCACTCATTCTTGGAAAAATAGCCATTCTGTGCAATTTAGGAAAGCTAGTATCTGCTGTACACACTATGGATGGAAAAGTAATATGGTCAACTAGTTTGAGCAATCCTGTATTTTCAACGCCATCACATTTTTCTACCTCTTTGGGAGATTATGTGGTTGCTGCAGAAGTGAAAGGGACCCTGCATTGCCTCAATGTCGCTACTGGGGAAGTGGTAAGTTCTTCTCAGTGAGTAACGCAGTAACCAAATGGCAACACTGACTGTAGGTTCTCAAATTGTTTTACTTTTCCTTACAGGTGTGGACTTGGAAAGCTGGTGGATTTATATTTGCTCCATTGGTAATTGTTCCTGACTTTTCATGTACTGATACCCACTACATTTTAGTGGGTTGTTATGATTTCTGTCTATACTGTTTATTTATTAACCCACAAAATGAAATTTCACTGAAATGGAAAATATCTTTAGGTGCCAGAATAGGTGCAGCGCCTTTCCCGTTTAATATTAGAACTTGTGATGGCGTCAATAATTTATGTGCAACAGTTTGCAACTCCGCAGGAGAAGTTTTTATTGTAAATCTTAATGACGGTGGTATACATTGCTACCACAATATTGATTCTGAAGTGTTTTCATCGCCTGTTGTATACAATGACAAAATTTATTTCGGATGTAGAGATAACTCAATGTATTGTTTGAGAATGCAAAGTTAAGATTCTGACGTAATTTAATGAGCCGTAATATAAGAGTTTACATGCAACAGACCCTTGATAGTCCTTTAAAATTAATTAAGAAAAAGAAACACAGCCAAGCATAAAGGTGAAGAGGGGAAAGATTTGTTTCCTTTAGAAAATAAGAGAAACAGTTGGAACTTCAATCAAAAACAGAGCTATTATAATAGAACAATTATCAATCTTCCTGCCACTGCATAAAATTATAAATATAAATTGTATGGACAATGTTTTTAACTTGCCTCATCCGCATTCTTGCCAAATGGATACAAAGCCTAAACAAGCACCATGAGTGACATTACATTTATATCACTGAAATTAGAAGATCTAAGGTATTTCATGTGGAAACCTTTCCCCTACCCAGTACTTGCACTTCAAGAGTACAACATATAAACAATGACAATAATTCACATCAATTTGAAATAAAATCACATTTTAGAAATGGCTCTAACAGTTCCACATTCATACATACATACACAAGTGAATCGGTAAATACAGCAGAGTACAAACAATCTACTACAAACTACATAAAAAGCAGACAAGATTGAGTAATTTAGAGTGAAAGGGTGATAATGCTCTTTATTTCATTTTCAAACATTTTTATTTTGTGCAATAGATGTCTTCTGGGGGATGGGTACTTCAGTACACAATCCCCAATAAAATGTCCAACCCAATTTAAAACATGACAATTATCAACATTGTCTGAAATATAATCCATACACCAATTTCACATGAAACCCTGAGAGCAAGTTTGAGTTACCACAAATCCAGTCAAAACTTCTTTACTTTTGAGTAAAAAAAATGAAATGAGGTAGTCATACTCTAAACTTGATCAGGAATGCCAATAGCCTCAAAGCACAACATACTATACACAGAATAAAATGAGCTTCCCACAAGAACCCTGAAATGACATACAAATTTCATTAGGTAGAGAATTCTTGATCGTACCTCATATAAAAATAATAAACAATTTTCAAATATTCTGGAAGCAAAATCTGCACTTAAAATTACTAGGATACCACTCCAGCATAGCTACTTGACTGGGAGAAACAATACTATAAATGAGGACTCGAATATTCACACACACGATTTAGGCAAGCTAGACAAATGGAAATAAAAATGATAGGAATGATTATCATTCAGAACAATTTCTTCACATCCATCTTGAACAACCTGTCTATCCAAGCTGTGCATTTCATCCTATATTTATTAAGCGAGTGAAATTTCAAAAAGCACATACCAGTTAATTCAATGCCAACTGCAAGAACTGCTGTCTCATGAGCCAAAACCATAGCCCTCCAGATTTCACATTTGAGCCAGGAATAACATTCCTTAAGAAATTGACAATAAAACTTGCTGCCAATTTTAACCATCAAAACTTGAAATTCCATTAGTTTGGAGGAGAGCACAATACATTTAGGGACCAAAACGACATAACAGTAGATTGTACTGGCAGCTATCAAGGTATATATTTCACATATTAAATGCACAACATTAAATCCAATCAGCTCAAGATAAAACTTGGCAAACTGTTTACTGGTCCTCCTCACCCAAATTCTGTTTTACAGCTGAGAAGTCGAAGTCTGTACCCGTTCCTCGTCTGAAGATGTCCAAGACATCCAGGCATGTAGTTTCAAAATGTGTTGTGGCATCATAAGACTTGGACACAAGCACCTGAAAACAATAAGGTGTAAAAAACCAACCAACCCTAGCAAAGAAAATTTGATCGCAAAAATAATAATCAAATACTTCATACCTGACTTTCTAGCCCGTCATCAGTAGGCTCATAATAGTCACTAACTGTGACAAACTTTTGCCTGATTGGGCCAAGAAGTTCAAGACCAGGCTTGATTTCAGCCTCAGGGTTGTCAGTTTCAACAGTGGTTGAGACCATACCAATGAACCAGCCCTTTGAGGCCACTTGGTGAGTGTAGCTTACAAGTGATACATAAATGTCAGATTTGCGATTCACCTAAAACAAAGAAAAACACAAAACATAAAATTTGGAAATATGACTAGAATTTCTATTTGCACAAATGATATCCAAACAGAAAAGAAAATAAACAAATATGTACCTGCTTCTGAGGAATGATAATCTGGGTGGAGAGAGCATCTCGAGTATTAGGAATGGTGTGATCCAAAAGGCAGATGCACCGAATCACCTGACCAGTCTTCTTGACCTACAACACAAATAAATCCAGACATGACAAAAACAGATCAAATATTTAGCACAACAAAATATGAAGCAGCATAACACATACCTTTTCAGGAACATAAGAAGGATCACAATAGACTTGCTTGCATCTGGCTATTTCACTTCCAGAACGAACTCCTACTGCCTTTCCATTCTCGTAAACAATCTCATCAATGGGCTTGTCTAACATGTAGGTACCTCCGTAGATGGCAGACAGACGAGCAAAACCTTGAGGTAGTTCTCCCAGTCCATACATTGGGTAAAGGTAAGGGGACTTGCCGTATCGAGCCAGAGAATCACTGTACAACTTTATCCGACGAACAGTCTGGATAGCACTTTGAGCTAGGTAATCATCATCTCGGTACAAGGCAAGAGCGTGGCCAGTGAAATCTTGAGTGTTCTTATCCAAACCGAACTTCTCATACAGCTGCTGCATGGTGCATACATTAGGATCCAGATCTTTCCAGGTTTTCGGGTCATCTTCCTGCAAATCTTGCACGTAGACCAGGAAATTGCGGAAGCGTCGCTTCTCAAACATTCCCATCAAGTCAGAAGCGAGGGCCTCCTTCTGATCCACAGGGACTTTGGAAATCTTGCCCTGCTTGTACACATAGCTACCCTCCACACACTTGAACTCCAGGTACTTGGTAACCCCAGTATGAATGAGCAGTTTCACCAGAGACCCATTGGCCATCAGGAACTTGGGGATGAGGTCCACGTTCCAGTCCCGGCCGCGGCCGTAGCTCTGGTCGGGGGCGGGGGCCCCATAGCGCGAGAATAACTCTTCCAAGGGAGTAATTGACGCGGACTCGCCCCCGTAGTACTTGTTGCGGTCGACGTGGAGCACCTTCTTGCCAGACACCGAGAGCATTCCACTCAGGATGCACTCCTTGAGGCCGGTGCCGAGCACAATCGCGTCGTACTCTTCATCCATGGCGGCGACTTGCAGTGGACTTTCGCAAAAACAGACGAGCCAAAAGAGCCTCTTCTCTTCAGGGTTCGAGAACCTCAAATTGCTCAGTACCTCCCGTTTCCTGTGCCTGTGCGGAACGCCAAACGTAGGTCAATTTTCAAGGCGCAATGCTGCCAACACAAAGCCTGGAAGCCAAAGTTGCAGGACAGGAGAGAGGTGGCCTCTCAACTATTCTGTCGCAAGTAATATGAAAGGACGAATCAAAAAACGTGTTAAGCACGCACCTTACAACCAGAGAGTCAGGAGAGGAGAAATGAAACTCGACTTGAAGACTGGGAAGTTGAAAGGGTTAAAACTATTTTGACGTTTCGCTGTCAGATGTCGTTGCCTGCGCTTTTCCTACATGAAAAACATACATGCAAAGAAAAGGATTAGACCATTGCCAATGAATTAATGGGAAACTGGAGCGGATGATCGGTCAACAAGAGTTGTTATTAAATTTAAAATAAATAAACAGGTTGGGATTGGATTTTGCGCGACCCGAACATGAAACAGCCCAACGGAGAGTTGTCAAAAAGTACGCTTCCGGCAAGGTGGGGACAGTTTACCAACAAAACTAGGCAGTCTGGGCATTGGAAAAGAATTGAAAGTTAACCTGTCGATGAAACCGGCTCAGGGAGAGCGTCCTCAGCAGAACAGCGGGTGAAAAGGCGAGTCACAGTTCCAGAAATCGCAGTACCACATTAACCCTTCTTCGGAAAAAGTGATGCCAACCTGCCGGCAGCTCTGTCCCTGTCCCGCCCCGCCTCCAGAGAGACTCTTCCCGTTTCGGTTGGCAACAATAGCGCTGGTTTTCTTGGTACCCGTGTTTTCGTTATTATGCAATCAAAACAAAGAAGATGGCGGACGTAGAAGTTGCCTCGTCCAGTGGAGATCACCAAGAAGTTGTAGAAAAGGCTGACGAATTCCCTGAGCAGGACAAGAAACGCAGGAAAATCTGCAAATCCTCCGATGGAAAGAGCATCAAGCTAGAGCAGCGGCTCGGGGGGATTCTGTGCTGCGCAGTGTGCCTGGACCTTCCTCGGTCAGCTGTCTACCAGGCAAGTCGCCCTCAGCCTTCACCTACATTTCGCCTATTTTGTCGCTTGCGTGACCCCAATCTTGCGCCCGCGCACCGTCCCTTTGCTCTTTATCGTACTTTATAACTGTTTCTGCTAAGCGCGCTTTGTATTTCTCCATGCAGACGCGAGAATGGTCCAAATTCTCTGTGGTCCCATTGTCTTTTGTCCTAGCAGAACACCATTGTTGTCGTAGTACACCTTTGTTTACGTCGACGCCCCTCCCCCATCCTTCACCGTTTCGATTCGATTACTGTATTAATTCAGCTGATTTCGTCTCGCGAATTCGTTTTTGCCTCCGAATCATTCTTGCTCGTGGTTTCTTTTGAAAGTGGTAAACAGCAGTAGCCTTGACAAGAAAATTTGGAATACAACAGCTGCTTGCCATCTTTGTGTCACACTTACTTCATTGGCCTCGGAACCTCAGAATCAGCTGATGACCAAACAAACTTATCCCAGTTTTGTTATATTTTTCATGAATCTTGTTTGATTGGAGATGAAATATTTTTTTAACTTTTTATGTTATTTAATGGATACATTTTTTATTGTTATTTTATTTTTTGGTGTTTTTGTCAGTTTTGCATTTGCCAGACTTCCCATTGCTATGTTACTTTTTTCTTTTTCAGTGCACCAATGGACATCTTATGTGCGCTGGGTGTTTCACCCATCTCCTGGCCGATGCTCGCCTTCGTGATGAAGTGGCCACGTGCCCCAATTGCCGCATTGAGATTAGCAAGGGTGTGGCTTCCCGGAACCTTGCTGTCGAAAAGGCAGTCAGTGAATTGCCTGCTGAGTGCCAATTTTGCAACAAAGAGTTTTCTAGAAATTCCCTTGATCGTCATGAGGAGCTTCTGTGTGAAGAACGGTAGGTTGCAATGTTCTTAAAGGGCAATCAACTTATTTCCAAGGTTGCCACTCAAAATGATTCCTGCACATCTTTTGTAGTTTGACCAGCTGCCGATTCAGTCGAATTGGTTGCCCCTGGCGTGGACCTTTCCATGAGGGGAAAGAACATGAGAATGTTTGCACCCATCCTCACAAGTCTGGTGCAGAGGTCATGGAAACTTTACTGTCTATGGATAACAAGCTTGAACAGGAAAAAAGACTTTATGACCATATTTTTGAAATGCTTAATTATGAGAAGGTCATCTTTAACGGTGAGACCCAAAAATCTGAAAGAGACTTCATAAAATCAACGTGGGGCTGCACACTATTTATTCATTTACTATTTTCTTAACAGACTTGCAAATGAAACCTTACCGCACTGATGAGTTTATGCATAAACTATTCTATGAGACAAGCCGCTTCTCAGCATTTAACCATCAGTGGGTGGTAAAGGCAAGAATCAACAACAGTCAGCGAGACCCCTCTCTGAGCTCAGAACGGGAGATGACATACCAGGTAAAGCTTGACATTGTTACTTTGGTAAGTTTCAGATGATGTGTTTTTCTGGTCCTGGATGTTTGCTGTTGTGCCTGTGAATGAGGGGTTTCTCTCTGTGCTCTATGTGTTGGTTGTTTGCTGGTTGTACTTCTTAAGGAAGGATTTGTCGTGCTGTTTTGCTCTGTTGTTTTTTTGTTTTTCCTCATTGTATCCTAGAACTTACTTGTAACAGTGTTATTTTCTCTTGATAAATACAACTTTGCAGCAAGGTCATCCTCAACTGATAAAACCTAACTTTTGGTTTAGTGTTAGTGCCAAATGTCTATTTAACTTTCAGAGTTTGATTTGTATTTTGTTTTTCTCATGTTATTTGATAATATCTAAGAGGTCTACAAAAGCAGCACTGATTCAACTTTGAAGATTCCAACATAAGAGTCATTATGAACAGGCTTTGAGGTAGTGTTCATTTTGAAAGCCATGGGGAATGCATCAAATTGGCCACCAGCTACTAAGCTGCACAGCAGGTATGAAGGTATAGTATTAAATCTTAACAATTTCTCAAGACTTGCTCATTTAAGTTCATAAGCTTCATAAAAAAAATAATCTGCCCACTTACAATTTTAAAACTTCATCCAAAGTCCAAGCATTTGTTTTTGTCTTGATTTAATGATTTAAATTAAGTAATTGTTTTGTCCTTTTCATTCATGCTGTCATGTGTTCAAGAGCCCCTCCATTCTCACTGGTAGACAGTAGGTGAACCTAAGGGTTAATAAATTCTGAGAGCTAATTCCTTTTCAACATACTTGTATTATGAGCAGTCTTGAAAAAGAAAGAAAAGAGTCCTTGAAAGGAAAGTCCTTTTTCTTCCGTGTCCTTATCACTGTGTTCTCTTCAGCCAGTTTAGTATGGCTGCTTTTGGTAACATTTAGGTAGTGTTAATGCTGTTGTACTTGAGCATACTAAAGTGTAGCTAATCTTTTCCCTGAACATTTTTGGGAAAAAATACAAAACAAAAAAAGATGTCAACAGAATAAGACAGATTTTCATGGGTGAAAGTCAAATAGATAGATCTGATGGAAACTATTTTTTACTTACACAATTCGTAATCACTATTGTAGTGTGTCCCTATGGGCTCACAGAATATCACTGGATTACTGATTACTGGATATTTACTCTTATAACACCTTGAAGTTGCACCTCTGTCTTGTCTGCACTACAGCATTGTATTCAATGAACAATTTGTTAGGGTTTTGAGTGATACTAGGAAGAGCACTGACATTGCACTGATTGAATCATGACTCTTCCTCATATTTTATCTTGTTTACAGGTGTATGTGTATGTGTGTGTGTGATTTGATTGTACTGCCCTGTTTTAAATTTGTAAGAGGAAGAGTCAAGATTTTCATCATGGCTTTGCGCTAGTGCACCCTTTACAAAATCTAATTGAATAGTTAGGCCTTTTTGTGCAAAAAAAGATTTTTGTTCAGTTTAAATAATTGCTGCAGTACAACTGCTTAAAGTTTGATTTTAAATGCAACACAAGGGACAAAATATTCGCAAGTTTCATAAAGCAATTTCAGATATCTTGCTGTGCAGAAGATTTGAAGACCCGCAAGAGGATTCATTTTTCATGAATTAATAAAAGTTTGCTTGTGCTTTTTAGGTTTAATAATGGAAGAAAAAGAGCTATCCCAGCTATCTTAAATTCATCATAATCTTAAATATTTTTAACACATTGTTTTTCCCCATATATTTTTTGCCTATTTTTGTGAAAGTCAAATTAGAGAAACCACTAGACTCTTACTCTTGGTAATTGTCTTATAATAATTAGCGCTTTTATGTTCTTATAATTATAAGAAACATAAGTTTCCAACAATAGGTGACAGGTTCATTGGCGTTTCATTGATGTAAAATGAAGCTTAAATTCTCTTTCGGGTTCAACTCAAATTCCAGGAATTCATGCATTATATTCTTTACGATCTTGTTGAGAATCATAGTATTTCCTTTTAAAAAAAAACTGTGTTTAAATTTTGATGCTACTCCTGGTATTTGATGTAACCCTTGTGTTTACATGTGATCAGCTCTCAAGAGGAATCAAATTTTCAGACTTGATTAAATTGAAATACTTATCACTTTTTTCTATTATTTTTTTCTATGAATGTTTCTTTTTTCTCACTCTGACCATGTGCTTCCATTGTGTTTGCTGCATCTTAGCTTATTCTGAAGACGAAGACAACATGCCCACTCTCCATGTCATTCCTTGTGATCCGTGGACCTTTTGGAGACATGAAGGCTACTCCCAAAGTGGACAAGTTTGACTTCACCGATCAAGAGAATGAAAGTCCCTATGTCCGCCTTGCTTTACAAGATACTGCTGAGTGCAATCGTTTACTCTCATGCAAGGCCATTAACTTCAGGTATGTCTAATGTTGTAGATAAATTAAATCTGAAAATATTAACATTATTCATTGAGTGTTTTCTACTTTCAGGCTCATCATGTTCCTTGTCAGTAAGTGAGGGTTGATATCTGAGGAGCGAGCGGAAAGCCGAGCGTCAAGTGTCGACTTTGAACCTGAAGCAGATGCAGGCTCTTCTGCTGCAGCCCCTCAAGGCAGTGCGCAGCCTGGCCAGCAATTACTCCAGGAAATGTTGGACGGCTAGTGTCGCTGCTCAAAGACTTGGAACATCTTACCAAATCATCATGTATCCTAACCCATATACATATACATTTTATACAAATAAATTATAAAGTTTTGTTTTTGCTTTTCTGGCAAGTTGGCCTTGTTTTATGTTCAAAGAGACAAAATGCTTATGTGTGTCATAAAATTAACCTTCATTCAGATAAATTTGTTGATGTGTGAGTTACAGGGATCTTTATTGTGTTCCATTTTCATTATTCAACTTACTATTAATTTTCTCTTTGAAAACTTTGTGTTTTTTTTAGAGTACGTTTAGTCAAGCACTTTTATCTCTGCAGAGTACCCAGATGATTTTACATATGCTGAGGCATTACTTGTTCTTTGTATAGCAAAATTTGTACCAAAAATATTCTTTGTAAACTTAATTTTTATTTTTAAGAAATTTCTTTATCAATACAGAGGTATAAAAATATAAAATAAATTATGTTATATGTAAAGCAAAGAGACATTCTGTTAGATGTTGAAAAGTTTTGGTATTCCTTAATTCTTTGAAACCACACGCAAGGTGTAAGTGTGTAGTGAGAGGGAATTGTACATTTTTTTCATTGTCAAAGCTTTATTTTTTATCAAACAAATATATTTCCTTTCTGTGATAATTTAACGCCATAGCTATGTGATCAGTACTGTTTGGGGATTCACTCTTTGAGCTTAAATATTTATACAATCATCACAAAGTGCTAAAACTGCAGCATCATTGAAAGAAAAATATAGCATTTGATTACATTCACTCCATTTATTTAAATACTGACTGTTGTGAATTTTCTTTTCAGTAATGTGATGCATATAATGGTGCACGGTGTACTTTGTGTTGAGATGAAGCAGGATATGTCCAATAATGTCACTAATGGGAACACTTTCCTGTTCATGGAGTATAGATGAGACTCGTGAACCAGAACTAATGTTGCTTGTTTTACTCTCCTTGTCTTAATAAGAACTTCCTGGACAAAATAACAGTTATCTTATCTCGTAAGATATTTGAAGATCGAGGTAATGTGTGTGATTGGAGATGAGCTCTCTCAAGAGTAGTGCTTGAAGTGTAGTTGCCACTGGGCCCATGGAGTACCCATGGTGACAGGTCTTCCTTTTATACTTGGGCTATGGTTCTACATTGTTTAACTCAGCTGTTGTTTTATTTTTTTTCTCCTTTTATAAGTATAATTATTAGTACTATTATTATCATTATTCACACCCAATAGTTGTTTTCATTTTATGGTTTGATGGAGGCTTTGTAATTGTGTTATATTTTTCCCTGTAGTGTAAAGCAATGCAGGTAGGGAACTTAACTTAGGTTTAGCTGGGTCATTTGCCCACAGCTCCTTTGAACTAATCTCTCACCGATTCAACCTTCCCAAAGCACTGTAGTGGAGTTACACAGACAATCAGTAGTTGGCTGAAGGCTGCACTAAAGTTTCCACAGAGAAATACTTCTGTGTCAGATTTCATGTGTCCATTGAGTGTTTCTTTAGTTTTCCTAATAATTGTTAAGAATTTTTAGTGGCATACCCACAGATAATTTGGCATGTTTTTAAAAATTTTACTTGGGTTATGTACGTAAAATTTGATCTAGTGAAGGGGAAAAAAGTGCTGTGCTGCCATATGTTACAGAAAACCAAGTCATTACTTTAACAGAAGAAAGAAAAATGTTTCCCCCCTCCTCATGGTGTGTTATGTGTATTCTCAAAACGTAAGCAAATATTATATTGTTAACTTCACAAATAAATGACTATAGGTTTTAAAATGTACAAGAATGTGTGCTATCTTCATTTATTAAATCCAGTATCACATCAGTGCAATAGCACTTTGCATTGCTACAGTAAATGGCTCCAGCAGGAATTCCTCCTGCAAAGGTGTTAGTTGGTATCTTCGCTAAAAACTTCAGTATGGTTTCAATCGTGTAGATGTTGTCTTTGCTAAAACCTGGAACAAAATGGAGCAAGATCAAAATACAAGTTGCTGAGCTGGGTAGATTTCCTCCAGTTAACATTAATGATTGGCTCGAGTCTAGTACTCACCTTTGGGGCCTTGTCGGTCACAGGTTCTGCTCCAGGTCGCCAATGAGATATTATTCCATTCTCCCCAGCAGTTACCAAACTTCCACTCTGAATGGAATATGATGTGAAGACAAAGTTAGAAGTACATACTCAAACAGTCGTAGAAAATGACAATTTTATGGCACCAACCTCTGGATGAAACCAACTGCATCGGACTCTCTGCTTATTCCCAGGCAACTCTGATTCCACAAGTAGGTCTTTATCTTTGACTTGCAAAAGAGCCAAGCGGTCACTGATAAATTAGGTAGAATTACTCATCGGCAAGGAAAGATCATTAATGAATGAATGGTGTGTAAGGGATACAAACCTTTCTTTTACGGAGCCTCCAGCCAGGAATAGTAAATCTTCTGACGAAGTTTGATGAATATTAATAATGTTACTCTTACTGGCTTTCCACTGAAATGTGACAATATCATTCATTAGAGTTAAACTTTTATTAAGATAAAAATAAATAAAAAGATAGTTGAGAAGTAGTTTTACCCCAGTGCTGTTTGCAACATGTTTTCTAGAAAATGTTGAAATGGGTGCTGCACCATCCTGTGTCCAAAGTTGAACATCCATAGTATCTAGAATGCATGCAATGCCTTTGTGGGTTCCGTTTAAGAGATACCAGGTAAGCTTGTCCTGTAACATGCATGAAAACAAGTTCAAATACAGGGTGTGTCTTTCAAGTTGAAATTGTGTTTGAACAATACATACAACAGTAGATTCTGTGTTGAGACTGTCGACCAATGCATCGTCTTCTGTGTCTTTTTTGAGGTCATAAATGTTAATCAACCCATCACTGGAGCCTGATGCTACATTATCAGGAATCAGCGGATGAAATGAAACCTACAAACAGAATCAACATTTTAAAATTTAATACAAGGATGATTGAATGGAAAATGAATTTTGAATATATACCGTACTTGAGTAATGTCGTCACTATGGGACTCCCAATATCCACCCAGGACTTTACACGAACGGGCATCACCAAAAACCAAGAATGCATCTCCATCGAAAACCTCAGTCCCAGCACAAAGAAAATGCCCAGATTTGGAAATGTCAAAGCTTAAAAATGGTTTCAGCTTCCCTGATCCTGCTGTGTCATCTGCAAACAGTTTTGGGAGGTATTGAATATTAAGTCACAAGAATTAAGTAGCAATCTAGAGGTGGCATTTTCCACCTACCTTTGAAAGTCAGTACACTTTTTCCTGATTTTCTTGTATCCCAAAATCTGATTGTTCCATCAGTAGATGATGATATTAGCTGATTTGGATCATTTGGATGAAATCTGGAGCAAAAGAAATGTTAAGTTGATCACACTTTGAGGGTCATAAGGATTTTCATATGAATGTCATACCTCAGGTTTGTGATTGGGCTGGTATGTTCCTCAAATACAGCAAGAGATTGAAGGCTCTCCAGATCATAGAGAGATGATGAAAAATTAGAAGACGCAGTAGCAATTCGGCCAGAAGAACTGGAAAATGAATGAATCCATGATTATAGCATCCTGTGTTAAGAGAGCAGACTCTGATGAAAATGAAATGGGAATCCTCACCTAGAACCGCACATATGGCAGATGTAATTCTTTTGCAATGAGACAGCCTTTTCATGAGTCAGGTGGTATGTAACTTTCAGTACGACATTTACATCTTCGTCAGAAGATTCACTGCTATCGCTTCCACTGCCACTGCCACTACTGTCACTACTGTCACTTTCATCGTCTTCACTGTCCGACACGGAAACGTCCATTTGGATTTTCTCTTTCTCTGGAGATTCTTTCACTGAAACAAAAATAGTAGAAGCTCTTGTAAACAAAATAGAAGTCAAATGCAGAAATTGCCAGTAAATTGTAGAACCATTAAGGTAACAATCAAACTTGGCCATCCACTTTTACTAAGAATGTAATGGGCAACTTCAGGTTTATTTACTTCACTCGGTACAATTTTCATTAAATCTACGAATAGTCGAAAATGACATCTCCTCCCCAACGTGAGAGTATAGGTTACCTCAAACAGTATACAATAATTAAATGCTCAAGGAAACAAAATAGCTCCATATTTACCACAAGCAAACCGATTGGACACTTACTTGTGCAACGAAATTCCAAACAATAACAGTCCGAGAGGGTTTCGAAAAACTGAAAAGAATGAATGTTTACTAGCACGCGAAGGAAAACTTATGGGAGGGAGCAGAACAGTTGGGTTCGTTCCAGATCTGCTAAGCAGCCCAGCACTGCCTGGTCTCACAAGGTCATTTTGAGTTATACTGCAGTAGAACACACCCATTGTACATAGATCCGTATCCGGTCCCACAGTTGGGGTTCTTTCGTTGCCTCCTCTCGTACAGCAAAATGGCGGATCAGGTTCGTTCTGAGTATTTTTTGTTGAAGTTTATGCTAATATTTGAGCAATTTCTCGTCAAAATCACATGAAAGTCATGGAGTTTCGTTTGAAGAACCGTTTGGGTTGATCGTAATGAACAACTTTTCTCTCCTTGGCTTCCACAACACGCAATATTTACTTCACACGTGGGATGCGTATGTTGCGATCATCCACGTTTTGTTTCTCCGCTGTACGGTTCCTGTAGATCTTTGCATTTGCCGTGTCGATCCGAAGGATTCGTTCTGGTCCGACTCTGTAGACATCGACCGTAAAGTTCGTGCGTTCCGTTCGGTTGTCACAAATTTGATTGAGCGAGTAGGAGTGATTACCGGTCGGACCATAACCTATCTCAGCCAATCGGCTTTGGTTAGGTGGTTTACCGAGGCGGCATACACGGTGACACGGCCTACGTGTATTTTTGATTTTTGTGGTATGTTTCCTGATTGTTGTCTTTTTGTGCTTGCAGACAGAGCGTGCTTTCCAAAAGCAGCCAACCATCTTCCTCAACAGGAAGAAGGGTGTTGGTGGCAAGAAGAAGAGTCTTCGCTACACCCGTGATGTCGGTCTAGGATTCAAAACTCCTCGTGAAGTAAGTTGGTTGCTCTCCTCATAGGGCTAAGTAAGGCCCTGACTGATTTTTTTTGCTAATTAATTTGCTCTATTCCATTGACTTTTTCAGGCCATTGAAGGAACTTACATTGACAAGAAGTGCCCCTTCACTGGCAACATCTCTATCCGAGGACGTATCTTGACTGGAGTTGTCCAAAAGATGAAGATGCAGAGGACCATTGTCATCCGGAGAGATTACCTGCACTATGTTCGCAAATATAACAGATTCGAGAAGAGGCACAAGAACATGTCAGTTCACCTATCGCCCTGCTTCAGGTGAGTTCATCTGGTGTTGCTTGATTATTTATGCTGTTAATTTTATGAGTAGAAATGCAATGGTTTCCTTAAGTTTAGTGAGTGTCAAGTGGTTCCTCTTGTGTTGTGGATTCATGAAGCCTCTTTTGTGTATTTTCTCCCCTTTGGCATAGATCCAACGTTTTGATGGTTGTATTTGTGATATTTGAACTGAAAAGCTTTTGTTAAACACTATGATTGACATGCTGTCAGTTAGTTCAAAGATGTGAGTCCCTTCTCCGCCACAGACTGCAGAATTATTTTTGATCAGTCTTTCAGGTCGAGGGCAGATTATTGCCCACTTAGGAACCAGCGGTGCATTTATTGCAACCCTTGGGCCGAAAAGATGGGTACACTGGATTTTTGTTTACCTCCTAGCTTGATTATGATCTTCTGTGCATGTCCCTTCTCCGCCACAGACTTCAGAATTGTTTCTGGTCAGTCTTTCAGGTCAAGGGCAGATTATTGTCCACTTAGGAACCAGTGGTGCATCCATTGCAACCCTTGGGCCGATAAGTTGGAAACACTTGATTACTCAAAACTCAAGTCACCAGAGTCATGACTGTCATGTGCAAAGGTCTGGTTCTAAGACCGTGCAAGGCCCTTCTCCGCCACAGACTGCAGAATTATTTTTGATCAGTCTTTCAGGTCTAGGGCAGATTATTGTCCGCTTAGGAACCAGCGGTGCACTTATTGCAACCCCTGGGCCGATAAGTTGGGTACACTGGATTACTCTTGATCTTTTATCTGATAATGCTTTGGAATTGTCAGTTTATTTGTCTTAAGAAGGCCAGCTGTTTGTTAAAACTGTCTAAATGGTGTAATTGTTTTGTGTTCCCTGGTTTCATATTGGTTTTTATTTTTCCAGGGACGTGTCGATTGGCGATGTTGTCACCGTTGGAGAGTGCCGTCCTCTCAGCAAGACCGTGCGTTTCAACGTCCTGAAGGTGTCCAAGGGTGCTGGTTCCAAGAAGAGTTTCCAGAAGTTCTAAAATAAATCTTTGATTATCAAACTGTTTTATTTTCCTTGACGTTGGAAGCCCCTGGTTATGCACTGGCTTTGATGAGGAAGTCGTCGAGATCTGCAGACTTTGAATGGTCGGGGTCGTACTTGTTGACCAGCTCTTCCCACTCCTTCGGGTAGTGCTCTTTCACATGCTTCACTGCTTGTGCCATCATCTTCTTCTGCCTGTCGGTGCACTTTGCACACCGCGTGTCGAGCACGTCGGGCAGGAGCTCTGAAATAGAATTGGAACTTAGCACAACATGGCTTCTGCAGAGGTCTCTGTGGGACATGGTCAGTGCAATCCGGGATTGGCAACCGCGCTGATGACACTCATTGTCTCCTTGATGGGGGCGGTGCGCGGCACGCACCTGTCCGTGCCTGTGCTCAGCACGCGAGCAGCGCCAGCCTGCGCCAGCCCGTCCGTGTAAACATGCCCACTCCCCCTCCCCCACTGTCCAGCCAGCGGAACGATTCACCGACGGCCGCAATGTGACCCCAACTAGCTGAAATACGACGCCCGGGACAATTGATTTCAGTTCCCCAGTCCAACCGGCGATGTGATTAAAAACTCACTTTTCATGTCCTTGGAGTCGGCCGTGCACGGGCCCTGGTCCAGGAAGCACTTGATGAAGGCGACGAGGATGCGCTGGTTGCCCAGGACCTCGTCCACGTTGATGTGCGCGAAGCGGCCCTCGTCGTAGGTCTCGGCCTCGGCGACGTACGCCAGGGAGAGGAGCGCCAGGCCCGCCAGCAGGCACGTCCTGACGGTCCTGTCCATGCTGAGACTGAGAGGGAAGTCCCGGTGTCTCCTGCGGCGCCAACAGAGAGGTTCAAGTGTGGATCGGAGAGGAGCGCCGAGCGGGGCGCTGGGATAGGAGGCTCTGCCCACGGGGTTCTCACTTGCTGGCCACAGGGCAGCAACTTGCATGCGCGCCAGCGAGCCGAGGCTTTATACCGCCGTGCTTCGGCGCGGCCTTCTCCGCCCGGTCCGCCTACTGCCCGGTCAGCGCACGTGACTCCCCTCGCACTTCGCTTCACTTCGTGACGCGAACACTGTCGTTCCCTGGAGACGAAATGACCGGCCTCAGCCTGGACCGAACCGAACCGCAAAACGAGGCGAGGGCACAGAACAGCCAGGCTCCTGATTGGCACAGTGCTAATTGAGTGTCACGCGTGGCCGCTTGCATGGCACCGCCTAGAAGAGAGATTCTTTTTCATGGCCTGAGGCACCACCAGGTGGAGGGAGACTGCAAGGGCGCCGGGTGTGGTAAAAGGGTAGAACAGGCAGAGATGCAAGACTGGATTCCATTCAAGAGGCACCTGTTGGATTCGAGCTCGAATGTCTCGCAACGCGTCCCGACCTATGTTCTCCATCAAGCGGGGGTTGTCACGGAGCAGAGGCAATAGAGGCGGAATTCTAAAAAAAAAAAAAAAAAAAAAAAAACGTTTCAGCAGTTACAAAAGACTGATGTCGGGCCTGCGGATGCAGTTGAGTTTTGGCGCCACGGTATCCCTGCCGCCAACGCGACAGAGTGACAAGACTGCAGGGTGTAGCAGCAACAAATGACTCTTCGCAGAGTAGAAAAGGACACCTTTACCATTCTAAGGCGCGTAAATAAAACTTTAAAACTGTTTCCGCTTTAGTGGTCACGGCATCCCCCCTAAAATTGCAGGGCAGTGGGTCATCTCGAGGGTGGCGCACCTGTCTAGCAGACGGAGGCAGACAACAAACATGGCGACGGTGCTCAGGATCTCCACTTCTGTGTTTTCAAAATTGCCGAAAGTTTCGTACCAGCCGGTGCGGGGTAAAAAAATAAAGAACCCCAACCAAAGGAAACACGAATACGAGTTTTTAACCAACAAGAATCCGTACCCTGACGCCCCGAGCGTGGCGACTGGCGCTCTCAGATACTACCCACGGTGAGCCTAACCTCGCTACCCGCCTCTGGTGCCTCCTAGTCTTGTGGTTGCCGCTTGGCTGGTGGTGAATCTGAGAGTTGGAACGGAGACCTCACCACCTCGCTGTCACGCGACACCCAAGAATCTTGTGCCGATCATTGAATTTGACAGCGCCATGCGACAGTTACTTGGTGTTTTCTGTCTATGCAACATTGTGATGTTTCATTGTCCTTGTGTGCAGGGACCCGGACACCTATCAAGATCCCCCTTATGAGCCAACTAAGTTGTTAATGGTGCAGAGAGTCAAGCCAATGAAGGGTCAGCCACATTGGGACAGGAAGGTGTTGACTCGATTGGGGCTGGACGCAATTGTAAGTAAACTCAACTTTGTGAAAATGTAGGAGAAAACGCACTTGCCACACTCATTCTTTGAAAGTTTTGTACATGTTAAATGAATGTGTCCAAATTAAATTTTTGCTTGTTACAGGATGATGATCACATTGTTATTCTGAAGAACACTGAGTATATTTGTGAAGATTTGTGGAAGGTTAAACATTTGGTTAAAGTAACTCCTATCACTTTTCCTAATGGGGAACCAACAGAAGAGGACATTGAAAGAACAGTGCTGACACCTCAGGGAGAGATGATTGTAGGAGACGCAGTGAGACCTGATCCTCAGCGAGTAGAAGCCCAAGAAAAATTCCTGAAGGACCCTCTCCGGCTAGATGGAAAAACCAAGAGGGAGCGTTTCCGGGATAGATGGAACTCTGGCTGGTTTATGTAGAGAAAGATTGTTTAATCAATTTAATATTTGTGGACTGTAAATAATTTGGATCTTAAAAGTTTGTAACATGTACATTTAGATCAGAAAGTTGTAGCTGTATTACAGATTTGTAAAATTTCTTGTTAAACCACAAAAATGATTTTTTTTTCAAAACTCTGTTAAGTTACTGCTCTCCCACACAATGGCAAGAACTTTGATGGAGGAAAGGGGAGACTTTCTAGCTAAAACAAAAATTTAATGACACTCAAAAGTGATTCATCCCCGGGGACAGTGAACCTCGGGGCGATGGGGGTGGGGCTGCCCCATCAGCAGACCACACGCATAATGTACACTAACAAACTTTTTGCTTTGGCCGGGCGCCTTGGGAGTGCGACAGAGACGGACGGACCGTCGTATTGTCCACCGGGCAGGTCTCTTCACTCGATTTATTTTGGTTGTGTGTGTGTGTGTGTGTGTGTGCGGCTGGCCTTGCCATCCTCGTCGCACTCGCGGGGCGCGCGGTCCAACAAGTGGCGGTGCCGCACTGAGCCGAAAAGGGAGGGGAGGGGGGGGGGATTAAAGTGTACCCTTGGTACCCCTACCCCCAGCAGCCCCCGGCGGAGTGGCGGGCTGGGCCGGCCTGCCTGGGCAGTTCTCTGCGCGCCGTCGCCCCAGCCACATCACCCCAACCGCATCAAGGTACGTTCCACAGACAGCCTGGGCTGTGCAGTGAGTGAGAGAGAGAGAGGAAGCCGGAACAACCGGGGTTCACCATGATCCAGTCCCTGTTGCTTCCTTGCGGCAGTTCGCGGAGAAGTTGCAGCCCTTTTCGAACGCGGCGTTCGCCAGCACTGTTCCGTGGTTTTGAAAAGCCCCGTGCACCTCGGTGGCGACGTGGCGAGGCGAGGCGACGCCGCGGAGCGGGAAGCGCACGCCTTGCGCAATGACTGCAAATCCTCGCCAGCCGGCTATAAAAGAAATGTACAGGGTTTCAAGTTGCCGCCGTTCCGCCAACGGGGACGGGGAGGGGCAGGTCGGGGTGGCTAGGTGGGGCCATGCGGCAGGTGGAGCACGGGGCCTTCAGGCGCCTCTAGGCCTGCCGGGCCTGCCGAGCGATGCAGAAGAGGAGTCTGCTCTGTCACTGCTGCACTCTGCGCTCCGTGAGGGCCCGAGAGAGACAGAGCGCCTGCGGGGTAGGCAGGCGGGCGGCATGCAAGGCACGGCGGTGCGGCGGGCTTGCCTATCCTCGGCTGGTTGGGCGTACACCGTGAAATGCATCATTTATTTTTTGTTGCTAAAAATGAGTGGTCGGTATTCGAACCCTGAGCCGCGGTGCGATACATTCGATACATCGACGAGGCATTGGCTCGACCGGCCCCGAGGCGACAGCACTTTGGCGCCGCTTCGGTCTGGCCCTCGTTTTATTGCTCTGGTCGTTTTAATTGCTGGCATCATGCGCTGTCTCCGTCACACTCGCACGGGGTGTCCCGCATGGGATGTCACCCTGTCTCTCTCCCACTCACTGCGGCAGCGGAGCGAAGTAAAGCATCCGAGAGGCATGCGGGTTTCTGAGCTGAGGACGACTTTTGGCCGGCTTTGACGCCCCGGCGTGTCGACCACTTGTCCCCGTCGCCACACTGAGCGACTTTGTCATCGTCCTCTCGTTAGCGCGAAATCCGATATCCGATTCGCGATAAAGTGGACTCGCTCTGGCTCTCTTGCACCCCTGCGGGCCCTGCGGGCAGGCCCGTGAGTGCGAGAGAGACGGCGGGTGCGCAGCGCGTTCGCACGCGGCCAGACGACGCGGCGGCCAGCCTGGGCCTAGAGGCCTGGGCAGCCCTTCTGGCGCCTTCTGGCCCGCCGCCCAGAGGCCCAGCCAGGCCGCCAGGCCCGGGCGTCTCCCTCGCACCCCGTGGCTGCCCTTGGGGACGCCTAGGGACGCCCGGGAGTGCGACAGGGACGCAGCGACCAAACGACTCTCCGCTCGGAACCAGCCTATGCAGAGGCCCAGCCGGGCCCAGCGGGGGTCACGTGGGAAAAGGGGTGCGGTCCCCGAAATAGCAGGTGTACGTCATTTGCGGACCGTCCCTCAAAAAAAGGAAAAGGAAGTGTCTCGATGAACGATGGCGGCCTCGGAGGCCCATGGGGTTGTTCACCCCAACGCCACAAACCCGCCTCCACAGTCTTCAAATAGGACTCGAAGCAAGCACGTGCCATTGGTACCACCATGCGTTAGATTCAAGTCACCTCCGGGTGTTCGCAGCGCTAAAACGTCTGTCTCGCTGCGTGGCTGCTGAGGCGCCAGCTCATGCTTGTTCCTTGCTCCAGATGAGGCCGTGGCTCGCCCTGCTGCTCGTGGTGCTGGTCGCCCTCAACATCGTCTGCATCCAGGCCGTGGACGTGGACCACGACGGCAAGGACGACGGCCCGGACAGCGGTAGGTTGCAACTGCCCTG
This sequence comes from Thrips palmi, assembly GCF_012932325.1. NCBI lineage: Eukaryota > Metazoa > Arthropoda > Insecta > Thysanoptera > Thripidae > Thrips > Thrips palmi. The sequence continues at coordinate 3,835,383 of NW_023144630.1, read as the reverse complement.
GCTAGGGAGGGTGCCGCGAGCCAGAGCCGCTCGAATCGAGGAGGCGGTGGCAGTTAGCGGGGACGTTGGCCACGTTATTGTGTAAACCGGCCAGCAAGCCCCGCACCCTCTGCTTCACTCGAAGACAGCGAAACAAATTGACGATGGAGTAAGTGAGGTGGCCCAAAGGGCTCGGCCGGTCGGAAATAGAGCCAAAGGGTTCGGCCGCAGCACCAAGGCACTAGGAAATGGGAAACGGTCCACGCTCTCCTACATGACGCGCGCAAGCCAGCAAGCGGGGCAAGCACCGCGTCGCCGCAGGGCAGGGGTCCAACAGGCTCCCCCGCAAAAACGCACAAACAAAACTAAACGACAACCAGGCCGCGGCGCGCCACCCCCTATTTTCGAACGAGGATTCACTGTCCTAGACGCGGGCAAAGTGCTGGGCTGGGGGGCGTGGACCGTGTGAAGTGAAGGCAGCCTGGCCCGCAGCCCAGCGCGTTGGGTTGCTTCCGGCGCCACAGCACAGTGGGCCAGAAGACCGGCGGAGGCGGCCAAAACTCTAGACGCGTTTTGAGCTCCAGAGTCGCTAAACAGGTCTCGAACCGAACGTGTGACCCCACCAATGGATTGCTCTCCTTCGGATCCAATCCATTGGTGGGGTCACACGGTCGGTTCGAGTCCCATTTAGCGACTCTGGAGCTCAAAACGCGTCTAGAGTGTTGGCCGCCCACTGTGCAGAGGGGCGTCGCTACAGCGTTACGGTGGTGTTGCAGATGGAGACGGCATCCCCGACAGCGAGGAGAACGGCGCCGGCTTCGCGGTGCCCTCCCTCCCACTCCTGCTCCTCTCCGTGGTGCCCGTCTTCGCCCTCAGACTCTTCGGCTCATCATGAACACCGACAAGTTACCAACTTGTGACATGCTACCAAAAATTGTCATTTCCCCATGTGATACAATTGAAATAACATGAAAACAGTACTCTTTAAGCACAATTTATTCCGTTCACACTAAAAGAAAAAAAATAAAATCAGAATTCGAAATTGAAAATTGGTTTTCTCTTTTCTCCCCAAAGACCCTCCGGGTACATGATGACACCCAGTAAGAGTAAAAAACTTCCGTACCAGACGATGGTTAAGAAAGATTTGATGACAATGTATACAAAAACAATCCAGAAAAATTACTTTGGAGCAACTACAGGCATATTCAAAAAATTGTATATCTCTCTTTATATATCTACGGTAGCACAGTGGTATGGCTAAAAATATGGTTACAATGAAGGAATGGCGCCCAATCTGCTATAATTAATCAGATGTGATGGAGAAATACTCTGCTATAACAAGATCTTCAATGGATATGAAGTAAATCATTGAATTCATTGAAGGTATCAAGTTTTGGATGATGTCAGGCAACAACAAATTCACACAAGTGAAATTATTAAACATTCTTACAATCAGGTAGATGTTGTTGGTGGAGGCGGATGTGATGTAGATTTTGAATCACATCTGTCCTCAGTGTTTTCGTGATCACTGAAGTATTCTTCAATATCGGAACCTTTGTAAGGGAGACTCTGACTGATCTGGTTATCTTCAGAGAGTTGATTTCTAGTAATTGTGCTATAAATAGACATAGCCTGAAAAAGACAAGACAGATATGGTTACATGGAACAGACAATCACAAACATTTAATACAAGAGAACTACTACCCGTATTACCTGTCCTACAGCATTTGATATATCTCCAGCATTGCTTGGTAAAATAAGAGTATTATTGGTGCGGGCCAATTTTTCAAAGGCATTCACATACTGCTCAGCAACAACTAATGATGCTGCACTTTTTCCATTCTAAAAAATACAAAAACGAGAGAGAACATAATAAACTTCTGTCAAGCTGGAGGAATCCTTTGATAGCCAGGAATGAATGACACTTACAGATTTCCTTAGAGAGTCCGCAACAGCATCCAAACCTGTGGCTCTAGCCTTGGCTACTGTGAGAAGAGCTTCAGCTTCACCCTTTGCTCGGTTAATTTTCTCCAACTGAGCAGCCTCTAGAATAACAACGATATTTCAGAAATTAATGGAGAGATCCTATGGAGAAATACCTGGGTTGAAAGAACATAGCAGTACCTGAAGCTAAGATCCTTGCTTTCTTCTGTCCCTCCGCAACATTAATTGCAGCCTCTTTTTGCCCTTCTGACTCGAGAATTGCAGCTCGCTTTTTTCGTTCTGCCTCCACCTGCATCTGCATAGCTTCAGTGATTCGTGCAGGCAGCGTAATGTCACCTGCAAAATTTTGTTCAGCTCACTATCTCATTGTTTCAAACATAAGCAATAAAACATTAAGAAAGAAACTTAAGTACTTACGGATTTCATATCTTAAACAGGAGATGCCCCATGGCTCAAAACTAGCCTTGTTTATGGCTTCAACTATAGTCACATTTAATGATTCTCGTTCTTGGAAAATCTGCTCTAAACTCATTTTACCTAATTCAGCTCTGCAATGTAAAATAAAATAAAATAAAAGCATACAACAAACAAATACATAGTTGAAGAGTCTTATGGAGTGCATTTGAATCTGTACATACCTCATAGTAGTTTGTGCAAGTTGACTGATTGCAAATTCAGGGTCCTCTATACCATAACTAGTTTTTTTAGGGTCAGTTATTTTTAAATACAAGACGCCATCAATATTTAAATTCACATTGTCTAAAGAAACGAAAAAGAAGGAGGAATCATATTCACAGATTTATTTTTTAACTACATACTGTGCATTGATCACCTCAAATGGTTGCTCCCATTATTACCTGCAGTGATGGCACTTTGCTTTGGAATATCAATAGTTATTTCTTTGAGACTCTGTACATATTTCACTTTGTCTAAAAATGGGATAAGAAAATTAAGGCCAGGCTGCAAAAGTCTGTTAAATCTTCCCATTCGCTCGACAATCCATGCCTGCAAAGAAATCAAGAAACTCGTCAAGAAAAGATTGTGAATGTGAAGGAATGACAGTCAGATTTACTGTACACAGAAAACACCTACCTCTTGCTCAGGAACAAACATAACAATAGTGTTTATTGGAGTTGAAGCATTTCTGGAGGGCTGACTCCATAATACTCTATGGCTTGCAATTCCCAATCGCTCTGCGTCCATACATCCATTCTGGAAAACGAAAATTAGCAATTACCAGGTTAAAGTGAATGACACGAAAAATTATGATAGAAATACATGTCATAAAATTTCTATAATGACACTGGATGGACATTAAAGGATTAAAAATAAAACTGACAAAATATGCCACAATATTGTCAACAGCATGAACCCTTCGAACTGAGCTCAGGAAGAAACCAAAAATCAATGAGAAAATTGAAATTCTTTTAAGGGGACAGAAAGGCTAACCTTCTAGTGTTTGTCAACATTCTTCAAAGTTGACAAATGTTTCTAGAAAACTGTATGAATGGACTGTAACCTATACCGAAACTTGCGTCATGTCCAACTAAAAGCTTACCTTCAACGCGTGTAGCGTCCTCGCACTGCAAGCAGCTCTGGACAACATAATTAGTGGCTTGTTACGCGAATCCTGGCCGAATTTCAACACAGATCAACAATAAACAGAACACGTTGACCAGAATATTCAGAATACCGGCCGTGGTGGCGGTGGCGCCCCCAGTCCTCAGCGGCAGAAGGTGGAACTGTCCACACGGACCGCCGCACAGTGGCGGCCCCCAGCGGCGGTTTCGGGAACTCTCAGAGAAAGGGGCGGCGCGTTTGAACGGGAGCGCTGGGCAGACATCCCGGATGCACCTGCGGCCCTGCGCCTAGCCTGCGACACACACAATGCACCCCGAGTTTGGTCACCAGCCCACCCTCTGCCGAGACTCCTGGAACCTGGAACCTGGAACCTGGAACCTGGAGCCTCGTCCCGGCGACGTCAGAGCCTACGTCTACAGCGACCACCAAAGAAGCACAACCACCGGCGTATCTCGATCACAGCCCCCTCCCCCTCCCCCACCTGACGGCCACTATCTAAGTGACGGACGCCACAATCTGCTCCGCGTGCTGGTCATCTGAGCAGAGGCAGCTCGCCAGAGGCATGCCAGAGGCTGCCCGGCGCAGTGGCCATGGCCGTGCGCGGCTCTGTGAGCGAGTATCCTGATTACGGCCCTTAAGTGCCACCGCTACCCATCGCTACCCGTCGCCCGGCTGCCTGGCGGGCGGACAGTCCGGCAGTCAAACCTCGCGCGCCGGGGCAGTCTGCAGCAGCCTGCAGCAGCGCGACCACCCTCCCGACCACGCCACCGGAAATGCATCCACCCGCCCCGCGCCCGGAGCTGACTCGCTGGAACTGAAAGCACAGCCGGCACGGCCCCCGTGTGACTACGCCACGCTGTCTGTGGTACGTGTCAGTGGTGTCAGTGGGCGGCAGCGAAGAAACTGGAGTGAAACCAGCGAGAGTAGCCGCGACTCGTCCCGCACCGCGGCCATCGCCAGGCTGTCGGCTGTTTTACGGTGGATGGTGAAAGAGTTCGAGGACTGCTATCAGGGAATGTGGACTTATCGAAAGCCCCAACTTCAGGTGTCTGTATCTGTTAAACGGCGAGTGGCTCGGGCGCTTCGCGCATCGGCGTGTGACCCCACCAATGGAATGGATTCCTCGTTCGGAGAGCAATCCATTGGTGGGGTCACACGTTCGCTTCGAGTACCATTCAGCGACTCTGGAGCTCAAAACGCGTCTGGAGTTTTGGCCGCCTCCACCGGTCTTCTGTGCGGCGCCGCTCTCGCCGCTCGCCTCAGTGCATATTGTTTTGGCTGCTAATCTGGCGTCGAGTGGGCGCCTGACAGCGCCTGGCGTCGCCGTCTATCGTGCAATCACGTCGCGCTCACCGGCGCTGTCTCTCTCGCATCCCCGAGGGACGCCCCCGAGGGCGAGAGAGACAGAGTGTAGTCGAAAGCTTGCTCACCGCGGCGGGCTAGGCGCCGTCAGCGGGCGGTCAGCGGGCCGCCCCGTGAGTGCGAGAGAGACGGCACGTAGGCGCTCGCGTATCAGTGCGTCAGCCAGGATGACGCGCAAAGTTTACGTCGAAACGTCTGGTTCGTCCCGCGTTTTGAAGTTGTTTCGCGTCCAATTCGTTTCATTTCGACACGGGGTGAGCGGTCACGCACGGTCGCGGCCCAAGGCCAAAATCACTGAGTTATTCGATGATGAATTACGCAACTTGGGCATTGGTTAATACGAGACGTGTATCAAGCTCCTCCAGAATTGACTATGTGATTGGAGGCAGCAACACGCCTCGTTGGTACGGATCGATTGGAAAATGCCTGTCGGTTTGTGAGCCGCCCCTCCGGTTCCTCCGGTTGCAGCGATGCAGGTGGACACAATGGGCGGCCCGCGGGGCGGCCCGCGGGGCATGCTGCCGCCCATCGTGGTGCTGCACCGCAACTCGTCGACGTGGCCGACCGATTCCGTGTGCATCCTGGACGACCCGGCCTTCGCCACGTCCAGCGCGCTGCTGCGCGCCGTGCTGTCGGTGCAGGGCATCACGGCGCTCACCATCATGCTCGTGAACGCCTACACCATGGCCGCCATCTGGCCGCGCCGCCACCGCCGCTCCACCCAGTCCACGCTCTTCGTGCTGCACCTCGCCCTGGCCGACGCGCTCGTCGGCGTCTCCATGTTCGTCCACATCATCTTCTCCACGAGCTGCTTCATGGCCAACCTGGCCGCCACCCATGAGGTACCGTCGGTACCGCCCTCGGTACCGTCCGCTAGGTGCGTCGAGCGTGCGGGGCCACAACGCGCCAAAAGTCAGGGTCCGCGGTACACCAGTGTCGAAAGGGTTGCCAACCCCAGGCTGCCTCACAGGCAATGTCAGGGCTGTGGTCTCGAGAAGTTGTCCAGCTAGCAGGCTAGGGTTGGCAACCATTTCGACTAAGATGTCTTTTCCCCTGCGTCATGCACACCCCAAATCGTGTTTGCACATTCCCCTCGAGTGCGTCTTGTGGTTGATGACATCTCTTGCCTGTCGCGGCTGCGCGGTGGTTCCCCTCCCCAGTCGGCCTGCCTCATCCCCGTGGTCCTCGGCATGTTCACGTGGACGCTGTCGGCCACCACACTGGCAGCCATCGCCGTGGACCGCTACGTCTGCATCATGCACAGCCTGCGCTACTACGAGTTCATGAACACGAGGTGAGGCTATCTCCCTTGCGCACAGTGGCGGCCGGAAGACCGGTCTTCTGGCAAATCTACTGTGAAGCGCTAGGCTTTCACGTCCAACCAGTGCACTGACCTTTCCTCCAGGCGAGTGACGACCATCCTCTGCAGCCTGTGGGTCTTCTCCATCTTCTGCGCGTGCCTCTACCTGCCGACGTGGGAGTGGCAGGAGGGCCGCCTCTGCCAGGAGCAGAACATCGTCCCGGTCTGGCACCTGGTCGCCGTGCAGGTGGGTCAGGCTGCACTCCTAGCTGCCGACTCTGCGCTCATCTCACAGTGGGCCAGAAGACCGGTGGAGGCGGCCAAAACTCCAGACGCGTTGTGAGCTCCAGAGTCGCTAAACGGGACTCGAACCGAACGTGTGACCCCACCAATGGATTGCTCTCCGGACGAGGAATCCATTGGTGGGGTCGCACGTTCGTTTCGAGGCCTGGTTAGCGACTCTGGAGCTCAAAACGCGTCTTAGGGACAGAAGCTCACCCTGGCCGCTGCCTGCAGATGCCGCTGAGCGTGCTGGTGCTGGGCGTGGTGGCCGTGACGCACATCAGCATCAGGCAGGAGGCGAGACGCAGCCACGCCCGCGCCAAGGCGGCGCACGGCGCGCCCTGGCTGGTGCAGAGCCACTCCAGCGCCTCCATCCGCTCCGCCAGGATCGTCATCCTGGTGGTGGGCGGCTTCATCATGGGGGACTTGCCCATGAAGGTGAGCACGCCGTCCTGTCCGAGCCGCCAAGCCCACGGCGTCGTCCGGGTGGCGGGGAACCGCGTCCACTGCGCACAAGACACCCTGTTGAAAACAGTTTCATCGAACTGTCCTACCTTCGTGATGCCTGGCAAACATGTGTCCTCGGACGGGACTTTACGAGTGTGGTGCCCCAGGTGTTCCAGGTGCTGCTGATCGTGGAGGACGGCTCCGACAACTGCAGCTACTGGGCGTTCGTGGCGCTGCAGATCTTCTCCTCGCTGTGGTACCTGGTGAACCCCTTCATCTACGCGTGGAAGAACGCCTCCATCCGCGAGGACATGACGGTGCTGTGGACGCGGCTCACGGCCAGGTGCAAGTGCTCCACGGTGGACCAGTGCATGGCGGGGTCGCGGACGCCCGTCGGGGCGCGTCGCTTCTAGACGGACACTGTCTCTCTCTTTTCGACTTACTTTCGACAACGGGAATGAAAGAAAGCTTTTTAAACCTTTTTTTTTGAAACTCTGCAATTTGATTTTCGACACAAGACACCGAGCACTACACGCCCAGTCGGGCCAGAAAAGCAGACAATTTGCGATCCAGTCGTCAACAGCAGCAGGGAAGTGCAACACCGTAAGGGTGCATCCCCGTCTCTCTCGCACCTACACGGGACGCCCCATGAGTGCGAGAGAGACGGAGCGGCACTCTCCAGCCTGCTGCCCCGAGGAAGCGGCGCGGCGTGGGCGACTCGAAGGAGACCGTCGTGGCAGTGCGGCGCGAGTACCTCAGCGAGTACCTCGGCGAGACCCTCGGCCGCCTCCCTGGCGTGTGTACACTGTGCGACCGCCCCCATGAGTCTTGCATGCGTCTCCCCGCGCGGCGCTACGCGGCGCTCAAGCATTCATGAGACACGCGAGCTGATGGCGGGGCGGGGCGGGGCGGGCCGGAGGGTGCGGCGGCCAGACGCTGGCACTCCTCTTCCTGTTGGCGGTGGAGGCACCGGCGATGGTTGGTTCCGGTAGGTAGCGGGTAGCGGGTGAGCCGAGTCACACTGCGGGCAACGTGATGTAAACGCTGTTGAAGCCTCGCGGGGGCCGTCCCGGCCGTTCTCCGGGCTGCTGCTGCGGTGCGCGCAGGACCTCGGCGCCGACGTCCCCGGCCAGTCCCGGCGCCAGGCCCTGCAGAGGGCTTTCGTGTTCTGGGCCAGGAGCAGCAAGGTGAGGGGAAGAAACAAGCCCCGCTCATTCCGAGAGGCGTTGTCGTCGGTCTGTCTCTCTCGCACTCATGGAGCGTCCCGTTTGGGTGCGAGAGAGACAGAGCGACGAGAGCGGCTCTCGGTCTGCAGAGCAAGCAGCTCTCGAGCACTCTCGAGTCGCCGCCTGCGGCCCCAGGATAGGCACCCCGCCGGCCCGCCGCGCACGGATGTCGAGCGCGTGGCCGATGCGACACTTCGCAGGCGCTAGCTCGCCCCGCTCGAACCCGCGACCAGTGACTCGGCAGGCCAGCACGCTACCGACTGCGCCACGGCGCCACTGCCCTGCAGGTGGCCGTGGCGTGCGCCCTGGTGTGGATCGGCTGCCTGTGCGTGGACGTGGCGTTGGCGGACAACGCCGAGGCGCGACGCGTGCCGGTGCGCCACTGCGGCATCTACTCCCTGCTCTGGTCCTTGCTGTTCTACATGTGGCGCGCGCGCGCCGCCACGGCCACGCTGCAGGACTGCTTCCTGCCCGTGTCCAGCCAGCTGGAGGACTGGGGCTGCCCCGAGGGGAAGGTCGGTCCAACGGTGTCGAAACGGGTGCCGACCTCAACTTAGGCTGAGGTTGGCAACCCTTTCAACACATCGTGAGAACGGTGGCGACACTGTAGTCTGGCCTGCGACGCACGGCAACGCTCTTGGACTCGTTGAAGGCGCTGCTGGCCCGCGGCGCGCGCAAGTCGCGGCGCATCGCGCTGTTCTACAACATGTGGGGCCTGACCCAGGTGGCGGGCGTCACGCAGACCATCTTCACGACCAAGGACTCGGCCGTCAGCGCGCTGCTGGAGAGGTGGACGCTCGGGCCGTCCCTCTTGCTGGGCCTGCACGTGTCACACGTATACCCTCTTTCTTTCTGCTCCTCTTTCGTGCCCGACGACGCACAGTGGGCCAGAAGAACGGTGGAGGCGGCCAAAATTCGCGACGCGTTTTGAGCTCCAGAGTCGCTAAATGGGGCTCGATCCGAACGTGTGACCCCACCAATCGATTCCTCGTTCGGAGAGCAATCCATTAGTGGGGTCACACGTTCGGTTCGAGCCCCATTTAGCGACTCTGAGCTCAAAATGCGTTCGGGATTTTGACCGCCTCCACCGGCCTTCTGGGCAATCCACTGTGTTTTGGCGACGTGCCCCCAGACCGTGGCCCTGCTGTGCGGGCTGCTGGCGTTCTACACCCTGGTGCCCGTGCTGTTCGTCATGTTCCGCGCCTCGTCGTGCCTGTCCCGCGCGCTGGCCCTGGAGTGCGAGCGGTGGCGCGGCGAGGGCGCGGTGCGCAGCCTCGCCGCGCTGCACGCCCTGCTCACGGACGGCGCGCGCCGCACGCGCCTCCTCTTCGTCGACATGCTGGCGCACCTCATGTCCGCCATCCTCATCCTGCCGCTCATCGGCACCGTCGAGATCCTGGCCAAGCCCAACGACGTGGACAGCCTGACCATCGCCACGTTCGCGTGCATCCCCATCATCTTCATGCCCGTGTGCCTCACAGGCAAGCCGCCTTGGCACGCGCACTCCAGACGCGTTTTGAGCTCCAGAGTCGCTGAATGGGACTCGAACCGAACGTGTGGCCCCACCAATGGACTGCTCTTCGAACGGGGAATCGATTGGTGGGGTCACACGTTCGGTGAGGCCTGTTTAGCGACTCTGGAGCTCAAAACGCGTCTAGAGTTTTGACCACCTCCACTGGTCTTTTGGCAAGTCCACGGTGCGGCGCGCTCGCTCGTACAGCGTGTGTGTGCCCCAGGCCAGGAGGTGGAGGACGCGAGCACGGCGCTGCCCGGGCACCTGTACGCCGGGCCGTGGCTGGAGGAGGACGTCCCGGCGCGCCGGCTGCGCCTCAAGCTCATGCTGGGCGGCAGCTGCACCAAGGCCCACGTGGCCGTCGGCGGACTCGGCGACCTCAACGCGCAGTCCTGCATGCACGTCGTGCAGCGCTGGTTCAGCTACCTCAACGTCTTCATGAACATCCAGTAGCTCTGCCGTCCCGCCACACTCACAAATGAAATGCCGCCGACCACGTATTGGCCGCTCTTACTGTTGCGTGAAAAACGGAAAATTAGAACGGCTGGTGGTGTTTCCCGTTTTCCCCCGCTCCTGTCTTTACTCCACTACACTGGCAACTGCGATGGCAGGGCCACGGGGGAAGGGGGGCGGAGGCACACTTGAAACCTTGAAACTTAAGCGAGCTGCCGGGTGGCGCACTCTAGCGGCAGAAAGGCGTACTGCTTGGCGGCAGGCAAACACACTATTCGCAGCACAGAGTAGACAGAGTCGTCTGCATCTCGGCGAGCTCTCACCACGCACAGGCAACAGGGCAACACTTGTGTTTATTTTGAAAGGTATATACATTTTTCGACCCCACATATTTTATCCGGAGCTGATCAATCAATCAACAGTTCTCTCAGACTAGTCATTTTAGTACTTTCAAGTCAGTTTCCGACACAAGTTTACCTTGTGGCGTTTGTCCCACGTGCCGAACGAGTTTATCTACTTTTCGGGTCTTTGCGCTTTAGTTTCTCGTCACCCTATCCTGTTTTATTCGTGCCAAACTCCCATGGTCATACTGTCAACACGCGTGGAGTTAGTTTTGTCTACGACCGTCTGCGGCTGGTTGCATTTGACAGCAGAAGGGATATCTCATAACCCCACTCTGCACGTTGCCTCTGGCACTGCCAGTCTTCTCCTTACCTCCTTGCTTCTGCGTTAACTCCTGCGCATTTGAAATAATCGAATTTCTAAATTATCACAGTTTCAAGTTTAGCAGAGAACATAGTGGCTTAAATTTTTTGAGTCTTAGCACATCGGTTGATAAGATGGTCGCTTTCAAACTTTCCCTTAATTCTGTCACACTTCTTTAACCACTTGTTTTCCATGTTGTTCCCTTTTCCAGTTAAATATGGAAGGTGCCCCAGCCAATGGTTTCAGAGGTGGGAAAGGCCCGCCTAGGGGACGGGGCTCCGGTCCACCTGGTGGTCGTGGATTTGGACGTGGTCGGGGTGGCTCTCCTGGAGGTCGTGGATTTGGACGTGGACGAGGAGGCCCTCCTAGAGGACGTGGATTTGGAGGTGGACGAGGAGGTCCTGGAGGACGAGGATTCCGAGGTGGACAAGGAGGTCCACCTGGAGGGCGAGGATTTCGAGGTGGACGAGGTCGTCTTCCTAACGGACAAGGACGACAAAATCTAGTGTTTTCTGAAGTCCTCACTGAACCTGTTGAGTATGTACCCTTTGGATGGATTTTATCTCAATTCCAGTGTGAATGTTGGTTGTTTCGACCCTAACTGTATTTGTTCTCTTTTGAAATCTAGGTTGCTTCTAATGCGGCATGAAACTGTAACGCCTTCACGTCTTACGCCATCAATTAGAATAACAAATCTGCCATTCACTAAGCTTGAGGATTTCATAGAGCTTAGACCTTTTCTTTTCCAATTGTTGCATAGTCGTTGCACAATAACTTATGAATCAGATATAATATTGTTTTACCAAAAGAACCTTCGTGGGTTTTGGGATGTAATTTGTGCATTTGGTTCCCATCAAGGGAAAGCGACAGCTGTGAAGGCTGTATCCATAATCCATGGACAAGTGTTTAAAGATCACCACTTGATTGCCGAAAGGTATGATAGTTTGGCGGAAGATGATCACCTTGTCACTGAAAATTGTGTTAGGGTCTCAAACCTGTCAACAGCAACAACAGAAGAAATGTTATGGAAATTCTTTGGGAAGATTTGTGGGAAACTTGGAATGATTTATTTAGATCTCACACAGAAAGGCTCACCGGAAGCCTTGATTAATTTTGAGGAACCAGATTCTGTTGCTGAAGCCCTGAAATTAGATGGTGCGAAGTTAGACAATTCTAGTATTGAAGTGACTCATTTGGATTGGAATCAGAGTATTAGAGTTTCTATGCCTGCGGAAATGACACAAAAACAACTGGAAGAAAAGTTACAGGATTTCAAGCCAACTTTCACCAGAATTATCTCATCAAAAAATAAGATTGCATTTGTTTATTTCTCTGTAAGTCTCAGTTCTTATATTTTTTGAGTTTTTCAACATGTTTGTTTGTTTTATTAATTGATTGATGTCGGGTTTCAGAGTAAGAAAAGATATTCCAAAGCTTTAACAACACTGAATGAAACAGAGTTACTTGGAAGCAAAAATTGTGCAACTCCAGCTGTTGAGCACAGAGTGTTTACTCGTTTGTTTGAGTCTGGTAAGATGCCTTTGCCAGATTGTCATTCAATCTTGTTCTCCAATTACTTTTTTATCCATAACTATTTTGATCTTTTCCAGGTCTTTTTGTGTCTCCTGGAAAGCTTGTATCATCTTTCCAGTCGTTTGGTGCTGTTATAAAACATTACCTGCATCCAAGAATTCATGGCGTTTATGTCATTGTTTTTGATGTATGTTACCAGAAATCTCACTTGTTTTTGCGAGTTTAAAAGTTGTATCCCAATTCTTTTTTAATATTAATTTTACGTTAAAATATCTTATGTTGCAGTCTAAGCACGCAGTTGATGCTGCCATCAAAGCCTCTCCTGTTTTAGTCGATGGCACATCATGTACTGTTTGTGACGCAGCGAACAAGCTTCCACCACCAGAAAAGAAAAAGAAAAAAAAGGGAGAGAAGGTCGTAGACTCAAAAGTGGAGGATGAAGAGGATGACAATGTTGCTGATGATAATAACGAACAGGGGCAGCAGGAAGAGGGAGAGGATGAGGATGATGATGATGACGATTCCGTTGATGAAGAAGAGGGGGAGGATGATGACGATTCGGAAGATGAAGGAGAAGAGGAGGAGGATGAAGAAGGTGATGAAGATGATGATGAATCTGAAGAAAGTATGGATGGGTTGGTTAAACCATCCAATGGAGTGAAAGTAAGTATGATTTCATTATTTTCCATTGGTAGTGCGTTTTATGCATGCTGATTTCTTTACTTAATTTTCTTTGTTATACTCTTGTTTTAGGTAACAAAACAACCACCGCCTCAAATCAATCTGAAAAGAAAAGGAACTCAAGAAAACAGAGGCCAAAACAAGATGGCCAAGTCTAATTAATTCTTGTATTGTGTGATCAGTAAGCTTTTTTGTTTTAATTTGTTTTTGGTAAGCGAACTCGTGACCAACTTTGTTCTATCAAAGGGAACCAATACAGTTTCTTCGAATAAAATTGTCAGTCAAACAAGCCAATGCTACTCTTTCATTACCTACTCTCAATATTAATATACAGAGGTATTGGCTAGTCCTCTCTTTGCTAAGAAGCAACGTGGTGACAAATTTTAACCCTTTGAAGCGGACGGGTCCTCGCTGACGCCACTGCCGCCGCCACGCACCGCTAGATGGCGCCTCGGCTGCTCTGGCGCTGTGGATGGCGATACTCCGCGTGCAGGGGCCCGGGCCCCGGCCGCAGTCCAAGACCCAGGGGGAAGTCCGAAGTGGCCGCCGACGCCGCCCCGCCCCGCCCCACCCCACTCCTCTCTGAGCATTCGCATGGTTCAACCTGCTCCGAATCACATCAGTCTTGTTCAACAGACCGACTTTTCGACCCTTCTGCAGCGAATTGTCTGTCTCTGCGAAGAACGCCTCCGAAACGGGGCAGAGAGCGGGCCGGGGAGGTGGCCTGGAGGCCCGGAGCGGTGAGTAGGCAGGTACATCATTAATCTTCCACGTCTGGTAATTGCTCGCAATGGCGCCAAAACCAACACCAAAAGGGGGGGGGGGTCTGGAAAGGGTTCGGGGGAGGCCATCTGTTGGGAATCAATGACAGTACTTGGGCCCCAGCCCGGAAATCCGAACGCCACTGTAAGCAGCCTTGCACCGGGAGCGCTCGCACCCTCTGGAAACGTGTTCGCTTCGCTTGCATCCAAGTGCGCTCGGACCTGACTCACGAGGGCGCTGACGACAGAAATCTTTGCTTTATCGTGTTTGCTTGGGTTCCTTTTCTAGCGCGGTTGGCACGTGCCGTGACCGCGCCTCTGGCTTCCCGAGTCTGCTTGATATTCCGAGCCTTCATGTTGGCAACATTTAACACGCCACCAACAACAACATGCAACAACATCAATCAAGCGCGCAATAAATTGAGTTCGGAAGGAAGTGGCGGACTGCGGGCTGCTTTCGTCTCTGTCGCACTCACGGGCGTCCCTCGGGGGTGCGAGAGAGAGCGACTGTTCGGCATGGCTCGGCTGGAGAGGAGCGACGCGCGAGGCGATTAGTGTCAGAGGGGAATGTGCACCCTCACCCCCTTGGCCCTTCACGGGTTGGCGTGGTGGGGGTGGGGGACGCAGGTCTACGGGGTGTACAGCGCGGCCGCAGAAAGCACTTACAAGCCACCCCGAGCGAAAAGCGCGAAAAGCGAACAACGAGGAGCCACGCGCGGTACAGCCGCAATCCTTGGATGGCGGTGCAGGAGTCAAGAGGGAGTGCTCCCGCCCAACATACTCCAATTTGGGCCGTTTAAAATTTTTGACCGAAAACGGTAAAAAACCTTGACATTTTTTTTCGAATGGTCGACCCTCTCTCACTTGTCCGAAATGATATGGAAGGTTGCTATGGGGCTAAAAAACAGATGCCCGGTGCCCAAAGGTCGTAGATGGATTTAAGTTGGCGCGATAATGACTTTCCCCGTGACGCATGTAGAGCTCTGGTGCGTAGAAGAGGCAGTGAACGATGGGTAGTCCACCTTTGTGGCGCTAACTGAAGCCCCTGTCAACTTACGGGTAGGCAGCACACCGTACACGGGTGGCGGCCACGTGCCTAGCTTCGCACCCGTCAGGCGCTATCAGTCCTGTCAGTTGGATTTTGCCGATAAGATCGGCCTGTCTCTGTCCATTCCCCACTCGCCCTGCCAAGTCCAGATGAAAGGAATAGGAAAACTTCAGCATCTTCAATAAAATGGTTTATTTACATCATTGGCTGAGTCCGTCAGACGTGTCTGCTATATATAAGTATACATAGAATAATATAAAAATATACACAAGTTGCACTAAAACACAAAAAAGAAAATGACTCTATATGCCAACGTAATTAATAAAAACAGTTTAATGGAGAAACACACAATATGGAGCCAGCAGCAATCAACAATTTCTGTACATCAAATAATCACAATGCATACCCCTGGAAGGAAGTGAACATTGCAATCTCGAAATAATGAACACAATAATAATAATAAATCAGGTCTATAATTCATGAACATAAAATAACTATAATATTATTATTAATAATAATAATTACTGTATAATATATATCTACATATACAGCAATAAGGATTTGGTTTGTTTGGGCTGCACTTCTAGATGAAAATTTGTTCATTAAACAAAAAAACAAAACAAAAAATAATTTTATGTCAAGTAAATAGCATGTGTTTACAAATAAATACTGGACATGTACATCCACTTATTCATGCTAAAAGACAAGAAAATGATCACATGATTTTTCTATTTAAAAAGTAAGAAGGCCAGAGCCTTTAGACTTAGCGTGGAGAAACAGCAGGGAAATTCCCCTGCCTGCAATCAAAGTGAGGACATGCATTTTCATCTTCTCCTGCGACCCGCGTGACTAAGCTAAGGAATGTCATCACCACGTGCAAACGGAGCCATAAGCTGAGATCATCCTCTTCAACAAAACCTCGAAAACAATTAAATAATACAAACTCCATGACATGACCTTGGAGCCAGTGCTTAAAGTAAAATAGGGCAAGGCCAATCCATTTCACCACCAATTGGTGGAGTCAGCTAGAGAATAATGGAACTATTTGGCTATAACAATGTTTTGTCTACATAATTTACTATTTTTCACTAGTTTAGAATATTTAGAGGAAAATGGAGAGAGAACTAGGGCAAAGCAGAATAATGTCATTTTACTTCCATCTTTCGGTCCTCATGGCAAGGGGAGCCAAGTCTTTCATGACATTCAATACTTTCCCAGCTACTTAAAAAATGGAGACATCTCATAATCCATGGCAAAAAGATACCCACCCAAGCTATTTTGAAAATTCACACTTGCAAGAAACTTACACTACTCTTTGAAAACATCATGGCATTCGCCTGATGAATGTAACAAAATTAAAAGGTGGGGTTCTAAAGCGAAGTATTTACAATCAATTGCACTGTTCAACCAACATACATTCACTCATCCATTCATTCATACATACATACACACATACAATCTCACAAACACACAGACACAAACATGAATTTTCTAATTAACGAAACAACATTGCATTTTGTAGTCCGGTTTCAAAGTTCAACAGTAAAAGTGGACTTGTAAAGACCAACCAACAAAACACTATGTACAGCCCATCACATATTCTACGCCACACTGCTTTGAGTGTGGCAGCGCGTCAGGAGTCTACCAATCTGAAGCCAAGATAAATATAAACGAAGGATGAATGAAATTTGAAGCCGGACTACTGGCCTTGGGCCGTCGCGTAAAGCAGCTTTGGATCTAGGAGACTCTGGACGTGCGCGCCGCGGCCTGCTGGGCGAACAGCACCCCCTGGTACATGATGCCGTTGATGTCCATGCTGACCACGAGGGAGTTGTCCTGGCCGGGCCGGCCGTCGCCTGCGAACAGGGAGAACAGAGGGGTAAGCATCGGGAGCAGACTGTGGCGGACAGGCAGGGCAGGCAGGGCTAGAGTACGCACCTCTACTGTTGATCTTGATGTGGGTGCCCAGGCCGGTGGCGAGGCCGCTGGCGAGGCTGGCCACCTTGACGGGGCTGGGGGACTCGTCGCGCTCCACATGCGGCCTCTTGGCCACGGGCTGGAAGGCCTCCTCGGGCTCTCGCTTGATGGTGGCCTCGCGCTCCCGTTCGCGCTCCCGCTCCCTCTCTCGCTCCCGTTCCCGCTCCCGTTCGCGTTCGCGCTCCCGTTCCCGCTCCCGGCTCTCGCGCTCGCGCTGTGCCCGGAGGAGGTCGCGCTGCTGCTGGCGCTGCACGCCGAGGTTGAGCGCCTCGCGCTGGGGCTCCGCGTTGGCGGGGTGCGCGGGGTGCTCGGGGTGGTCGGCGTCGAGGTTGGCGGTGGCGTTGCCGTGCCCGCCCAGCCCCGGGCCCGCGAGGCCGCCGCCGAGGGAGCCGAGGGAACCCAGCGACCCCAGCGCGCCCGCGGCGCCCAGGCCGGCGCCCAGCCCCGCGCCCAGGCTGTTGTTGCTGTACAGGTTCCACAGCGTGAGCCGCGACATCTCCAGCGCCGACATGGCCGCCTCGCGCGGCGACGTGGGTGGCGAACCTGCGGCAAGGGGCACAAAGTCAGACGAGGTTCGACACCGGCGGGCCAGAAGACCGGTGGAGGCGGCCAAAACTCTAGACGCGTTTTGAGCTCCAGAGTCGCTAAATGGGACTCGAACCGAACGTGTGACCCCACCAATGGATTCCTCGTTCGGAGAGCAATCCATTGGTGGGGTCACCCGTTCAGCGACTCTGGAGCTCTGCACGCGTCCAGGACTTTGACCTGGACGTTACCTACCTTGCCGGGACAGCGGCGGCGTGCCCGCGTTGCTGCGCAGCTCCTTGCTGATGAGCTTCATGTACTCCGCCATCCTGGTCTCCAGCTCGGCGGGGGTGGGGCCTGCAAGCACGTCAGGCACGTTCACGTCACGCGACACTCGGCATACATTATCGCCATTGCGACAAGCGGCCTGCCCCGGGCCTGCCGCCCCCGCGCTCGGCTCGGCTCGGCACCGCTCGACTCGGTGTCCCGGCCGAGGCGGGGCGGGGCGGGGCGGGGCGGCCCGTTAGGCCCGTCGCGTCCGTCTCGCATTATCCACCTGTCGCTGCTTCGCTGCTTCGCCGCTGTCGCTTTGACCACCGCGGGTCGCGCCTTGAATAATTAGACAGGCCGACGGACGTAGCGATGGCGATGCCTGGCTGGCCCGCCTGGCGTTCATTGATATGATGATTACAGTGACGTGCCGGCCGAGGCGAGGCGGAGCGAAGCACGGCCGGCACGTCTCGAGTCTGGCCCAGGCTGGCCCAGCGTTGCCAAATAAGTAGGCGACAGTGGGCCAGAGGACTGGCAGAGGCGGGGAAAAAAATTCGAGACGCGTTTTGAGCTCTAGAGTCGCTGAATGGGACTCGAACCGAGCGTGTGACCCCAACAATGGATTCCTCGTTCGGAGAGCAATCCATTGGTGGGGTCACAAGCTCGGTTGGAATCCTGTTTAGCGGCTCTGGAGCTCAAAAGCGCCCAGGTTTTTTGGCCCACTGTGCCATGCTCACCGAGAACGCCAAGCGGCCGATTGGAAGACCTCGAACGACACTCACCTGAGCCAGGGGGCGGCAGGAGCTGGTGGTTGTGGTTGTAGTGGCCGTTGCCGTTGAGGAGGCGGCCGCCCTGCGTCACCAGGCTGAGCGGCGACATCTGCGAGGGGTGGGCGGGGTGCGCGGGGTGGGCGGGGTGCGACGGGTGGGCGGACATCTGCACGCCGCCGGGGAGGCCGCCGCCGAGCCCCGAGCCCACCAGGCCGCCGCCGCCGCCGCCGCCACCGCCACCGCCACCGCCACCCGAGGGCGTCCGCTGCACCATCTCGGCGTACGTGCCGTACGACGACCTGCGCCCTTCCCTCCGGTTGCCGTCGATGGCGGCCTGCAGCTCGGCCGGCGTCGACAGGTGCATCTTCTGGCACTCGTAGGGGTAGAGGTACTTCATGTACCTGCGGACAGAGACATTGTTCGTTAGGATCGGAGGGGCGAGGCGCACAGTGGGCCAGAAGACCGGTGGAGGCGGCCAAAACTCTTGACGCGTTTTGAGCTCCAGAGTCGCTAAATGGGCCTCGAACCGAACGTGTGACCCCACCAATGGATTCCTCGTTCTTAGAGCAATCCATTGGTGGGGTCACACGTTCGGTTCGAGTCCTGTTTAGCGACTCTGGAGCTCAAAACGCGTCTAGAGTCTTCTGGCCCACTGTCCGGCGCTATCCCCGTCCAGGATCCTCCATCACCAACACACACACACGCCCAGGGGCCTTTCTCGGAGAGTGGGGCGTGGCGGCACCGGTACTAAGGACCTACTCAAATTCACACCCGCGTCCAGGGTATTTGTTTCACACATTCGTCGTCTGTCTTTCAAACAGACCGGCCCAGGTGTATGCGCTCAGGTGCCGTACGTGTGTATGTGTGAGTGAGAGAGAGAGCGTGCGTGCGCGAGCGGGTGCGCGCCGCAGACAAGGAATGGAAAATTCGAGAAAAGTGTGTCGCCGTACGAACCGAGAATCAATGAATGAATCAACGAATCCTGAATCAATGAACGAACGCGTCAATCAATAATCAATGAATGAAAACGAATGCATGAAAATGAATGAATGAATGTGACTGGAGGGGCTCGCAGGCTGTCGCGCCGCGCTGGCGGGGCTGGCGGGCTGGCAGCCTACATCAGTCACCGCGACTCATGCCGCGGTGGCTCCTTTAATGTGGGCCGGGGAGTTGCAAAGGAGCGAGAACAACAACAACAAGGAAGGGAACAACAACAATAATAAAGCGAGACAAGTGTCGGCGCGACCCTGCGACAGGTGAGATGAGTCGGTTTGAGTTGGCAGCCCTGAGGCAGCCCGCTGCCGGCCAGGCGGCCGCACCACAGTGGGCCAGAAGGCCGGTGGAGACGGCCAAAACTCTAGACGCGTTTTGAGCTCCAGAGTCGCTGAAGAGGACTCGAACTGAGCGTGTGACCCCACCAATGGATTGCTCTCTGAACGAGGAATCCATTGGTGGGGTCACACGTTCGGTTCGAGTCCTGATTAGCGACTCTGGCGCTCAAAACGCGTCAAGAGTTTTGGCCGCCTCCACCGGTCTTCTGGCCCACTGTGCGCGCTGCGCCGCAGGGCCCGGGGGCTCTTCGCTGTCTCTCTCGCGCTCGCGGGGCGCGCCGAAGGGGCCCAAGGGGCGCGAGAGAGACAGCGGACCGAAGCACGGTACGGGATGGCCCCGAGCTTTGTTCATTGCACCGATGACGAGATCCAAACGTCGCGGTGGCCGGGGAGGGGGAGGGCTGGGGGAAAGGGGAGGAGGTCGAAAGCAGAGCATCAGCACCGAATCAATCACCCGACGGCCGGCCACGGCCAGCCAGCCACACCTCGGAGCTGTCCGGGGCCCCGCGGGGGGTCGCCGGGGTCGGCGCTGTCGGCCAGGCAGGACACGTCGCACAGTGGACTTGCCACAAGACCGGTGGAGGCGGTCCAAATCCCGCACGCGTTTCGAGCTCCAGAGTCGCTGAATGGGACTCGAACCGAACGTGTGACCCCACCAATGGATTCCTCGTTCGAAGAGCAATCCATTGGTGGGGTCACACGCTTGGTTCGAGTCCCATTCAGCGACTCTGGGACTCAAAGCGCGTCCGCGGTTCGGACCGCCCCTCCAAATCAGGCGAATCGCGATTTAAGGCGCCGACCCAATCAGCACGCGCCGCGACGCGCGGCCGTGCCGTGACAGTGTCGTGACGGCCTCGCGACGGCGCCGTGACGGTGCCGTGACGCGGGGCGCGACATTAAAAAACAAAGACTGCATCCCTGGCTGGCGGGGAGTGTCACAGGACTGGTTCGTTCCGTCAGGGCGACGGAGAGAGAGGGGGAGAGAGAGGAAGAGGGAGGAGAGAGAGAGAGGAAGGGGAACGGGAAGGCGGGACGGCAATGGTAGAGGAATGCAAACCGAAAGATCATTATTGGCGGAAGCGAAAATAAATTAGTTTGCGCGCAACGCGCCGCGCTACGCGCTCCTAACTACATCGAACCTCGCCGTCCTAGGGCCGGAAGAGAGCGCGCGAGAGAGAGAGGGAGAGAAAGAGAGGGGGGCTGTCTGTCTTGGCACCTCGATGAGTTATAAATAATGATCCGAGACGCGACCCATATTGCGGGCGTGGCGGCGGGAGAGAGACAGAGAGAGATAGTGAGTGTGTGAGAGAGGCAAACAGTGTGGGGGAGGGGAATCGCGAAGTCATTTGGCACGTCGCGAGAACTGGTCGAGGCGAAGGCGCGCGTCGATGCGGACACACGCCAAACCGAATCAAACAAGAAAAAGAAGCAAAACTAACTTTGTCACCGAATGCAAATCCGTTTTTAATTGAGAGGGTGTACTCACTGCGTCCGGAGCGTGAAGGCGGCCGACGTGATGGAGGAGGGCAGGTGGAGGCCCTTGATGATCTCCTGCCAGAGCTTCTTGTTGATCACGTCCACCAGGCCGCCCCGGGCAATCACCAGCTTGTACAGCTCGTACAGGTCCAGCACGCTCTTGGCCATGATGGGCAACCGGTTGATCGGCGTGTCTGCGGCATACGAAAATCGCCAAAGATAAAAACTTCAATCATTTCAGTCAACTTTTTTTTTTTTTTGTTGGTCGGCCTGCGCGCTTCCCGCCACCGCAACAGGGCTGTCCGCCCGGTGTGCATGTCGCCGCACTTTATATACACTCGGGGCGTCGCCGAGTAGCAACAGACAAAGCAACATTACGACATTTACACCCCGTGCGGCGCGGCGCGGCCCGTACCCACTCAAACCGCCCGCCACGCCGCGCCACGCCGCATCGACACATGCACGTGTATTATTAGCACCGCCATTTTACACCGCCGGATTCCGTTCCTCTCTCTCTTTTCGCCGAATTGAAGAGGCAGAACCAAAAGCCCCACGGGCAGACAGACAAAACTCTAGACGCGTTTTGAGCTCCAGAGTCGGTGAACAGGACTCGAACCGATCGTGTGACCCCACCAATGGATTGCTCTCCGAACGAGGAATCCATTGGTGGGGTCACACGTTCGCTTCGAGTCCCGTTTAGCGACTCTGGAGCTCAAATCGCGTCGATAGTTTTGTCCACCTCCACCGGTCTTCCGGCCCACTGTGCAACGTCCCAGTGCGATATTGAGTGAAACGGCTGAGGCTGGAGGGGGGGGGACAGCGTGGGGGGCCCGGAGACCACCCCCTTCTGCTTGGCTTCGCGCGCTTCGCGCTTCGCGGTCAGGAGCCCCGCTTTCCAACTTGTCTCGAAAGGGGTCGGGGTAATGGGACACTGTGGGACAGTCTGGGACACGGTGGGACACGGCGGCGGGACACTGGAAGGCAGGGCGCGGCGCAGCGCTACAGAGGGCGCGCCAGTCAGTCGCTACCGTCAATTGCATGGCCGGCCTGGCCGCACCGCAAACGTTTAGAGGCTGCTGCCGCTGCAGCGAGAGGCGCGGTTTAGCGATACGTATTGGGTACCGTTCGCAGCGGCACCAAAAACTGCGGTCACCCTTTCCTGCCCCCAAATAAAATAAAATAAATTTAAAAAAAAAAATGGCGGGAAAGGAAGTGAGCTGGCGAGTCTGCCTTCCTCTAATTCCCGCTTATTACAAACCGCCGCCATCTCCGCCTCGGCGCCACTACGGCGATACTTCCGTTTGGCAACCGACATTATTTACGAGTTTACTGTTAAAAAGAAAACGATTCGGACCTGTTTGGCGTTTCAGAAGGGCAGAGGCGAGCAAGATGTACTTTCAGATGTCGGAAGATCTGAGATTAGTTTCAGATATGGAGACTTCCAGCCAGAGGCAAAGCTTCAAGCCAGAGGCAAAGCTCCAAGCCAGAGGCAAAGCTCCAGCCAGAGGCAAAGCTCCTCCAGCCAGAGGCAAGCTCCAGGCGAGAGTAGCACCAGGCTCCGCGGAAACTCGTAATGGTCCCATTGATAGAGGATGGTCCCGGGCTGGGGACTCCCAGGGGGGAGGGCCGTGGCAAGGGCCGTGGGGCCGAAGCGGCCGAAGCCATTGAACAGTGCCGCTGCGCCGTCCGAGCGTACCGCTGGAGCCACTACCGCTGTCCACGGTGAAAGAACAAGACTACGGCCGGGCCGGGCCGAGCCGAGCCGGCGGAACGATGAATGAGGCCAGGAAATGAACAGAACATCACCTCGCCGCAAAAAGGAACGACGCGCCGCCCAGCGACACTTCAGCTTCATTCATATTGTAGGTGCAGTCTGCGGTGAGCGCGGCCGGGCCGTGCCGAGCCGAGCCCGGCCGCGCCTAGAGCCGCGCAACGGCCGTGGAAATTAAAACTCCCGTCCCGACGCGCGCTTTACTATCACATTCGGGTTTTATTTGGGAGGGCGGCTGTGATACACACGTCATATCGGGCCCAGATTTACGGCGGCAGTGACTGACTGGGTGTCGCCATAAGCTGGGTCCTGGACGTCCTGGACGGACGGACACCGCCATTTGCATAACAAAACGGACACTATTAATCGTCCGGGCTTAACGTCCTCCCCCGACGGCCCCGAAGGCCGAAAGGCATAGAGGCCGCCAGGGCGCTCGGTTCGACAAGCGTCCTGGCGCGTTCAGGCGCCCCAATCCGTCCGACTCAACGCGACGTCGTTTCGCCGCGTTTCGCCAGTCGAGCAAACCCCCCTTTTGGGTTATTAAGTCCGCGGGGCCGCAAGAAGCCGCGAGGCACAAATAAACTATTTAAAACGGCCGTAAAAAGGGCGCCATCTTGATCGTTAACGCCCCTTCAAGCACCACGTACGCGCAGGGCACCGCAGTGGCGCGACCCGGCGTGTCTGGCGGGGGGATTTCCCGTCAGCGGGACGGTTTCCACGTCAGCGGCGGGAATTTTCCCGTCAGAGACGGGAAATTTCCCGTCAACCCAAGGGCCGTGTCCCGCAAGCGGCGAGAAGTTTCCCGTCGGCCGCTGCGCCGCAGGGAGGTCCTGACGGTGTCCTGACGGTCGTCAGCAGGGTTGTCAGTCCCCTGTCAGTCCCCGCCGTCGGCCGGGCCGTGCCGCGCCGCGGTGAGGCGGGTGACGACAGACGACGGCGGCGCTCAAAGGAAGACCACTGCGTCGGCCGGCCCGGCCAGGCCCAGCCAATCAGAGAGTCCCTTTTCCCTTTCATGGTCGTTCCGAGAACGGAGTGAACCAGTGAACGCGGCGGTGGCGTCGATCCACTGCCAATCGCAATCATTTCCAGGGCGCCGCGAGGCAAGCCAACGGCTTTCAGGAAAGGCCTCAAAGGAGCGGAGGCCAGGAATAGAAGCACGATTGTCCAAAACAATCCCCGCTACTTGGCCAAAGGGGCAGACAAGGCGGACCAACAGGCGGGGGTCTAGTATTTATTTACCTAGCATATCGGTGTGAACGCCTTGCCACCGGCAATGAGGATATATAGTCTTCCCCGAACGCGGACAAACACACACACACACACACACACACACACATGCAGCACAAAGCTCGCGCGTAAACTGATATAAAAGGGTTGACCGCCTCATAGCCGCGCCGCGTAGCCCGCCACACTGTTGGTTGCTTTTCGAGGAAATATCGCACTTGCCCCCCCCCCCCCCCAACTCGCGGCCGAATGTGAACCAAGCAGACACGCGGCCCAAGACCGCCCGGGCACCACCACCACCTTCAGCAGACTGAGAGAGAGAGAGAGGCCTAAGTTTGAGTCGAAGGAGCTAAAGTTAATTAGTTGTACACAGTGTTCTGAATTTGCCTGCGAGTTAAGTGCAAAATTTTACATCTTGACACTTCGACATCTTGACTTCTTTCTCAGCGGTGTCCGCAAACGGAAACAATTTTTTTCCCGATATTTTTAGTTTCAAAGCAGCAGTCCAACAGAATTAAAACCCAATTAATAAGAATGAAACAAAAACAAGCACTCGTTTTTTTCCCCTCCCAGGTGTGAAATTTATGCCTTCGAATTCCAATCGTGACTAAGAGCGCGGGTCGGCACGCGCCGCAATGCCGAGGTGATGCCCACCTACGCACCGCCTCGCCGCTCTCTCTCTCTCTCTCTCTCTCTCTCTCTCTCTCTCTCTCTCTCTCTCTCTCTCTCTCTCCTCCCAGAGTGCGACAGGGACGGAGCGACGCCCCTCGGAACCAGCCGCTAGGCCTGCCACCTGTGGAGCCACTTTATTGGAGCGGTAAATCTGTCGAATCTAGTGGCGCTTTCCTCGCCTCGGAGGTTAATTGGTGCGAGAGAGAGGGAGAGAGGGAGGGAGAGAGAGAGAGAGAGAGAGAGAGAGAGAGAGAGAGAGAGAGAGAGAGAGAGAGAGAGAGAGAGAGAGAGAGAGAGAGAGAGAGAGAGAGAGAGAGAGAAGGTGACGCACAGGGCGGAGGGATGCACACCTTCGATTCTGTATCAAGACGGCAGTTCTTTCTTCTCGAAACAGCAGACCACACTGCGGCGCGTTTCGAGCTCCAGAGTCGCTAAACGGGACTCGAACCGAACGTGTGACCCCACCAATGGATTGCTCGTCCGGAGAGCAGTACATTGGTGGGGTCACACGTTCGGTTCGAGTCCCATTTAGCGACTGTGGAGCTCGAAACGCGTCCGGGCCCTCGACCGCCTCCACCGGTTACAGTGGCGGCGCGGCGCGCAGCGAGGCGGGGCGGCGGGGCGGCCGGGCCCGCACTCGGGGCCACCCGTCCGGTCCAATCTCAATATTTAAATCGGCCGGCGTCGTAAAGCAAAAAGTCAAGGGGGCCGCAACAGCGGCGCCGCGTCCTTAGAGGCAACGAGGCAACGCGGACTGCAGCACTCGCACCGCACTACTGCACTGCCAAAGTCACGGCCTTCCTCGGCCACATTTTTCTCACATTTGCGCCCGTTTACTCTCTCTGATTGATCGTTTCCGGGGAGGGGGTAGCGTGTGTGTGTGTGTGTGTGTGTGTGTGTGTGTGTGTGCAGGGACGTTGGCGGCCCGATCAGCCGCGCGGCCCCACTGGACTGGACCCACGGGACCCCCCGCTGCCAGCGTAATTGTATGCCCAATAGAGCGATTATAGCCCCCCCCTCTCTCTCTCTCTCTCTCACACACACATACACACGTCGTAACTTGTGACACTATAAACAAAGGCGGACGTGTTATAATGAGAGTTTTCGGGCCGTAGTGCCATTTGACGGCTTGCATCAACGGGTTCCGCGCGCGCCATCAGACGGCAATCGATTAATTTGCTCCGACACACACACACACACACACACACACACAGAGAGAGAGAGAGAGAGAGAGAGAGAGAGAGAGAGAGAGAGAGAGAGAGAGAGAGAGAGAGAGAGAGGCTGAAATCAAAGCTGCGACTTGAAAGTGCCGATGCGTCCGCCCACGCACACACACACACACACACTCGGTGCGATCGAAGGCATATAACACGCGGCGCGACCAGACAGCGTGGTGCCGCGCGCGGTCCCGAGGTGCATTCTCATTTGAATTCCCATCAGAATTATGGCGAGAGAGAGAGAGAGAGAGAGAGAGACGCCGTGGCCAGTAAATCACCATCTATTACATATCGAAAGGTGCGAGGTTTCATTCTGATTCCGTCACCTACCTCTTTCCTACAAGCACGTCCCTCTCTCTCTGTATACACGCGCGCCGACAGCGTCTCTCTCGCACCCGCAGGAACCGACAACATAACCCGGCGTTTAATTTCCCTAAAGGTCATTGGAACACTCGGGCCCGGCCGGCTGGCTCCGGGCTGCAGTGTGCCTCGCATCGCCTCGCCGTCTCCGAGTCCCCGCCACACTGTACCACACCCACGCCACTGCAATAGCTCACGCCGAACCCAGTCGCCAGGAATACCAGCCACGAATTAAAATAATTAAAAATCGTGCCGACGCTTGTTCATCGCTCGCCATTCCGAGAGCCCCCCACCCCCTCTCCCTCGCAGGACTGTCCCGTCGCGGAGCGAGAGAGACAGACCAACCGGCCGATCACTTCGGTTCACACCGTCTCTCTCTCTCTCTCTCTGCCTTCTTTATCGGGACACGTTTCAGTATCGCTTCGCGCGCGATCAACTTTTATTTTATGGATTAATTATAAATAAATAACGCACTTTGACGCCTCGTAGCGACCCAGGGGCGGCTTCGGGCCTGAGAGACGTGGGGGGGGGGGGGGCAAATCGAACCGGGCGGCAGGCTCGGCAGGCACAGGCGGGCACAGGCGGGCACAGGCGTACCAGGCACAGGTGGTGGATTAATGTTGCTTATGGGATTCCGATGCAAATGCCGGGCGGTGCCGGGCCATGCCGGGCGGTGCCGGGCCCCGGCGCGCTTACAGGTGGGCTTGAGACAAAACCACCCGGCTCTCTCGGCCGGGACACACACCGACAAGCACGTGTGACAAGTCACGTTCCTTTCACTGTTCAGAAATCACGGACGATATAAATTTCCAAGTCCTCTTTTTTTTCCCCTCTCTGACGCGAAACAAAAGAGTGAGGAAGCATGCACTCTTCCGGCAGCGCGTGCGAAAATGCCGCCAGGAGCCCCTCTTGACCGCCCACGCCAACGGGCCGTGACCTGAACGCGTGCTTCACACACACACACACACACACACACAGATTTCTCTCTCGCTCCTGGAGCGGCCGTCCCTTCCAGCGGTAGCTCCTCCCCGCGCCGGGCCGGCCGGGCCCCGCCCTCCCCCCTCCCCTCCAGGCGGGGGGTCCGACCGGGACCGACCGGGGCCGACCCCGCGAATCAGCGCGGCGGCGGTCACCCCCTCCCCTCCCCCTCCCCTCCAGCGCGCCGCGACTAGCGACGCTAGCGACGCCTGGCGGTGGCGCCGGCAAGCAGGCATCAAGCGCCATTCATCCCGGGCCCATTCATTCGCTGAGACGCGTTTTGAGCGCCGGAGTCGCTAAGCGGGACTCGAATCCATCGTGTGACCCCACCAATGGATTGCTCGTTCGGAGAGCAATCCATTGGTGGGGTCACACGCTCGGTTCGAGTCCCATTTACCGACTGGGATTTTGATCGCCTCCACTGATCTCTTGGCCTACAGTGCGGCCACTGTTCATTCGTCCAGTGGCCTTTCATCCACTTCATACGGTTATGCTACCTCATTTATCATTCATTCTCATTCATTCATTCATTCATTCATTCATTCATTCATTCATTCATTCATTCATTCACCTCCCATCGCCATCCGTCCATCGACTCGACGCGAGCAGCCTAACCTAAAAGTAAGTTCCCATTTCGGCCGCGACCGCGCCACTTTCTACCTTCCCGTTTTGGTTGGCGGGCCGCGACGCAAACACGCCGAACAAATAATTCGATGGACAAACAGCCCGGTCCGGG
This sequence comes from Thrips palmi, assembly GCF_012932325.1. NCBI lineage: Eukaryota > Metazoa > Arthropoda > Insecta > Thysanoptera > Thripidae > Thrips > Thrips palmi. The sequence goes on along the minus strand of NW_023144630.1, from coordinate 3,807,261 downwards.
CTCCGGCCTGCTCCGGCCGGGCTTCGGGGTATTGGAGACGAGACGCGCCGAGCGCCAGCGATTAAAAAAAATGGAAACGAAAAATAAAATGAAGAAACAAGAATGAGAAAATAACTGTGACTAACTATCCAATTTTTGAGAAGAAAAGGATGGATTTCAAATTTTAAATAAATTGACTTTTAAAAACAGAGAAACGGCGGATAATTTTTTTCAAAAATTAATTAGATTGGCTGGGACTGACGTAAAGTGCCACTCAAACTAAAATTTGGCAAAAAAAAAAAACATAAATCGAAACAAACGGCAAAAGTACTCTCTGGGCGCTGCGGGCGCCGCGGCCCCACACAAAGGCCCAGCTCGTTTATATAAACTTTTGTCCGGAAAGATGGGAAAACAAGAGACGGACGGAAGACAAATAGAGGCCGACGCTTTCAGGCCGTACCCGCTTGACAAACACCTCCGATACCGGGTACGCGCGGCGCGGTGCGCGCAGACAGGTATCTGTCAATACCCACCGCGATGGAGATGCAACGTCCCATTATTTAGAGGCGATTCAAAATGCACAGGGGAAAAAATATCGATAAAAACGACGGCCTCGAGACGCACGCGCGGCAGCACGATGACGAAATGCCGAAAAAAAGAGGAGAGAAATTTCAATCATTTGAATAAAATTATATCGCAGTCGGCTTTATTGGCGTGCCATTTGAATAATTGTCGAGCAGTGACACGGCAAAGACACGGCACCCCATCCGTCCACGCTCGGGCACGCTCGCGTGCGATAAGTACACTGTCAAATGGAGTTCGGTTCGGAAACCGCTCGCCAGCGACCCGCTGCCAGTGTAGCCACACAAGGCAGCCGAAATTCCAACAATCTGCCGAAAGGGTTGCCAACCCCAGCGTGTCTATGGGAAACTCCCCGATATCCAAGCGGCCAAAACGCGTCCAGAGTTTTGCGGGGTGAGGTTGGCAATCCTTCACTCCCAAATTCGCCAGAGGCCGATTCTTCCAAACAGTGCCCCGTCGCTGCGTCTCTCTCGCACCGCTTCGGGGCGCCCCGCCAGTGCGAGAGAGACGGCGCAGCGCTTTGTCCGACAGTCAATGGCGGCGTGGCGCCCCATTCACGGCGACGCCGAGGAGCGCGGGTTCGACGCCCGCCAGCGCGCCGCCGCAGCGTTTCTTTTTGCCTCCACGTCCGCGCTCGGCACGGCACGGCACGCCACGCCACGACACCGCAGACCGCTCATCAGGCGCTTTTATAGCGTATCAGTTCCAATTATTAACAAGGCGTTCCACTGCACGCCGTCTCGCTCGCACTCGGGGGCCGGCGGCCCGTCGGAGGGAGACGGAGCGAACGGCTTCGCGGTAAAAGCAAGTTGCAGGACGGCGCTCATTAATTCCTAGAATCATTTTCATCCGCGATACTCTCGATTCGCCGCGCCGCCGCCAGAGCGCGCCACCACAGTGGGCCAGAAGACCGGTGGAGGCGGCCCAAACTCTGGTCGCTAAACGGGACTCAAACTGAACGTGTGACCCCACCAACGGATTCCTTGTTCGGAGAGCAGTCCATTAGTGGGGTCACACGTTCGGTTCGAGTCCCTTTTAGTGACTCTGGAGCTTAAAACGCGTCCTGGATTTCGGCCGCCTCCACCGGTCTTCTGGCCCACTGTGTCGCCAGCCACCCCCAGCAGCGACGATAAATCGAACTCGATAATCGAACCGGCTTCCGCAGGACGCCATCTGATAACGCCGCCCGGCGGGAGGGCGGCTATCGAGGCGCACGACTTGGATCGCCCAACAACAACAGCAAGGCAAACAGAACAACAACAAAAACAAGAGCGGCAATGCGGGGGCAGCGACCTCCACGGATTTGACCCGCAGCGATCCGCCAACATCAATACGCAGGGGCGTTTTCTCGCACGAACAGGCCGAGAACACGACATGTATCCAAAGGCCGTGTCATTAACGCCTCTACACACAGGCTCTCTCTCTCTCTCTCTCTCTCTCTCTCTCTCTCTCTCGCACACACAACTGGGCCGGACGTCCGGACGCGAAGGACAATACGAATGAATGGAAATGACGAATGAATCGGATAATGCCTCGTAATTGGAAGACACCTCTCTCTCTCTCTCTCAGAGACACAGCGGCGGGCCTCACTTAGATATTTATATATTACGACAGCTGACGAGGCGAGGAGCCATGGGAAAAAAATAGAGAGACGCGCCGCCTGCGCCGCCTTTGGCGCGAGCGTGGCTTCGGTGCCCACGCTCGATCCGTCCACGTTGCTTTCAATCCGCCGCGGCGAGCGTGGCGAGCGTGGCGTCCGGTGCGGGTAGCTACATTGTCAGCACGTAGTTTGCGCTTGCGGCCGACGGAGAGAAGGGGGGGGGGAGGTGGCGGCCGGGTTTTATAGCCAGCGTTTAGCCAAGTCAGTTACGTCCCGTGCTATATGCTGCTGGTTAGCTACGCTCGGTACCTTGCCTCCCCCCCTCCACCTTCAGTCCTTTAAAGACCCGAGCCGTATGCCAACCTGCTACAATGATAGGGGCGATGAGAGAGTCAGCATCGGCGCGGGAAAGAGCACTCGCAGAGAGAGAGAGAGAGAGAGAGAGAGAGAGAGAGAGAGAGAGAGAGGCGAGGTTAGGCAACCCGGCGGCATGCGCGTGTGGCGGGCTGGCCGTCGCCACGGGGCTCCGCACGCTCGCAGTGCCCGCCTGTCTCTCTCGCACCCTCACGGCACTACCCTTCGAGTGCGAGAGAGACAGAGCGAGACCCTTTTTCACCGTCTCCAGTCACCACGTTCACCCCGGCAGTTCACCATCCGCCCTTCCGGCCGGCTCCATATCCGGTCCAGAATAGTCAACGCTCTGGCCGCGGTGGCCGAGAGCAGCGTAGTGCCAAGCCCCCCCCCCCCCCCCCCCCCCCCCCGGGCCACGGCGGCAACACGGAACCCCAGCAGGCACTAGCCTTTCGCATCAAGGTGGACAACGGGCTGACCAACGCCCCCGGCCACAACCACACACAGAGGGCGGCGAGCGAGCACGTGTGTGTGTGTGTGCGATTCATAAATGTCAATATCGCTCTCGCGATGGACTTTGTGATGCAAGTTTTACATTCCGGCCCTCCCTCCCCCCACTCCCCTCCTTTGCCGGCCTTTACGGCCGTCCAGAAAACACACACACACACACATGGCGGCCGGCTGCTTGATTTGTTGCAAACCTCCTTCGCAGAGGCCCCCCCCCCCCTCCCCCGACTCGGCCGTGTCTCGCCGTCCGCCCAACACATTCTAATCCGGCTTGAAATTGTTCCATCCGCGGCCGCGCACGCTCGGCGCGGCGCAAGCTGGGCGACTTTGACCGTGTGACTCACGCCGGAAGCGGAGCGCGCCAAAACGTCGATACCCCGCGACGGGCCGCCCTGGGCTGGCGATACCCCTCGCTTACTTCCCCACTCATTTCCCCGGGCATCGATCAAGGCCGTTAGGCGGACAGACGGACAGCAGGGCGATAATGCAGGTCCGGATTCCTAATTATCTCGGTGTACGTGTAGTGCATGATTCCACCTGAGTTATCGACACGGGTAACCTGCACCGACCCCGGACGGACTCCGGGTAACTCCAGTTACACCGCGGAGGGGATGCCCGATGGTTACCTCACCAACCCGCCGCTCCACACAGTCATCCGAATCACCCTGGTTGGTCCTCCAGTCACGGTTCGAGTCACTCAATATTCACTATAGTTGACAGTTTCTGAGACACCCATTGCCTGGGCACCTCACAACGATTTACCCCCTCTTGCACCGCTTTCAAGGTCTCATCGAACTCAATTATCCTGTTTTTCGTTCTGGTTTTAAAAAAGATTTTTTCAGACAGTCATTTACCCCATTTACCTCAGTTACCCGTCGAAAGTAATGTCTACGTGTTTATACACACGGCCCGCCAAAAATTTCCGAGAATCCCTCTCTGTCTCTCTGCAACATTGAAGCGAATCGAGCGGCGGTCTCGCCTTCGGCGACCGGAGGGGGAGGGGCGGCGGCGGGCCACACCGTAAAAACAAAAATACGGGCATAAAAATTGTCAAAAGCGATTGCGACACAACCGCAACGACAAAGGACCGAAAGGGTTATATCAAAAAAGCCGACGAGCACTCTCCAAAAAATATTTTCAAACGAATCGGCCAGAAACCGAAATTCGACATGACGGAGAGTTTTTTCCGACGTCCGTCTCAAGCGCGTGTGCGCATATCGAAGCAAGGAAAATGATACGCACCCACGCGTGATTTAAAGACCTTATTTTTCACCCGTCAAACTGTTTCAATTAAAGCAAGGCGGTGCCCCGGCGTTGCCGCGCAGGGCCGAGCCCGGCCGATTCATCACACCTCAACCCTCGGCCGGATCGTCACTCGCGGATCACTTTGTTTCTCCCGTTGATTTCTTTAAAAGAAAAGGGTGACTCACTTCGCTTCTGCATGTAGCTGAACAGGTCGTCCAGGAACTCCTTTCTCTTCGGGTCATCGTTGATTTCGTATAACTGCAACAAACAACAACAACACGCACGTTGAATACCGAAAAACAACAACAGTCCTCCCACACCCCCTAGGCCTCAGGTGCTGCTCTCCCACAGGCAAGGCGCTCTAAATGACCACCAATTCCAAATCAATTTTCTCTCCTCCCGTCGTCCTCATCACCTGCTCTCTCAAGTTCCGGGCGAATTTGTCTTCCTTCGGCTGCGGCTGCGCCGTGCGTCTCGGCCTATACCTAATCGCCTGCAGCCCGTACGGTTCAACTCGCCTCATCTCTGCTCAGCAACAACAAGAAGAGCAACAGCCGGAAACTCGATTTATCTAACTCACGGCCCACGCGGCCCCTAGACTAATTTCCTTGCCGTTCAACCAAATTAGAAAGCAAGCCACCTAAAACAAATGAATCCCAACACAGCCTCCGAAAATATCAACACAAAATGGCAGGTTACTAAAAAAACGACTATGCTAAAGGGAAATGTACAATAATGTACAATAATCAGCGATTTTTTGGACATAATCCCCTATTTTAGTGCAGAACCGCGCACTAACAGTTCATATGGTCTTAAAACAGTAACGCCTCGAACAAATTCTGCACAAAAACATTGAGTGTGCAGGAAATGGCGAACTGTCTCATCAGGGACAGGCTTGCGTCAGGTTGCATTGTCCCTCTGACCGCGTGTAAACTCAGCGAATGAGGAACTACCTCTCACCGCAAAGGCCCGCTATAAGACCCTTGATGGATCCCTGGCGGCCCTGGCACACCTCTTGCCAAATGGGAGGGCGAAGGGCTGAAGAAGCAGCGGGCGAACAAGGAAAAGGGGGCAAAGAAGAACGGAATCGGACGAGGATGGAGAGGACGAAGCAACGGCAGCTAGAGAGAGAAAGGAGCCTCTTCGATTTGCTCCCCTCCTTGCCCTAATGAAAACCGTTTACAGCAGAGGCGGCTCGGCGGCGCCGACCAGAATGTAAACTCCCCTTCACCTCGCCACCGCCTTTGCCTCTCCATTTGTTCTCCCTCCGTCTGCATTTCCCGAGGAGTATCATCATTTGTCGATCCTCGCTGGGGCAAAAAGAAAACCCCACAAATCGACAAGAAACGGCCCAAAATTGCACAGCGTATTCTCGCTGGCCCCGAAAGAAAGGGCCAGCCGAAACAAAGCTCCGAGCGGTCGATGTGTGCTATAAAACCGGCCGCGGGAGGCGGCGGGGAATATGCCACGGTTATTACCGATTATTAGGTGCTTATCAGGGCCTGTGATCGGCGCAAAGCTATTGGGTCGAGCTCGCCTCGGGGGAGGCACCAAATTACCTCCCCGTAGTCGAAAAATGGCCGCCTCGCGATGAAACATGCAAAGGAGCCGCCATGCTGTTTTTCTAACCGGCCCGAAACATTCCCGTCTTTTGCAACTCGACCCTCGTAGCATCCTGGTTTTACTGTGGACGGGGCACAGTCCAGAAGCGGCCACCTTGGAAACAGTATTGCTCGCACCCCGGGGAGTGTGTCCTCGTCACACGCGTTCTCTATTGTCATGATGAAACTACGCTGGTCTGAAGTTCGTTGGCTAGAGATTCTAATGAAAAGAATACACTTCTCTAGGCAACACTTCGTAGTCGCGTGGTGACGAAGTCTTGAAATTTCTTACAATAGGCTCGTTTTATATTGTTGAAACTTCAAATGAAAACCTCGGGTAAAATTTGAAGAGTCAGTAGTGTGTCCACTGGTTAGAGATGTCTTTGATGCCATGAACGGCCAGCGCGGATGGGGGGGGTCATCGACATTCGAAGCAGGCCACATGCCCTCATCCGTTCAGCCTAAAAACAACACATGACAACCGCGCGTCTTCGGAGAGGAGGGTGGCGGTGGTGAATCGGAGGTGCCCAGGCGTTTTTTAATGTCTCCATTCAAGTGGGATTACATCTTACCAATACGAGGCAGGGGGTTGCAGGGGGACGGATTCAAGGGGAGGGGGATGCTACGCAGCGGGGGGCATTCTGTGCTACACAAAGCCGCGGGATGTAGACCACACGCTCATGATATGCATAACGCTTCCATAAACAATATTTCCCTTTTCAATAGAGCAGATGAGACGATAGCCGCACACACACACACACACTCACAGAAACACACCCGGAAGGTAAACAGGGGCTGTCGGGTCATCTGTTGCTTCCTGACGCGTCCCTAAGCAGGGCGACGCAGGGTGGGGTGCATACACGATGCCTAGAGGTGCTGCAAGACAGCGCACGGAAACGTGACATCATTTACAGAGTTGGCGAATCGTTCCTCAAATCCAATCGCCGGGGGAAACGAGTTCCGTCCAAATCTCCTGCGCACGCCGATCGGCCGCAAAGCAAGTCGCGACGCTTCAGGGCCGCCAAAGACACGATTGCGAGCTTGCTAGCGGGGAGGGGCAAGGGGTGGGGGTATTCACAATTACACGGGGCTTGGCCACAAAGGGCCGGCAGTGTTCGCGACAAGGCACCGGGCAAGCCACCGGGCAAGCTACGGGGCAAGCCACCGGGCAAGCCACCGGGCAAGCACGGCAAGCCACCGGGCAAGCCACCGGGCAAGCCACCGGGCAAGCCACCGGCAAGGAGGCAGGACAAATCCCCTGCCAAATCCGCTGGGGCGCGCCCCTTCATCAGGACACTATCCTAGCGCATTCTGAAACGGACGTTTTCCTACACAAACTCGCACACACTTCACACACGAAAAAAAAAAAAACAAAGGAAAAAACTTGAGCAAAATTGCACAGTTATTTTCTCAACAATCGTTTCCGTCGCTAATCCTTTTCTTGTTGCGACACAGACCGGACACGGCAGGTCCGATTCCAAGATCTCGCTGTGCGCTAATCACTGGGAGAGAGAGGCGGGGAGGGGGAGGCGGTGCACGCGGATTCCCACACAGGTGGCCATTGGAGCGTGAACGTACGGCACACATGCGGGTTCTATCGCGGGCAATCCAGTCCGGGCGGACGAGTCGAGCACCGAGCCCAGCCGCGCCGACCGGCCCCGTCGTCCCCGTACAGGCCGTGCAGGCGGCGTGCGGTCACGCCAGCCACGCGTGAGCAGCGTCGCCACACTGTTAAAAGGTGTCAGAGTTGTTTTGACCTGAAAAATCTCCCCAGTCGTCAGCAACGTGATTCTTGCTTCCGAGGAGAAGTGAGTCCTGGGCGTGTTCGATGATCAGTCCACTGAAAAAGGGGCCGTCCAGATCGATTTGTCACCTCCGGAACCTCCAGGCCGCTTCGACACAATTTATTCCAGCCGATAAAAAGCCACCCAGGACAACCGGCGGCGGCCCCAAGCAGCCCCACCCGGACTCGTCGGCTGGCCACCCCGGCGACGACTGAGATAAATCGTTTTCTAATGTCAATATTAAACACACGACACGGGAGTCTGTCTGGACCACTTGACTACCTCGACGGCTCCATCCCGACGCCTCCATTGTGCGGGCCGGGCCCGGCACAGCCCGGCGGGGCGGCAGATTGCTTTATTTACCCACAAGGGTGGTGCGTGCGTGGCACTGCGTGCGAATAGACGGCCCACCTCACAAAGCGACACGCGCGGCTAATCCGACTTGTTCGGCTTGCCATGGCTTGCCAGCCATCGGCTCTCGCCTAGCTGAACACGCACAACAAACAGCATCTCCTCGGCAAACTGAATGCCCCTCGGGTTGGTTGGTAGCCGTGGCGGTGGCGTGGCAGTTAGCGCCCGAACGCTAATGCCCCCTCGACCCGCTTCGCCGTCCCTCTCCCTCCAATCATGTGTCACGCCAATCAAAAACAGCCACAAGCCTCATGGTCCTCGGAAGCGAGTTTGATCAGTCAGTCAGTGGGTTCCTTGTTCACGTGATCAGAGGACTTTGTTTGGGAGGAGCCAGAAAGGGTCTACCGGGAGGTCCCCCGTTGACATCAATGTTCGCCTGCTTACATCTGATGAGGTCACTGTCAAATTTGCCCTCTGGATCCGTGTCCTTCGTTGATGGCAAAACTTCACATGGCTCAGAGCTGCAGATGCCATTCAGAACCTTGTAAAGCAGTGCGGGAAAGCGCTTAGGCCTCACAGTGGAGCCAAAGGCGAGTCGGAGGCAAGCCAGAGGTGAATCAGGTGCGCTCATCCATGATTGATACTTCACAAACACATCAAGCGGGGTCCATCGGGACGGCATTCATCTACCTCAGCCGACACCCTCTCAACGGGGAAACAAATCGATAGGCGTGACAACCATCTGGCGCCGGGGCCGTAGCCATCGGCGCAGCCAGAGGATGACCAAATTCAACAAATGGCCGAGACGCGTTCCTTACACGTCGATTTCATCAAGGAGTTGATCCTTGCCGGACAGGCGCCTCATCAACTGTGCAGCTCGCTGTCTTCTTCGTTCCTCTTTCTCTTCTCGTCCTTCGCTTTGCTCTTTCGTCTCATTTTTCTTCTTTGCTCGAAGTCTCCAGCTTGCTCTGAATCTTCTCCTGGATCAAAATCTCCTAATGTGCTCCTTGTTCTTCCTCTTGCTCGGTCCTCTTCTTCCTCCTCCCCTCCTTCTCCCACGCTGAGGTCACTGCATCGGCTCGTGCCCGGTCCAGCAAATTGGACGCGTCGGGCCATTAGCCGACCACTACACCCGGATTAATTAATCCGCCTGTCAGCGCGGGAAATTTAAAAGAAACAAAACAATAAAAAGCCCGATCCACATTGTGGGGTCGTCGACGTGGCGAAGCATCACACTGGAATTCAGTTCAGCAGGTCCCCGGGCGATATTGGTCGTTAAGCGACCACATCCTTTACGCATCCGATCACTTTAAGGCACCTCGCCCCCCACGGGCCCCGCGGGCCCCACGGGCTCGCGGCACGCCGCGGCACGCGCGATCTTATCGTCGACATCATCAGGTTCTGGGCCGCGCCGCGCCAGGCCACGCCCTGACAAAGTACCAGCGCCGGGGGCGGCTAGCGACGCCCAATGGTTAATCTGTATTTGGCTTTGCGTGCAGTATAGGGCCGCCCTGGGTGAATATTAAGTTAGAATCGATCATTTATCACACCCGCGCACCTCTCAGTGCCTCTCAGGGCTGGCTGCTCGGTCCGACCGGCACAGCGGCCACTTTCTAGTACAGCGCATCGATCACGTGACCAAACTTCCGAAATTTCGGCTCTGCTTCTGGGAAACAACGCTGTTTACTGCAAACAATTAATTAAAAAAAAAAAACTTTTTGGTTCCAAATTTGAAGTGTCACGCACAACTATTTGGGTGAGAAAGCGAACTTGTTGATCGGACTAGCCGCGAGCCAAATGAGCAAAAATAGGGCCAGGCCAGGATAATCACCATAAACAAGCCTGGGCACGGCGGCCATAACTCTTGGCGAATCGCAATGCGATTCAGAGTGTGCCAGAGGTGTGGCGCAATGCGTAGCAATGCGGGGTCCATTCATGCCGGCCGCCTCGGCCGACTCGGCCGCCGCGCGCTCCAAAACGAACGCGGCGACAACTTCATCAACGCCTAATCGGACCTCCCATCCGATCGGAGCGCCCAGCCAGGCACAGCCAGTCACAGCCAGGCGAGCCGGATGTGATTCAATAACGAAACGGCGTAAAACTGTCGACGCGCTCGGAAAAGCGCGGCACGCAGGACTCAAAATCAAAGAAAACAATAATTACAATTTTCTACATAAGCATCCGTGCTTTTCCACCTTCTCGAAATTGCGTAAACACGGGCAAAATTGTAAACAAAACACTAAAAAATAAAAAAAACTTAATAAAAAAACAAAAAAAAACAAAAAAAAACGTAACATCAAAAGTCGGGCAAAGGCTTCCACTTACAGTGGGCACGGTGAAAAGTGAGGTGCTATCCCGGGTGAGTCACGCGCGAGAGGGAGGGAAAACGAAGAAGGGAAAAAAGGAGAGAGAGAATATCGGAAACGCGCGGACACTCACTCACACGAGAGTCTAATGACCGGGGAAAAAGGTGAGGGGAACAAATTGAACGCGCCTAGCGCGTTATTCGGAAACAAATTGTTTCCAACAAAAACAAACAACAAATGGGCGCGGATTGGCGGCAAATGAAATTTGGCGCGCGCCGCGCTCCGTTTCCGGTTCCCCCTCCACTTCCGGCCGCTCTCGCCGTCCCGCCATTATTGCAGAGGAGCCGCTCTGCCTTCGGCGAAAGGCTTCTCGGCGACAGATCCCCTGATTGCGCGTTCGTCGAGGTAATTTTACAATTAGTACGTCGCAATCGCAAAACTTGACCCCAATGTTTTCCATTTCTTTAATTCAGCTGGATTTCCCCCAAAAAATATCCTTTACCTGTGAGCTTTAAAATTTATTCCAACCTGAACGATTTCGCTGAGCAAGCCTAAAAAAAACTTTTCCGTGGTCGCAGCTCACGCCTGTAGATCGAGGGGTAACCCGCACTCTAGAGGTATTCGAGTCATGTACCGGGCGCGGTCGACCGGGCAGACGGCCGACACAGCCCTGGTAAATTTAGCTTTATATCAAAGAAAACGGGGCGAAATCGACCCGCAGTTACCGGCAGCGAGGGTTCGTCGCACAGAGGGCCCAAGACCGGCGCCGGCGGCTAAAACTCTAGACGCGTTTTGAGCTCCAGAGTCGCTAAACAGGCCTCGAACCGCACGTGTGACCCCACCAATGGATTCCTCTCGAGTCCTGTTTAGCGACTCTGGAGCACCGGAAGCGCTTTTGCCGAAGGAGTGACTTGCGTCGCTTGTTTCGGCCGCGCCGCCACCCAAAACAAGCTATTATTCTGGCACACGTACTATCTAACACTAGCGGGCCATTCATAGGAAAATGAATGGAGGTGTGTGCTCGTGAGAGTGTGTGCGCGCGTCTGTGAGAGGCATTCCTGCCAGCGGCGACAAAGGAATATTCCACAGCACACGCCGAACACACAGATTTAAATCGCCAGAAAAAGAAAAGAACCGAGGAGGGAAATCGCGTTGGTATTTGTTTTCTTGTTCGACTGTACCGCACTAACCGCGCGCTCACAGGTAAATAGAATGTGGCGCGCCGCGGTACCGACAGAGAGGGGGGGGGGGGGAGTCCGCGTACGAGGTGGTCTAGGAACGTGACAAGGAATGGGGCGGGCGGCGCCACACACACACACACACAATAAACCGGCGCGCCGCGCGTCGAGACGGGCGGACTTTCATGACGTGGTCCGTCATATCATGCTCGCACTTAGACGCGTTATTTTCGCCACCGCCACATGTGGAGGAGGGGGCAAGGGGGGGGGGGGGCAGTGAGCCGCTTGCATTCCGCCACGGGCAGAAGCGTAGCGGCGGCCGAACTTGAGGCCTTCTCGCTCGCTTCGTGAGCAGCTCGGTCGGACCGTGTTAGCAAGTGTTACTACGGCCCCCCGCGGAGCGCCCAGCGCCGCGCCCCACGGTGGGGCCCCCGCCCCGCCCCCCACGGCGCCGGGCAACGCCGCGCACGGCCACGATAACGCCCCAGAGTCACAACAGTGGCGACAACGAGGGGCTCTCCAGGTCACGGCGTCACGGCAGGCCACGCCACAGTGAGGGGAGGCGGCCAAAAAGCCCGGACGCGTTTTGAGCTCCAGAGTCGCTAAATGGGACTCGAACCGAGCGTGTGACCCCACCAATGGATTGCTCTCCGAACGAGGAATCCATTGGTGGGGTCACTCGTTCGAGTCGAGGCCTGTTTGGGGGCTCTGGAGCTCAAAACGCGTCTAGAGGTTCGGCCGCCTCCACCGGCCTTCTGGCCCACTGTGCGGCGACGCCCTGCCGACGCCTTGCCGGCCCGAGGACAGCCGGATAAAAGGGCCGTTGCCAATTAGCAGTAAAACTATACTCCCCGCCCCCACCGCCGAAATTCCGGGGCGGCGGGGCATTCAAACAGTTCGCGTCCAATCGGAGTAACGAGCGCGGAGCCGAAGTCGCCCCGTCTCCCTCGCACTCGCGAGGGCGACAGAGAGCGAAGATCGGCGGCGAATTTGCGTCCTAGGAAGCGAGACCGCCCCGTAACGTGACACCGCTCCATTTATTTTCTTTTCCCCGAGGGGCCGTCGCTAAGCGATTCAATAAACAGATTCATTAGCGCGGCGGCGGCGCGGCCTGCCTCCCCTCGGCTCGGCTGGTCCACCCCGAGGGTCCACCCCAAAGCCGCGACAAATCGGCGAATCGCCCCCACGAGCGGTAATCGCCCCCAGCACCAAGTGGACACCAGTCCGGCACTCGCAAAAAAAATCTTGATCAATAATGATGGAAAATTCCACTGTATCATACCAAAAATTAAAAAAAAATTATCACATTTTTTTAAAAACATTCAACAATGTTTGTCTTTTAATTTTCCACCAAAAATTTTAAAAAAATTTACAGGAAAATTTAAAAATACTTTGGCTTTACACTCGGTCAAATTTCACTTTAACTTAGTACCCTCCAAAAAGAAACCAGCGCAAAATTTCCTCAAAACTGCACCAAATTTCACCAAAAATTTGAAACAAACCTTGAGAGAAGTGCGTATTAATTCTATTTTCAACCGATTCACAAAAAAAAAATCCGCAAAACACGGCCGCGGACAGTGTGTCTGACAGAGACGGATCAGAGGGCTGCGAGTCGAAATGCTGGTTGCAGTGTACAGGCAGAAGGAACGGCCCAGAATGGAACCATTCAGACCCGAGCGAAGCGAGCGAAGCAGGCAGACGAGAGCGGGCGCCGGCATCTTGATGGAAAATAAAGCAAATGTCGAAAAATCGTAAAATCCCCTTGCCTTCCTCTCCGCTCTTTTTTTTCTTCTGGCGACGGTGGCGCCCCCATCGGCACCGCAAGCCGCAGGGCAACGCCGCCAAAGGCTATTAATGCTATTAATATTTCACTTCCTGTCCGGAACGGCTGCAGATTGCATTGCACTCTTTACGGCCCGCGATGCCCCTTTCCGATTGTTTCCGTCGGAAAACAAAAACAAAACCGCGCTGCACTTCTCAAATACGGGCTGACCCACATTCCGCCCGCGGCAACAACAACAACAACAACATGAGCGAACAAATCCGCACCGAGACGGACAACATTGTCCGTGGGCACTACGCCAAAAGACGGGAACGCAAAATCAAACGATTTTAATGCGAAAAGTCGTAAATGTGTCCGAAAAGGGCGAAATCGAGCGTTTCTGTGACTGTGGCTTCCCGGCCGAGTCAATCAAAGAAGGCGAGATTCCAACACGGCAGTGCCTGCCGCTCCAGACCTCCGGCCGTGTCATTGATAGTCCGTTAATCCGTATTTATATCATGTCGACACGACAGTCTGGCCGCGGGCAGCCCGGGCAGCCCGCCTCAGCGCGGCCGCACCGCCCCTACGGTGTAGCCACTGTCAACCGCGTTGACCGAAAACCGATTCCCTGCTGTAATTATCGGGCCCAAAACTTTCATCCAGACCGGAAAGCGAACACTGCGCAGTGGGCCAGCAGACCGGCGCAGGCGGCCAAAACTCCAGACGCGTGTTGAGCCCCAGAGTCGCTAAACAGGACTCGAACCGAACGAGTGACCCCACCAATGGATTCCTCGTTCGGAGAGCAATCCATTGGTGGGGTCACACGTTCGGTTCGAGTCCCATTTAGCGACTCTGGAGCTCAACACGCGTCCGGGGTTTAGACCGCCTCCATACCGGTCTTCTGGCCCACTGTGACGCTAGAGCCATTCCAACATTCAAACGGCCCAACGACTCACAGTGTGCTGGCGGGCCTGGCGGACCCATTCGCGCAGCTAAAAGGGCCCTCGGCGATGGAAAATGGAGCACGCGCTTCTATCCTTGTCGCTCTCTCTCTGAGTCTATCCGTCAGCACCAATCAATAACGATGGTAACGATGCGGCCGAGCCAGTGTCCACACAGAAATTACCTGTCCGTTACTGAGCGATAGGCACTCATCACGCGTGATGGATCTCGTGATACGGATCCAGCCGCCCACCTCCGTCGCCCCGTCTCTCTCGCGCGGGAGAGACAAGCCACCCCGACTACCGTTGGAGGGCCGATCTGTCCCCAACCCTTGCGTGACCTTCGATTCCAATCTCTTACCGAAATGATGTCAGCGCCGACGCGGGATTGAGGAGAGGAACCCACCTGCAACACGCCGAGAGACACGTTCAAATATCGCAGAGCACGCAGAGCGATGCTCTTCAAATCGCCCCGAGCCCCCGGCACATTAGCCGGGGCATCAGCCACACTGCCAAAAAGAGGCCTTATCTTTTATTTTCTTCAACGTAAAGTGCACACTCTGCGTTTTCCAGACTTTCTTTCAGTTTCATGCCACAGATCTTACCGTTTGCCGGGTCAAGAATTTGAGGGCCCAAACTTTACACCACTGTAAAACTTAGCAGGCCCGCGCGGCTCGAACGGCCTAAAACGCCCCCGCCCCCCTTTTTCCTCCGACGCCCCCGCGACCCCTCTCCGTGATGGAAGCACTGTCTGATATATGAGGTAATTAACGTGAGCATTAAGTTTCAAAACGATCATCCTCACAAACGAGCTCAAGCTCTTCGATCCGGAGGCGCGGGTTCGAATCCCGGCGGGAGCACGCCCACTATCATTTTTACCAGGCAGCGAGCTCCTAGATGAGCCTTCATGAGCGCAACCAATCTACGTACAGCGACTGCCCTCGCAGTGGTGACGTTCGGAACGTTTTGTAGAATCGCCTGCGCTCCGAACGAGGAATCCATTGGTGGAGTCACACGTTCGGTGCGAGTCCCGTTTAGCGACTCTGGAGCTCAAAACGCGTCTAGAAGTTTGGCCGCCTCCACCGGTCTTCTGGCCCACTGTGCTCCCTCCGCCTGGATCCGCCACTGCAAAGGCCACACATGTGATTCCTATCTCGGGTAAAAGCCGTCGGCCGAACTTGCAGGCAGAGACACAGATTTATTAATTTTCTACGACAGCCGAGGAGGGACTTCATCTGGATGTCACGTGAGCCCCGGTCCCTTCCGGCGGGGGCGGCACACACACTGTGAAAAAACGGGCAGGGAAGAGGAAAAGGAGTCCGGAGACTTGAAGTAGCGTCGGCATGCGAGAGCCACGACACCGTGATAAGGGGGCACGCGTCCTACACTGTCAAACGTTTATCAAATAAAAAAAAAATCTTAATTATTTGCCCCAAATAAAGGTCTGTCACCTTTGATAAGTTGGTCAAAAGAGAGCATAAGACTGAATTAATTTTCAGAGTAGTTTTCAATTATTCCTCTTCGACTCAGCCACCGGGCAAAAATTATAATTTTTGCAAATTTTTTTAAAAACAATTGAGGAATTTTGTCAGAGTGGCTGCGCATGTGTGCAACAACACACATCGCTCCGGCCATCCAGCATCCCAGGAAGTGAGATACAGTAAAACAAAAACGCGCCGACCCGGATTCCAGGATCGCAGCCAAGGCCCCCCGAAAAACACGATGCGTCGCACACAAAAACAAAAACAAAAGTAGAACACGCTCTATGGAGTCTTCAAAGGCGGTGCATTTCAAAAACGCATCGTTCTCATTACCGCCTTTGCGAAAATGAATTAGGGACACAGGGCGGGCTTCTGTTTCCCTCCCCCCTCCCCTTCCTGGACCGCCGCCAACATCTGCATACAAGTATCTCACATCATTAGGGGGTGGAGCCCCCTCCGTCTCCCTCGCACTCGCAGTGCATCAGTGCAGGGCGGCCCGTGTGAGCGACAAAGACGGAGAGTGCAGGGGTGGCGCGCCGAGGCAAGCAGCCCCCTGATTAATTATCTTTGTCCCACAAAAATCCGCCGGGTCTGCCCGCGCACAAATAACCTCTGGCGTTTCAATGTTCGGACCAGTCGTCGTAACTAACGAAAGTGTTCGCGAAGTTTGTGTCACGAACCGAACGTGTGACCCCACCAATGGATTCCTCGTTCGGAGAGCAATCCATTGGTGGGGTCACACGGTCCGTTCGAGTCCCGCTTAGCGACTCTGGAGCTCAAAACGCGTCTGGAGTTTGGTCCGCCTCCGCCGGTCTTCTGGCCCACTGTGCGGTGTGACCGACCCATCCAAAGCCCCCGCGGCCTGTATGGCGGCCTGTATGGCCCTGGCGGTGAATTCGTCTTGTCAGTGCCGGCGTCGCCGTCAGCGTCACCACACCGTCGCCACCGCGGCGCTCCCCGGTCCCATTCAGCCTTTGACACCTGCCGGGCCGCCGCGCCGCCCGTCAGCGCTCGCTTCGTCTCCCTCGCACTCGCGGGGCGTCCCGCAGTGTGCGAGCGAGACAGAGCGAGGCTTTATTAATGTGTGGGCTGGCCGGCAGTGCCGTGCCAGTGCCCCATACCGGAGCGGGTATCAGTCACCGCTTCCGGCGCGCTTGTCGTCGCGGTCCGCGGCCGAGGCGCGGGCCGTGGGTTCGACTCCCGGTCGGCCGGCCCTTTTCGGCCCACACTGCAAGCCACATAAGTCGTGGCTGCTTGAGGCAAATTAACTGGCGGGGAAAATAAACACTGCACCATATTTCGTCTTTCGTCCGCCTCCCGAACGCGTTCGCCCGTTCGGCCCTCAATGACGCGTTCAAACGGCCGGCCGTTCGGGGCCGTGCGGGCTGCTGGGGGTCCGGCCGGCCGCGCCCAAGCCGCGCTTCGCCGCTTAATAGACCCGCCAGGCACTTTGGTGATTTATACCAAGAGCGGTCGTGTCACTGACTAATTTGAATATTATGGCGCGTTATAATTTCATCAGTCCGGAACATTTAGGCCCGCGTCGCGCAGTCAGCCGTCAAGACACCTCCGATATCGGACGGAACGCCCCGGGCAGGGACCCGCGACACCACAGTGGGCCAGAAGACCGGTGGAGGCGGCCAAAACCCCGGACGCGTTTTGAGCTCCAGAGCCGCTAAATGACACTCGAACCGAACGTGTGACCCCACCAAAGGATTGCTCTCCGAACGAGGAATCCATTGGTGGGGTCACACGTTCGGTTCGAGTCCTGCTCAGCGACTCTGGAGCTCAAAACGCGTCTGGAGTTTCAGCCGCCTCCACCAATCTTCTGGCCCACTGTGCTCCAGCCCTTGAACACGCTGCCGACAACACCATTACTCCGCTCCTCATGAGGGTCGTTTCCGGGAGCGCGCGAGAAAAAGGAAAAGAATCTTATCAGTGTCGCGGCGCACCTGCCTATCACGAGGCCGGCATGGAAATCCGCTCATCGAAGTCGTCCACGTCCCTCCCGCATGGCCGCCTGGTTCCCACCGATACGACGCAATTGCGCCTGTGTGTGTGTGTGTGGCCGCAACACACCCACTGTTAAAAAAAATCTTGGAAATTCCTACAAAACTTGCAGGAAAAATAATTGCCAGATAATTTTAAAAAAAATTCAAATGATTGGTATTTAAATAAGTTCCCGGCAGGTAAATTTTAAACTTTAAGCTCCCCGTTAATTTCTCTCTTGGAACAGCGGGAGCCAGTCCAGTCCACCTGAAAAAATAAAATAAAAAATAGTGGCGCCAAAAATCAAATTCCGTGCCTCCGCGCGGCTGATTCTTTGAAACAAGTCGGACGGCGGCGCGTCTCCGACACACACACACACACACACACACACACTCACACACTCAGACACACAGACACACACAGGCGGGAAGTAGGGCGGTGATGGCGTGCAGAGTGGCCGGGCCGACACGCCATACGCGGCGCGGCCGGCTCACACTAATCAGACAAATAGTCCCTCCGTTTCGATTCCTCGGAATAACACCAAAACGAGCGCCTCTTACGCCCCCCTTATTAGTCATCGGCACACACACACACACACACACACACACACACACACACAGAGTCAAAAATAGAGCCAAGCGGAAACAATACTCGGCACGCCAACCGGTCGTATCCAACACCCAGTGATTTGGCGGCCCGACTCGCCATTCACACACACACACACACACATTCACACACACACACGCACACACACAGGCTGCGCAATAGTACCAGGTCTTCCCCGAACCGCATCCAAGCTGCACGGATATGCACCGATGCAGCCACTATACTCCACACTAACGAGGGTCCTAACGACTGCCTTGGATATGGGTGCGGATATCCCAGGAGGGGGAGAGAGAGAGAGAGAGAGAGAGAGAGAGAGAGAGAGAGAGAGAAGAGAGAGAGAGAGAGAAGGTGAAAGGAGACTGAGATTGTCGCGCGTATTGAGAAACCTATCCCCACCCTTCCGCATTCCCAAACGAGTGACTCGGAGAAAGCATTACGCCATGGCGGTCGATGGCGCCCCATGACGCCCCATGGCGCCGCACGCAGGGTTCCTATCCGGTGCGTGTACAGTGTACGATCCAACATCACAACTCGCACGCCATTTGGGTGGAATCATCGGCGCGGTTTGCCGCAACGCTCCGAATCGGCTAATGAACGGACCGAATCGCACCACGATATGCAGCGCACGCACACACACACACACACACACACTTACACACACACACACACACTCACACGGAGGGCCTATCACGACGTCACGAGACGTCGATCCCAGTTTATTCCGTTCCTAGAACAGATTACATCCGCCACGCCACCGGACAAACTCTCCAACAGTCCAGTCCGCGTGTCCCCCGCGCCCCCCCCCCCCTCTCTCTCTCTCTCTCTCCCTTTTCTTCTTTTCCTTTTTTAATGCCGGGCGGAGAGTATTTAGATTGGACCGCAATTATTCAAATTACAGATATTCTTCGGCGGCCGAGGAGCGGGCCCCCGTTTATTGTATCATGTGTGATTGCTGAATGCGAAATAATGACGGCTGCAAGCCAGTAGCACACACACACACACACAGAGGCTCAAAACACACACAAAACACCACACAAACTCGAGGAAGCGACAACCGAATCCGGATCCACAGAAGTGTCGTTCATTTAAAGTCAATCGAATGGAGTGCCAGTCATACACAGAGGGGCACAGTCAAATTGGACAGTGGGACATCAAAACACGGTCAAATGCAGTCGTGAGACAGTCAAATGCAGTGGAACAGTCAAATGCAGTGGGACAGTCAAATGCAGTGGGACAGTCAAATGCAGTGGGAAAAGTCCCAAAGGAAGGCAAAAGTCCCCCCAATAACAGCGGAACGGGGTAAAAAAACATCAAATGGGGGGGAAAAAGCGGGGGGAAAAAGGGGACAGTCGAATTGAAGCACATTGACAGGCATGCCGTTGTTGCAATCTGCCGAAGAGGCGAGGCATCGGATCATGCCGGCTCGAGCCCGGCCTGCTACTACTCGTGTCGTCACCATCTTTACTGCCTCATTGTCCGCCAGCAGAGCTCTCCGTCCATCGGTGCGTTTGAGCTCGTCAAATTCTGCCCCGTAAAAAGAGGACAGCGCACTGTCGCGAGCTGCTCGAGCCGAGCGAGCCACGCCATGGACAGGCAGGTGCGAAAAATGGCCACCTGCCCTTTTCCTATCCGAGCGGGCCTCATTTGGCGCAATCCATCGCGCCAGTGTAGGTGCGCAGAACGAGGGCCCCGGAGTTACGGCCAGAGCAGGAAGAGAGGGGGGAGCATGCAGATGCAGTGTACTGGCAAGCCGGCAGACGACGCGATCAAATTAAAAATTGGAACCCCACACCCACCTGCTTGCAGCCCGTGCCAAAATTTGCAAGCCCAGAAGCCGAACTTTAATAAACACCTAAAAGTTTACTCACGCAAAAAATTTAAAAAAGAATCTTTACCCCTTCCTCCAGACAAAAAAAAATCAATTTTTATTGAGTTGCAATTTTAATTTTGCTGTCATTACTAGCAGCAAGTAACAGTGCTCCCACAAAAATTCTTCAAGAGCCCCGACGGACTGGCGTTACGAGCAGAGAGGCAAACGCAGACAGACGGACACACACTTGGAGTGCCTTTCAAATCATTTCCGGCCACTACTCCAACGACGCTGCCCCATTTTTGCACAATGTTGTTTCTCATCACTCGGCATCCGGTCTTGGACTGTCTTCGACTCCCCAGTTCCTCATTTCGGCAGACAATGGCCGCAGCGTCTTTTTGCCGCCGATTTATTTGCATCTCCGGCCTGGGGGCCGCGCGGAAGCCACGAGGACTAGTTTCCTCTTTTTCCAGTGCCAGTGGAACAACAAAATTTGGTATCCATGAAAAAAAAAAAGAAAAATAGATTTTAAAAAAATAATCAACATGAAACAAACAAGGGATTTGCGACACGGGGCCATGGTGGCGAGAAACAACTACGCATGGGCACGCTCATTCTTCACCAGAAAACTTGGGTTTGTACACTACAGAGAAGCAGAGAGGCCGACACCGGTCCCGCTCAGGATTTCACAAACGGGGATAACGGACAAAGACCGCCCGCGGGGCCAAGCCAGGCATGCCGTTGCGACACCCGAAAAATCACAGCGATTGAGCGGTCGGATGGCGACGAGACGACACTTGTGGGGCAGGTCGAAACTTCGTCTCTCTCGCACCCCTACGGCCCGGCCCGGCCCCCCAGTGCGACAGAGACCGTTTCGGAAACGGTCCACCCCACCGTACGGAAGTCAACCCCTGCAGGGCGTGCCTCGCCAAGCCTCGGCCCCCGCCTCCAGGAGGGCGGGGGAGTTGTTCTCAGAATGCGGGGGAGGGGCAGAAGCCAACGACATTAATACTTTTGCATCCCAGGCTACAGCAATCTCCACTCCGCCCTTCCAGACGCGCGCACACACACACACGCACGCACACAAACATACAAAACACAGCGCCGCAAAAACAGCCACCAATGCGAACAAAAAAGTCCAGGCCTTTCCTCCGGAACGGCCGCCACCCGCAAAAAAGGAAATCAGAGAGAGAGAGAGAGAGAGAGAGAGAGAGAGAGAGAGAGAGAGAGAGAGAGAGAGAGAGAGAGAGAGCGCTAACAAGCAGCCAGGTTTCAACAACAGAACTTGAGGGGGGAAACAAGAACCACAAAAAGAGACGGAATTTGCGAATTTGCTGACGGCCGAAGCTGCAGACGATAATCAATAAAGACAGGCTGGGGTTAAAAAAACGCAGAGGAGAGAGCGGCGATTGCACTCACTGCGGATAGCGCCCAACGGCCAGGCCGACGGCGCCGCGCGGACGAGGGAAAAGAGCGAAAAAAAGAAAGAAACATATAAATACGCAAAAGGCAAAATTACGGTAAAGTCCGACGTCCTCGACCGACATCGCCTCTCTCTCTCTCCCTCTCTCTCTCTCTCTCTCTCTCTCTCTCTCTCTGCTTTCACGGGCCTGGGCGGCCCGTTTCGCATTTACCGCGTCGGGCCCCAAGGAGGCGGCAAGCCGTTTGATTCCGAACAGTGCTGTCTCTCTCGCACCCGCGGGGCGTCCCACCCAGCTGAGAGAGAGAGAGAGAGAGAGAGAGAGAGAGAGAGAGAGAGAGAGAGAGAGAGAGAGAGAGAGAGAGAGAGAGAGAGAGCGCACTCGGCGCGGGAATTTCAAATCACAATGCCTCGTAGTCGGCTTATCGGCAGGGCGACTGCCAATAGCGTTGTTGCACGCCTCGCTTCCCACGTAAGCGCGCTATGCGCAGGCCGAGGTAGGGGGGGGGGGGAGGGGACGATATGAGAAATGAATCCATACACCTCCGACTTTACGACGATCGGCCGATATGTATTTATCGAAATTACATGGTAGGAGGAGCGGCCGAGGGCTTGGCAGCGCTTCGCCAGGCTTCGCAGTGCAGCAGTGCGATGGCGGTGAGCAGACACTCTTAGGCCGTGCCTTGGCCTCGGGCGGCGGGCTCGTTCCGAACACCGTCTCTCCTCTCTCTCTCTCTCTCTCTCTCTCTCTCTCTCTCTCTCTCTCTCTCTCTCTCTCTCGCACGAGTGAGACAGAGAGAGACGGGGCGACGAAAGCACGCGTTCGGACGCAGCCCGCCGGCCGACCACTTTATTAAGTACAACAAAACCTCCATCCGCGAAAGGGGAGGGGGGGGGGGGGTGCCTCTGCATCGTGTTATTACATCCACCATGCAGAAATTTGTCGGCGAGTCTTGCAGAGCGAAGGGCGGGAGGGGAGGGGGGAAGGGCCGGGATGATTGGATCGTCGATTTTCTCCTTGAAGGAATCGGACGGGACGGACAGGTGGCGTCGGGAAGGCCAGACGGGCACCGGAGGGGAGGGAGGGGGAGGAGGATTACATCTGAGCCGCTTAGCCATTTTCAACATGACGAAATCAGTGAGGGGCGGAGCCGAGCGGCCGAGCGGGCGGACGGGCGCAACGTCCACCAGATTGGATCAAACGAGAGAGCGAGTTTTAGAGAGAGAGGGAGAGAGAGAGGCACCAGCATGGCGGCGCCCGCCCAATCAGATCAGCTCGCGAGCACCCGGCCCTCATCTGCATAATCAGGCCGGGCCGTGGCGAGCCGCACTGGGCCTGACTGCGAATAGTGGCCCACAGTGGGCCAACCGGCGGAGGCGGTCAAAAACCCGGACGCGTTTCGAGCGCCAGAGTCGCTAAATGGGACTCGGAACCGAACGTGTGACCCCACCAATGGATTCCTCGTTCGGAGAGCAATCCATCGGTGGGGTCACACGTTCGGTTCGAGTGCCATTCAGCGAGCGCGAAACGCGTCTAGCCCACTGGGCAGGGCCCACACTGCAAACGGCGCTCATTCTCCCAGTGTAGCACTCACTCACCGGGCCGGCGAATCGCACACGAGGCAACCAACAGCGGAAAGAAACTCACCTGCAATCAAACAGAACAAGACGGGTACGTTAGAAAAAGAGGGCCAATAAACGTGACGGCACACTGCAGCCACGGACGCATCCAGCCTCCGAGGCGACCGTCCCTGCAGCAAGTAGCAGGCACGGCACTGCAAAAAAATTAAAAATTGTTTCTTTTCCGCTTTTTTCCTCGTTTTATTTCGCACGCGAATCGCCGAAGGGGCCGAAGGAGGCGGTGCCGGCACACACACTGCAACATTAGGTCTTTATTTGAAAGGCAGCGAGCCCCGTACTGCCCCTGGCTTGCACACTGCACGAAAAGGGGAGGGGGGGGGGGCGTCGCCATGACGACGACGGGGCCCGGGGGCGAGAAGCCGTACTGTACGTATGTGTACACGCTCGTTCTCACGTTTCTCGTCTTGTTGTGCTCGCATGCACGCTTCCCTAACGGGCACAAAATACTAATTTTTTTTCCGCCGCGGCCGGGACGCGAACCAGCGCCCGGCACAGCGTGGACACGGAACACGGGGGGGCTCTATGGAACAACGAGCCAGAAACCATTCGATTTGGTAGGGCGCGCATTTCCATATCGGTCGATAGGCAAGGGGATTCGAAGGCGGCGGCGGACTCAGACACACACACACACACACACACACACACACACACACACACACACACACACACACACACACAGAGGGGCCCTGCTGTTTAATCGGAAAGCGGCGCGCAGAGAAAAAAAAAAACGAAAAAGGGGTTCACCATACCTGATGCCTTATGGAACGCGGCGGCGAGACGTCAACCCTATTAAATACCGTCATTAGTCAACACCTCCTCCGTCGATCCGTCCGTCTGTCTGTCTGTCTGTCCGTCCGTCCGATGGAGGAGCGTTACAAGGTCTCCGACCGAGAAGAACATCAGCGGCCAAGTCAAAACTTTCGGAAAGCGCAGCGCTCACGCTCAGAAGTAGCCGCCAACCCTTCCACCCCTTTTACGTAGAATTCGCGTCTCGATCCAAATTTCTCATACCGACACACTACTAAAAAGGTCGACCACCCGTGCGCGCCTTCGGGAGCCACCGGCGTGCCCAGACCGTCTAAACGGCACCCAAACCGTCTCTCTCTCTCTCTCTCTCTCTCTTCTCTCTCTCTCTCTCTCTCTCTAACAGGAGCCCCCGACCCGAACGCGTCGCTAACACACACACACACACACACACAACGAGTGTGTCTGCCCCGAATACAACCCCGTGCCCAAGCGGAGGCCCCACGAATAACCAGACGAGAAGTGACGATTAATAACCAAACAGAGCTCAGGTAGGTAGAACGGCACCTATACTGTACAGTCCGCCCGTCCGTCGCCTTCCCACACACACGCACACACACACACACGCATTACCATGCTAACCTTTCCTCTCATCGTCGTCTGGACAGGGTCTGTGATGAAATCAAATCACTCTCTTTGTCTCGGCCCTGGGAACTCTAAGCCCACGACGCCCGCGCAGTCTCAGAGAGAGAGAGAAGTGAGAGAAAGAAGAAGAGAGGAGGAGAATGCTATAATTGTGCATTTCCCCCGTAGGTAGACACCAATCAGGAAAGGAAACCAAGCTCCCAGACATGAGGCGAGAGCCACGCTCATTCCAAGTAACTTTCGAATGTCTTAAGCAACCCTCCGAGTGCCTAAGAAGAGGACTTAAGCGACCCCCGAGACTTAAGCGACCTGATGCAAGAATTGAGGGGCCTTCCCCCGAATGCCTAAGCAACCTACGAGTGCCTTAAGCAACCCTTCGAGTGCCTTAAGCGACCCTCCGAGTGCCTCAAGCAACCCTCCGAGTGCCTTAAGCAACCCTCCGAGTGCCTTAAGCAACCCTCCGAGTGCCTTAAGCGACCCTCCGAGTGCCTTAAGCAACCCTCCGAGTGCCTTAAGCAACCCTTCGAGTGCCTTAGCAACCCTCCGAGCGCCTAAACTACGCAAAGGCGCGTGGAAAAGTTTCGATACGAGACGGGCATCAGCCAGCACGCTCCTCGCAGGAGGATAGAAAGTAAATGACACAGGAAGAGCGAAATAGAAGCCCAGGCCGACCCGACCCGGCCGGCATGGTCCGAACCGGGCGCCCAAAACGAACGCCATTTATTCCCAAAGTATTCAAGACCGATTCCGAGAGGCGTCCCTCTCTCTCGCACCCGCACGGGACGCCCCGCGAGGGAGACGGAGCGACGACCCTCAGTCCGCGTGTATTAAAACGCTAACGGGGCCCGGCATCGACAGACCGCACGCGCGTTCGGCCGCCGAGGTTCGGCCGCTCCGAGGCGCCACGCCGTGTTCAGGGAAAAGAGCCAAGGAGGCCCACCCGTCGATAATTTAGACAATTTAGACAATTTTGGCATCGAAACCGGATCTATCGTTGCAACGGAGCGGATCGCGTCACGCGAGGCGGCGGGACAGACAGACAGACAGACAGACAGACAGACAGACAGACACACACACACACACTCACACAAAATGAAAATCGCCGGCCGTGAAATTATATTTGGAAAGCGGTGCACGTGGGTCAAAGCAAGGAGCAAAAAGGGAGAAACTGAAAAAACAGGTGTTTGAGGGAGGGGCGCACACAGAAAGGGGGGCGAAGGTTAGCGAGGGGGGACGCCCAGGGGGGACCCCGGCCGTCTCGTGTGCGAGCACAATGGGTTTATCGTCTTCAACGGGAAGGAATCAACACACACGGCGTTATCGAGGGCCGTCATTTTTCTGTTGGTACACGAATTTTGGTACTGGAATTTTTTTTTCGGCCTTTGATGATTTTTGCCCAATTTGACCAGTTTCTGGGGTTCCAAGTTTCACCAGGACTGTGCACACACGGGCTGGGGGCGGCGGGGGCGGGTCTGGGGGCGGGCCCTAGGGTAGGGGGTTGGAACGTCACTTGCCTGCCGCACCTGTTTAAACTGCTCCTCGAAGCTGTACGTCGGCAGCGACGACGTGGACGACTCGGACGAGTGCGAGGACGCCGACGACGCCGAGTGGCGGTGCTGCGCGTTGGCGGGGGCGGCCGTCGGCGTGCTGGGCGCATGGCTGGGCGGCAGGAAGGCGGCGGCCGCCGCCATGGACGCCGTCATGGACATGGAGGCGGCGGGGTGGGGGAAGGGGAAGGGCAGCGAGAAGGCGCCGCTGGTGGGCGTGAGGCCCGGCGGCGGCTGCGGGGCGCTGGGCGGCCGGCACAGCTCGCGCTCCAGCGAGGACCGCCCCGTCGCGCCGCCCGGCGTCGTCGTGTTGTTGTTGTTGTTGATAATGATGTTCTGCAACAAACGCACCAGCGAATCAGGCGGGGGCGGCGCAGCGGAAAAGGAAAACGCTCTCAACGAGGCCGCCTTATCAGCCGCGCCGGCAGCGCCAGCCACACACGCATTAGCACATAAAAGACAGGCAAGCATGCCCCACTCCATGCATACGCCATGCATACGCCACGGCGCGGCCAGCCTTAAGGGGTGATAAAATTATAAATTCAGACAGCCGGCGGCGTGGCGCGGCTACCGCGGGGACGCCGTCCGGGCGGCGCCCATGTTCACGAGAGAAACGCAAGGCGGGAAGCGTCGAGGCCTCACAGTGACCAATGGGCGAGGCCAAACTTTGACGCGTTTTGAGCTCCAGAGTCGCTAAATGGGACTCGAACCGAACGTGTGACCCCACCAATGGATTCCTCGTTCGGAGAGCAATCCATTGGTGGGGTCACACGTTCGATTCGAGACCCATTTAGCGACTCTGGAGCTCAAAACGCGTCTGGGGCCGCCTGTTGAACACACTCCCTCACCTGCTTGTGGTCCTGCTCGTCGTGGTCCGGCTCGCCCTCGCCGGACACGTCGCCGGCCTCCTCGGCGTCGCCGTTGGAGTGCGGGCTGCTGGCGTCCCCGGGCCGCTGGACGCGCCGCCGGCCGCGGCCGCACCCGCCAGCCCGCCGGCCAGCCCCGCCGCCAGCCCGCCCAGCACGGGCAGCCGCCGAAGGACGTCGTCGCTGTCGTCGTCGCCCAGCTCGGGGTCGCTGGCCTCCTCCTCGTTGTTGGACTGCAACACGACAACGGCGAATCAAGGCGGTGCTGCAGAGCCTCTAGCGGCGCAAGGAGCCCAACCATCCTTTCCCCCTCCATCAATAAAAGCATTTCCGAGTATTTCCGCCAAAACGCGCCTCCTTGGGGCCTCTCGCTCGGGCAAACAATGCCTACACACTCACGCGAGGGGAAAATCCCCGCCAAACACACTCGAGCCAAGAAGCCCCGCGTCGCGTCGAGGAATTTCGAGAGATCGATTTCAAAGTCGATTCCACCGACAATTTTCCATCCGGACCTCTCTCTCTATCGCACAGAGAAGCGAGACAGCCGCTCCGCCAATATTGTACTAACGGAAAAGGGTGCGGCATGTCGCTCCGTCTCTCTCGCACCCCTTGGCGGGCACCTTCGCGGGCCGCCAGTGCGACAGAGATGCAGAATGAGACAGACACGCCGCGCATGACGACTTTCTAATTCGGCCGCGAGGCGCCACACCGTGTGTGAGACAGAGGAGAGGGGAGCGGCGCGGCACGCGCGATGTCACCGTCCGTATCACGGCGACATTCTCCCGAGTCGCCCCGTCATCGCGACTCGGCGCTGCACTGTAAGGGCAAGGCACCGCCGGACAACAAACCGACGGAGAGCGATATAAAGACAATGTTGATAATTAAACGGGGCGTAAACAATGCAGTCGCCATTAGCGTAATCGCCCGGGGGTGATTATCGGAACGACGGGACTAAGTGGGCCTAAATGAAAACATTTAACGCATGGCGACACACCGCCAGGACGGCGACGAAGACCGCCAACAGGACGCCACCCAGGACGGCGATGACGACCGCCACCGGGACGCCGACGAAGACCACCACCAGGACGCCGACGACGCGGACGGCGCCGCATGTCGGAAACGGCGACACTTACAACCAACGCGTCCCGAAGGAAAAGGCGGCAAATTCAATTCTAAATCAAAGTCCCCTTGGGCAGCACTACAGAAACTCCAGCGGTTTCCGAAATAAAACACAAAGACAAGTTCGTCTCTGCAATTTTTCCCCCCGCCGTGCGTTCAACTCTCCGAGGACGGCTCGTCCATGCCGAGTCAACATCATTGTCCCCCTCCTCCCCCTCCTCCTCTTGGCCAATTGCCTCCCCCGGCAGCCATTTTGCTTTTTGCTGCATTAAAACCGTTTCCGGCCACCGTGCCCAGCCTGCCTGCCGGACGGCCGCTCGGTTTTGCCGGAGCGCTTTTGCCCGCCGGTCGCTGGCAGCCAATTGCAGACCACGACGCCAGTTTCATTGCGCAGAATTAATTGAACGCACCCCGCCACACTGTCGGCCGTTCCGGAAACGAGAAAAAAAACAAGAACAAAAGGGACAGGTTTAGTTTCTACACGAGTGTAATTATGCGGTGCGATATCAGGAGTCGCCGAGGCCGGGGAAAGCGTCGTGACGCCGCGATAGCGAGGCCGAGTCATTACCAGTGGCGCGGCAGCCCAGTCAGTCAAATGGGGCAGTCGAAAGGGGCAGTCGAAAGGGTCAGTCAAAAAGGCCAGTCAAAAGGGGCAGTCGAAGTGGGCAGTCGAAAGGGTCAGTCAAAAGGGGCAGTCGAAAGGGGCGGTCGAAAGGGGCGGTCAAAAGGGTCAGTCAAAAGGGGCAGTCAAAAGTGTCCGACGAAAAGGTCAGCCAAAAGGGTCAGTGTCTCGGTAAAAGGTCGGGCGATGTCGTCTAAAATCACCTCATCAACGCACAGTCATAACGTGGGCGCACCTTCTAGCAAAAACAAAAAACAAACGAAAAACTAATTCTTTTAAGAAATGGAAGAAGACGCATTGCACCTGAGCCCCTTACGTGGACGCGGTCGGCTCGGACAAACAGTCGACTCGACAATATTGGTTTAAGTTTTTATACCGCAGTGCCCATATAGCGGCCTAGCGTGCCAGAGAGTCTTCAAACACCGAGTCCGCCGTCTCCACGAGGGACTCGATTTGATACGAGCAGCACGACAGTCTCGTCATTTTTCATAAGTTGCCGAAGAAGTCACAAAACACATCAAACTTTTAAAACGAAAAAAAAAAATTAAGCGCTAAACTTTACGAAGAAATCAAAATTTTCAAGTGGTTCTGGAGATACTACTTCCAAAACGGCATGAAGCTGGCGAGTGATTGGCGGTGCCACTCGATTTGATAAAGTTAACGACTCGTTCGAGGTGAGACTTATCGTTACCAACGCCTCGGATGACGTCACCTCATTCCCCGAATCGCTACATTGTGGTCGTCGATTAAAAGAAGCGCCACGACGGCGCCGTAAACGGCGAGTCGATTCGATCCGGGATACATATTGCACGCGCCAAGGTGCCGCGGAAGAAAAAAAATTGACATTTTATGATTCTCCAGGCACCAAATCACGCCCGCCTCATTTGCATATAGACACTAGCAGTACTGGCCGATTTTTTCCCGCTCAATTCGCGGGGTGTACGAGCCTACAGCCTGCAGCACAAGTGCCACAAAACGCGGGGGTTGCTAACCGATACCAATTCACGTACGCAGATACCAATTTTCAAGAACGCGTACGTCAGTGCTTCAGTCGTTAGCATTGCGCCAAGGGGGCGAGAGAGATAAAAGAAGCGCATTGAGATCACGAGCCGAGAGAGATAGGTGTAATGAGAAGCTACCGGCAGTGCACCGCGGCACAGCTGCCAGACGCGCCACACATGAACACTAAACTTTAAGAAATCGGCCACGCGGCAGTAAAATCATAAATGCCATAAAATCTGACCAGGCAAGTAAAGGAGCCCGCCAGCCCGCCCCAGCACAGAGTGCACACGCCGCAAGTCTGTATTACACGGGGCATAGACGGACAGACACGTAGGCAGGACACGCGTGCGTTGCAGACCCACCCGGCGTTACACACACGCACAAAAAATTTATTTTAAACCAAGTTAACTTTACTTAAAGCATTATTAAATTAAAACTTGTCGAAAAAAATCACTTTTAGGGTGTATTTTGCCCTGCAATTGGGAATTGACCACGGCTAGCCAACGCTGAGCGGGGAACGACTCGGCAAAAACAAAAATGAGGAATCCCTTCCAGAAATGTGGCAAAAGAGCAATCGCGGCCTGCAAGTTTTACTCGACAGATACAACAAAACGGAAACTGTAAAACGTCCTCCGGTATCTTTATACCCGCGTATTCGCTTTCGCGTCCTATAAAGCCCGAGGAAGTGGACACGACAGGCGTGGGTTCAACGCCGCACAGACCCACTTTACAAGAAGAAGAGAGGATATCACAGCACTGAGTCACCACCGCAGCGCCTCTACACCGACAAAGTGACCGGCAGAACGGACACAGCTCGTCTCCTAATTAATTGCCAACGGGTTTACTTTACTGGCCGGCCGGCCGAAAGGCCCAAAAAGAGTCGTTCAGAGTAAATCCGCCCCCAAATCAAAACAAACCCAGCGACAAAGGGATCGGCCAACAATAACGACAAAAAAAAAAATAAATGAAGAGGATAAAACAAAAACCGCGGGACGAAAGTCCCCGACAAAGTAGGCGCTTCGTTTTTTTTTCTGCCGTCTGAGGCGGCGGCCCGCGTCTCAGAGGTGCCGTAAATGTCGTGTTAAAATCATAATTATTGCACTTTATTCGCGGCCTGTCAGCGCGAGAGCGAGACAGAGCGAGACCCTCGGCCCGCCAGGTGAGCGAGGGAGACAACAAAGTAGCATGTGTCGGTCGGCCGGCCAGCAGTTCCAAACGCCGCCACCCAAACAGTGGAGGCGCCACCGTCGGCGCGTCAAATGGGGCGGACATGACTCACCTCCAGATGCATTGACCCTATTTCTCAAAATTCCTTCTAAAAATTGTATCTTTTGATAAAACGAATGCTTCAAAATTTCTAAACGGAGCCAAAAAATTTGCCAACGACAAAATTGCAACAAGCTCTGCCAACAACAACAACAGTGGCATAGACACATGTCCAGGGCGACCACCGCGCGGCGAGTAAACATCGCCCGGCCTGTGATTTACCGCCCCTTTACGGCACTGTTACACCTGGCGGGATTTACGCCGCCATTACTATTTGATTTCGCTGCACTTCAACTTCGTAATTACGTTTACATTATCAATGAAGCGACGCCAGCGCGCACGGCGTGCCGTACAGGGGGGCGCTGCAACTCTGTCTCGTGTGTGTGTGTGTGTGTGTTTGTGTGTGAATGTATGGACGTGTGTGTGCTCCGTTCACCTCGAGACACTTTGCAACACAAATAGAATTTCATTTCGCGAACGTGCAAAGCCGAAGTACACCAGCAGCAGCAGCAACAACAACAACAAAACAGCGCGTCCACCTCCGACGCCGTAAAACTGGAGCGCAGCGAGAGAAAACAAAAACAACAAAAACGAGACAACGAAAAGTCGCACACGGGACTGACTGGCTGACGACGGCAGGGCTTTTCCTCGTTGTCGCAGTACGTCGATATATCGTTGATTTACTCGCAGCAGTTCGAGATTTATCTCAAGGTTGACGCGACGCGTCGCCAGCACGGGCATGGTGTGACCCGACGGGGGAGGGGGAAGGGGGCGGGAGTGGGGGGGGGGGCAGAGCGGGGAGACAAGAGCCAAGCGAGAGACGTCGAACACAAACGAACGCCAAAGTGTCATCTGAATCTAAGGGCACCGAGGCAGGAGAGGGGCGGATTGGAAATGGTCCCGAAATAGTGCCATGCGTCATGCTCCTTGTGACGGCGGGGCCGGGCGGGGCGACGCCAACAGATTTCACAGCTTGTAGTCGCGAGGCCGAATCGTGTGCCGCCTCGTCGCCGATCTAATGAACGTCGGCGACGCCTTAATTACAAACGACATTAGGTGGCATGTGACGTCACGTGGCGTCGTTAAACTCCGTCCACAGTGGGCCAGAAGACCGGCGGAGGCGGCCAAAACTCGAGACGCGTTTCGAGTTCTAAAGTCACTAAACAGGACGCGAATCGCACGTGTGACCCCACCAATGGATTCCTCGTTCGGAGAGCAGTCCATTGGTGGGGTCACACGTTCGGTTCGAGTCCCATTCCGCGACTCTGGAGCTCAAAACGCGTCCGGGGTTTCCACCGCCTGCACCGGTGGCCCACTGCGCGGTCACTGTCCTATCCACACTCTTGACACCGTTGTCTCCACGCCGGGTTCACGTTCAAGGGGTCGATCAACGCTTTTTGCCCACTCTCGCTCCGCGAATGCCTCATAGAGATCGAGGCCTGGAGAGACAGGAGACGCAGTCGGGTCGTCTGCAGAGGTCGCCATCGCATGCGATGCAGAGCCCAGAGGCCCCAGAGGCCCCAGAGGCCCCAGAGGCGCCAGAGGCCACAGGGGTGCAAATTGTTTTCCATCGCACTTCCGCCCTTCTTGCGCGTGGATGTGCCAACCGCATTAAGATGTGCATCATCATTGAGCCGTAATTGGCGGTCGCGACACCGCACCGTGCGTCAAGCAAGGCCTTCGATATCTCGAACCTCGATGGACCATCAGCGCTGCAAATGGAGGATTCAACTCCCAAAAACTTCGAAAAGCTATCCCGAATTCATCAAAATCTGACCTCAATTCGTCGACCAAACCTTCAGTTTTGAAAATACCCTCGAGGCGCTGTGCGCTGGAAACCTTCCGTTACTCTACTTTTTGTCATTAGTTTTTTCCAATCGTGTTTTGCATGTTGCAGCGCTTAGCCTCTAAATCCGCGCCGTGCCGTGCGATTGATATGCGGCATCACGCTGCATTCATCACCTCAAGGCTGCCTCATCCATCGTCGCGCAAACAAAAACAAAAACAAAAAGTGCCAGCATCTCAATCAGAAGACTGCCAAGTCCTGGGTTGGGTTCGAATGCCGGAGCGGTGTTTTCCGGATTTAAAATCAGATTTCTAAACCAAAAATCTTGGCGCAAACCCTACCGGATGGCGTCGAGTCTCACTCCACACACACACACGCACACACACACACACACAGAGGGCTCCGCGCCCCCTTCTCCCCCATTAAAATCCAGCTATAAAATATGAATCTGGTCCAGATCTCTCCATTACACTAAGCGCGGGCGGCGCGGCCTGTTGGATTGCGGCGCATCTTTTATGTTTAAAAATACCCCAGATCTGGATTCCGAGGCTCGGCTATAAAAGCGCCCATCTGCGCGATGCGCCCCTCGGTACTAAACCGCACGCCCCCCCCCCTTCCCCCGCCCACAGACATGGGGCTCTCATCACAGTCAACTGTCAACACAGACACCGGTAGGTCGTGCACCTCTGCCCTCACCGCGGCTCCCCGGTGCATTCTAGACAACGGTTTTGGCTCACTGACGTGCCTTCCAGCGACAACAGATTCGCTTCATCAAAATTCCCAAACACAACACAATATGACAAACGGTCTAATTTTTTTTTTTTTCGAAAAGAGAGGCGACAGACTCACCGAAGCGTCTTTCGGTCTGTCAAGACACAGCCGGAACGAGCCACTCACCTGAAACAACAGAAAGGAAACATATTGATTACACTCCATCGAGGAAGCAGACATGTGGGCGGCTCAGCACGGCCTCGGCCCGGAGCGATCGGTGTGCGGGGCACTGCGAGGCACAGCGGGGCGGGGGCAGGCAGGGACAGAAATAGCAAAACCATCACGTCAAGAGTCTTGACTAGTCTTGACTCGCCCCCGGCTCCACGAATTCCCGCTCTTTACGGCCAATCAAGCAATGTGTACAGGCATGCGGCTGGAACGTGCCAGAGTGCACTTGGGGTTAACTTTTGGGTGAACTTTTGGGTAAACTTTTGGGTGAACTTTTGGGGCAAACTTTTTGGGCAAACTTTTTGGGTGAACTTTTGGGCGGTCCGTATCAAAATTGAGGAAAGATACAATGCACTGTACCATTCGGACTTGAAAAATCGTCTCGTCGCTTCAGAGCATTCCCCCCCCCCACACACACACACACACTTTCCAAACTCTGCCGGCTGCCCAAAACATATGTATAACACCTCCTCTAATGCTTGCTGAAAGAAGAACGGGAGAAAAGGGGGGGGGGCTGCTGTCCAAAAGGGCTCACTGTTGCAGTGCTGCGACGCCAGTCCATCCAACGCCACGATGCCTTCACCACACACACACACACACACACACACAGAGACTCGCGAATGCATCTCTGGCTGCCATCTGCCCCAGCTGCCCCGCGCTGCGCATCCATTGGCCGGGTGTTGATAAGCAGCCGCGCCGTGTGCCACGCCCCCGCCCTGTTCGCTTCCGTCGGGCATATTAATGAATTCCGAGAAAGCCTCCAGATTCGAGGCTCGAGGGGGCGGGGCGGGGACAGCGACACCGCTGGCTTGCTTGCCGCGCCTCCTGCTTCCTGATTAGCGCCCCCAGCACGCCGCTAAGTGCCCGCCGGCCGCTCTCGCCGTCTCGCTCGCACCCCCAGGGGCCTTCCGGGACGCCGCACGGGTGCGACAGAGACAGAGCGCGGCCCGATCACTCCGATCGACTGTCCGATGGGGGCACTCGTGGAGGCACCCGGGGCCGTGGCGACGGACAGTGCAGGACGCCGCTATGACGACCAACGCCAGAAATACACACCGCAATGCAGAAACGAGAGAGAGAGAGAGAGAGAGAGAGAGAGAGAGAGAGAGAGAGAGAGAGAGAGAGAGAGAGAGAGAGAGAGAGAGAGAGGGGCCAAATGGGTTGCGGGTCATCAATCTCGGGGACTCCCTCCCAATCCGGTGGCTGGCGAGGCTGGCGAGGCCGGCGAGGGCATTTGATGGGCAACTATCGAGACAATACTGTGGTGCACGAGTCGCGCGTCCACACGACAAAATAAATAAGGCTGCGCTGCAGCGCCTTGTTTGGGCTCGCCTAACAACAGGTTGCCGTACACCGCCAAAAAAAATGAGCGAACTTGGCATTGTCTACGTGTGACCCCACCAATGAATTCCTCTTTCGGAGAGCAATCCATTGGTGGGGTCACACGTTCGGTTCGAGTCCCATTTAGCGACTCTGGAGCTCAAAACGCGTCTGGAGTTTTGGCCGCCTCCACCGTTCCTCTGGCCCACTGTGCGCAATCCGCTGCACCTTGCTGACAGTGCACCCTAGACGACGCGCTGCCAACACATTGTGCAAACCAGACGGGCGTTCGGTCCGTGCATTAAATACATTTAATGTTGCAAGCGCTGCGCTGCGCGGCCACAATGGTCTTGTTACTGCCGGAAGCTGTGCCCCGACCATAACCTCACTTTCTAGCGAGCAGGGACAGGATAAAGCACCCACTGACAGCGCGTCGCGGACGCGAGCCACACTTTTCAAAAATTTATTTTTAGAACGGGGCTCCATTTGTTGCGTCCTTCGGGGCATCGCACTCGCGGCTCGAGTATGCCCGGGAACGGATTCGCTTCACTTGCGAGACAGGAAAAACCGCCCAAGGCTCCAAAGCCACGGAGGGGTTCTTTGGAGGACGAGTCGAGAATGGGACGATTTCTATAAGTATCGACCCTTCCAACCCAAGATCGATCTTTTCGACCTAAGTATCGATCCTTCCAACCCAAGTATCGATCCTTTCGACATGAGTATCGATCCTTTCGTCTCAAGTATCGATCATTTCGACCCAAGTATCGATCCTGGTATTGACTCCTTCGACCCCAGTACTACCGGGATTTTTCAACCCAAGTATCGATCTTTTCGACCAAAGTATCGATTCTTTCGACCCTTTGGTATCGAGAGGTCGACTCGGTCCGCCACGTGGTTGCGGCTTAGGACGACTTCCTTCTTGAGGCCGTTTCCGGCGGCGACCGCGTCCGAAACGCCCTCCCGAACGGCGTGAGAGCGGACGCCTCCGCGGAGTGACATCTCGTCCCACGGCCGGTAATGAGCCGGGCATTTCCATACGAACAATCACACACACACACACACAGTGTCAAGCACAGGCGCCTTCGCAAACACACACGCACACACACACACGACATGCAACACAAGCGGCGCCCAAATCCCTTTGAGATCAGCATTTCCGTTTTAATGTCCGGCCGGGCCTAGCCCTGTGTGTGTGTGTGTGGTGTGTGTGTGTGTGTCAGCCGCCTTACACCTGGTAATTGCGACAATATAGAGGAGGCCTCGGCCGCGTGACACACACACATACACACACACACACACACACTTACATCTCATTACCCGCTCCTCAATTGTCATTGTCCTTCATTGAGATGCCTATGCTGGAATCGGAGGGGGCCCTGTCTGGCGACGGCGGCGGGCTGGCTGTACAGTGGAGGGGGGGTTACTTCCCTGCCCGAATCTCGGTGTGTGTGTGTGTGTGTGTGTGTGCGTGCGAGCATGTGCGCGTGCGAGGGAGCGCGGACCCACATGGCGCAACAAACGGGGCGTTAGCGGCACGTTAGGGGTGCGGCAGGGCAGGGCAGGGCAGGGCACGGTGCGGCTCCACTGGGTGGGTACACTCTGCGCCGAAAATAAAAGTCAATCTGGCGGTCACGATGACGCGGCCGTGCATGAGGCAGGGAGGGGCCCACACTATCAAACACGGTACGCAGAGGCGGCCAAAACCCTAGACGCGGTTTGAGCTCCAGAGTCGCTAATGGGACTCGAATCGAACGTGTGACCCCACCAATGGACTCCTCGTTCGGAGAGCAATCCATTGGTGGGGTCACACGCTCGATTGGAGTCCCATTTAGCGACTCTAGCTCAAAGCCCGTCCCGGCTTTGGACCGCCTCCACCGGTCCTCCGGCCCGAGGCTTACAATCAATGGCACGTGTGCCGGATCACACCTCTATCTGCGCCCCGAATGGAGACACTCCCCGTTCTATTAATAATGGCTCATCCCCTCGCTTCCTCCCCGAGGGTCGCCACTTCATTCTCGAGTTCATTTATCCAAACTTGCTTGGGGTGGCTCCGCGCGCGCGCGTGTGTGAGTGTGTACGCGCTGACGAGGGTGACGACGATGTTGCGGCAGGCCGTCTGGGGCGGGGGCGAGAGGAAGCGTGCCGAAGGGGAAGGGGAAGGGGAAGGGGGAGGGGGAGAGGGAGGATGAGGCAGGGCAAGGCTGCGCCCTTCCTACAGTGTCGGGGCCGCGGGCCGCGGGTCTCCACCACAGTCCGCCCCGCGGGCCAACCGGGCCAACCCCAACACGGTCATCACCAGGCTCGTCCAACAACAACACCACCGTAATCGCTGGTCCGACAACAACAACGCGGACCTCGGACAAATTGATTGAATTCGCGTCCGCTCTCTCCCTCTCTCTCTCTCTCTCTCTCTCTCTCTCTCTCGCTGCGCATCCGCCACCAGGAACGACCGACACGGGTCGGCCCGCTCCAAGAATCTTCCTCCCCCTTCCCCCGCGCACGTGGGCGAGGCAGGGGCGTAACGGAAGGCACCCCAGATATCCTATCCCGTCCCATCCTGGAACGGCGGCACGATCGGGGGGCGATAGCGCGGCGCCCGAGTTCACCAGCGAGTTCACCAGCGAGTTCACCACGACGAGCGACTTCACCAGCGAGTTCACCACGACGAGCGACTTCACCAGCGAGTTCACCACGACGAGCGACTTCACCAGTTCGCCACGAAGAGCGACTTCACCAGTTCACCACGAAGAGCGACTTCACCAGTTCACCACGAAGAGCGACTTCACCAGTTCACCACGAAGAGCGACTTCACCAGTTCGCCACGAAGAGCGACTTCACCAGTTCACCACGAAGACCGGCCCCAGTTCACCACGAATGAGGGGGGAGGGGGAAGCGCGGCCACCTGCACTGGCGGGCCGCGCTGGCGCGCGGTGCTGACCGTGCCAAAAAAATGCTAAGCGCGAAGGCGGCGGCGCGGCGGGGCGGGCAGGCCGGTCCAACACACGATCCATCAGCAGCCCAATTCATCAAAGATCTGGGCGGCAGAGTACCA
This sequence comes from Thrips palmi, assembly GCF_012932325.1. Taxonomy (NCBI): domain Eukaryota; kingdom Metazoa; phylum Arthropoda; class Insecta; order Thysanoptera; family Thripidae; genus Thrips; species Thrips palmi. Next base: position 3,769,219 of record NW_023144630.1, on the reverse strand, counting down.
TTACCATGGGGATCAATCAAACCGACAAGGCGGCGAGGCGAGGCGCGGCGGGGCGGGGTGGCACCATGGTGGCACCAAGTAATAGCGTTTACAAAAGCGTGACAAGACCAAAATACACACCGAGTCCATCTCGACTCCCTGTCCGTCACCTTGGCCGCCCCGCCGCCGCCCCGCCGCAGCCCCATTACGCATGGATTCCCCCATTGGCCACGGCCTCTAATTGAAAAGCCTAAATTTAGAGCAGCACGTGCACCTAGATGCGGAAAGTGACTCGAAGTGACACGAAAGTGACGCCACAACAGCAAGAAAGAAACCCAATCCGCGGGCCGAGGCCCTTCTTCGCCGACTTCCTCGCTCGCATTCCGTCCGTCTCTCTCGCACCCCCACGGAACGCCCGGCGTGCCCCGCGAGTGCGAGAGAGACGCCGCATCAGACGCACTCGATTCACTACGCCACTGGCAAGGCCCGAGCGCCGGGCCGCCCCGCCGGCAGGGAAGCCCCACGGTGTCTTGAGGCTCTCTGGATGGGATCACACCCACCCCCTCGCCCTAATGCGCGAGCCGAGGCCAGGATATCGCCAAGATAATCCAATCAGGGCCCTGCAGGGACGACAAGGCCGAAGGTGGCCGAAGACGCGCGCACCTCGCCGTCGCACAGTGGACTAGCCAGAAGACCGGCGGAGGCGGCCAAAACCCTAGACGCGTTTTGAGCTCCAGAGTCGCTAAATGGGACTCGAACCGAACGTGTGACCCCACCAATGGATTCCTCGTTCGGAGAGCAATCCATTGGTGGGGTCACACGTTCGGTTCGAGTCCCATTTAGCGACTCTGGAGCTCAAAACGCGTCTAGGGTTTTGGCCCACGGGTCTACTTCCCTCCAGCGGCCCGCGGCACGGCGGCGGCCCTGCCCCTCCCCCTCCAATGACATCGGCAACAACAAACAGAGCCCCGCGCCGCCGAGCGCCGCCGAGCCGCCGAGGGGGAAGGGGCAGGCTGGGGCGTCAGCACACCGTCTTCAAGGGTCTTCCTAATACGGGCCGGCCGTCGTATGCTGACTGATATGCAAGGAGAAGCCCCGCTAAGGCCGGCCCTTCTAAACTTGGCCGTGCCTGCGCAGAGCCCCGCACACTCGCAAAATGAGATAAAGTTCAAAAAGAAGAAAGCTTGGTGTAGACTTACCGAGACGGATCCCGTCTTATTGGCCAGATCGATCCCGCCACTCACCTGCAAAAGAGGAAATAGGGGGTGAGAACAGTTTCATCAAGCAGTGCTACGCGTTTTGAGCTCCAGAGTCGCTAAATGTGACTCGAACCGAACGTGAGACCCCACCAATGGATTGCTCTTCGAACGAGGAATCCATTGGTGGGGTCACACGTCCGGTTCGAGTCCATTTAGCGACTCTGGAGCTCAAAACGCGTCTCGAGTTTTGGCCGCCTCCGCCGGTCTTCTGGCCCACTGTGCGAGAGGGGCGGCGCGCTGCAGGTGCGACGGCGCGCTGCAGGTGCGACGGCGTGTCGCTTGGCGCTTCGCGTGGCGGTTCGCGGTCCGTGCCAATCCGCCACTATTGTGGCCACCAGGCACGTCCGCCTGGCGTCGCCTCGCGTCTGTGACACGTCTGTGACACGACTGTGACACGTCTGTGACACGACTGTGACACGTCGCGCCGTCAAACAAGGCGGGGCGCGGCGTCGCTCTGTCTCTCTCTCTCGCACCTGCGCGGGACGCCCCACGAGTGCGAGAGAGACAGAGCGACGAAAACGACTCTCAAGCGTCGCGTCGCAAGTGTGCCGTATCTGCGCCGCCAGCTGGGTGCGTTCAATAGTTTTGCCTTCGGGCCTTCGGGGAAAACGGGCATCGTGGCGACGCACAGCCCGCACAGTGGGCCGGGGCAAGGGTTGCAAGGCGGGTTGCGAAGGGTTATTCATTGCAACGGGTAGCGAAGGGTCATTGCAAAGGGTCATTGCGACAGGGCGGCGCGGCGGCCAGGGACACGCACTGTGCGGCGCACACCCTCAGCCCCATGGCCCGACACCAGCGACGTGTGAATGAAAATATATGTGGGTTACTTTTGATTGCTGTCTGCCGGCAGTAAACGCCACTCGCGCCGTTAAATGTTACAATTTAGTTGCAATGGCCTCCTCTTGTTACCTTCCGCGCATGCCTCGTTTTCCCGCCTTTATAGCTTTCCGGAGTATATATAGACGCGAGATTCGAGTGGGGAAGTCCCAGCCAGTATCGCACACATGCATGCGTCTCGAAAATGATCCCCAGCCCCTGGGCCCACAGTGGGCCAGAAGACCGGTGGAGGCGTTCAAAATTCTAGACGCGTTTTGAGCTCCAGAGTCGCTGAATGAGACTCGAACCGAACGTGTGACCCCACCAATGGATTCCTCGTTCGGAGAGCAATCCATTGGTGGGGTCAAACGCTCGGTTCGAGTCCCATTCAGCGACACTGGAGCTCAAAACGCGCCTAGGATTTTGCGGCCGCCTCCGCGTGTCTTCTGGCCCACTGTGGGGCCTCGCTGACGAATTGCTCGATTCGCGCGAAGTCGTTGCCCGACTTATTTTCGCAACGCACACTCAGTGACATTCCGATCGCCCCCACCGCCGCCGCGCCGCCGTACATAAACCGACGCCCCTCGCCGCAATTTTCATGATCGAAATTTTTTTATTGCCGCGCCAGAATATCAAGCATAAAAATATGACGCGTCTCTCCCATACGCCAGCCCGTGAGACGCAACAAAAAAAAAGGACAAAAAGTGCTCCGTGTCCAAAAGTCAAAAAGCAGTATTTTAATTGAAGCCATAAACGCGGCCCCGGCGGACGGGGCCCCGATCATCCCGCTTTAACCGCGCATTTCAAAAACTAAAAAAAAAAAACACGCACATCTGATTCGCGCGCTGGGCCATGTATGAAGGTCATAAACACACTCGTCAAAATGGAACAGTTTTACGTCACATTTTTGGCTGATTTATTGAACCCTTGCACCGATGCGGCCATAAATCAAAAGGCCCAAACCATACAGCATTGCGATTCATTTTCTACTTATTGGCTAATTATTCCGAGACGGGCTGTCCGCGCAATAAGCACACACACACACAAAGGCAAAAAAAAGGGTTTTTAAAATTTATTTTTGCCGATGAATCAGCGAGGTACGGAGAAGAAGGCGCGTCTGTGTACTTGGCTTGACAGATTTACAGTGGCGTGGGTCGCCCTGTGTCATCCAGTCCCGAGAGAAAGCCATGTCAGCGGCCGCACAATCGACACTGGCCTTCATTCAAAACCCGAATTAATCGTCCCTTTTCTCTGCGTCTCTCTTTTTTTCTTGCACTTCCTCCGGACCTTCGCTAAATGGGACTCGAACCGAACCGTGTGACCCCACCAATGGATTCCTCGTTCGGAGAGCAATCCATTGGTGGGGTCACACGTTCGGTTCGAGACCTATTTAGCGACTCTGGAGCTCAAAACGCGTCACGGAGTTTCGCCACACCCGATTCGGCCAAACTTGGGCGCTTTCCGTCCACAGCTCCTTCGGCCCAACTTTTGACCCAAAACCCCCAAACCAAAATAAACGAGAGGCCGGCGCGATAAATCACAAAAAAGAAATAAGCAAGGGGCCTCCACTTTGGCGCCCATTTTACGACCATCAAATTATACGAGTATTTACGCGCTGGCCTAGCAGTGTGCCTAGCGCTGCAGCGCCACCAGATACGGCCGCAGTAAACACAGAGGCGCATATTAGTATCGCGAGCGGGGCAGTGTTTGGCTGCGGCCGGCGAACGCCAAAAGTTTGGAAGTCCGTTTCGTTCGGGTCCACTTCCGGAAGGCCCGCTCATACACCGGCTCCGATTTCCTCCAGTCCGTATTGACGAATTCTTGGCCCCCTTCGAGAACAATGTCGTTTAGGCTACCAAGAATTCGGCGCCACTTCACTGCTAGGACCGCGACAAAAACCGTCTCTCTCTCTCTCTCTCTCTCTCTCTCTCTCTCTCTCTCTCTCTCTCTCTCTCTCTCTCTCTCTCTCTCTCTCTCTCTCTCGCTAGGGCCGTGCCAGCCAGCCAGTCCATAAAGCAGCCGCGACCGTTAAAATGTTGCTGAACGTCAATCTCATCGTGTTCGCCTGTTTATAGCGGGTGTTCCGCCACTGAACTACGCGTCGAGCCGAGCCGAAACCGGACCGAGCCGAGCCGAGCCGAGCCGAGCCGAGCCGAGCCGAGCCGGACAGACGGAGGGGCCCCCGCGACCGCGAGCGCCACCGCGACCCTCCCCGAACAGTCCCGAACGCGACCCGAACACTCCCGAAGGCGTCATCGCTCTGTCACTCCCTCTCGCACTCTCTCTCGCACGGTGCGGGTGCGAGAGAGACAGGGCTCTCGGTGCGTGCGAACGGCACGGTCCCTCATTACACGGTGACCCGGTTGGAGAGGATGAAGAGGTCAGGCCGCCGAGCCGCAATCACGTGAGACCATCGGACCGTCGCCATCCAAATATTTGGCGGGGCAAAGACTCCACATCTCGCCGATGGCCACGCAGTGCCACGCACCTCGGAACGCGTTCCGCAGTGGGCCGGAAGACCGGTGGAGGCGGCCGAAACCCCTCACGCGTGTTGAGCTCCAGAGTCGCTAAATGGCACTCGAACCGAACGTGTGACCCCACCAATGGATTGCTCTCCGAACGAGGAATCCATTGGTGGGGTCACACGCACGGTTCGGGGCCTGCTTAGCGACTCTGGAGCTCAAAACGCGCCTGGAATTTTGGGCCGCCTCCACCGGTCTTCTGACCCACTGGATCAACACTCAAACGAACATGACGCCACACTGGTTGGGAAACGAGATGCAGCCAATATGCGACGGCCTTGGGGCGTGGCCTTGCCCGAATGACAACGACCCTGTTATACGGCACACTGTAAAGACATCTCTTTGTGCCGCGGCCTTGCCGCCCTCGACCTTGATTCCCGCCCGAATATATTATCGTTCATCCACGCAAGGCGGGTACACTGCCAGTTTTTCGGAAAAACTAGCAGCACTGAGGTGAAACTTCCGTAGGTACCACAGCGTCGTCCCTCTCGACCTTCCCGACAGTGTATCAGCCACTAATCAGCCATCCGACTGCCTGGCTGCAGTGGCGATAGTCTTTATGAAGGCCGACCTCTGGACCGCCACGCGTTATCGCAAGGGGTTGCAGCCGCGTCAATATTTGCAGCCAATCGCCGCATCCAGTGTCTCTCTCGCACTCGCAGGCGTGCCGCGTGGGTGCGAGAGAGACAGAGCGACGGCGCGCCGATCGGCAATGCGTGCAGTGCCAGGCGACAAGTTTCCGCCCTGATTCCGAAGGGAGGCAAACACAGCACGGGCCGAAGCCGAAGCGGCGATGACGAGGCCGACGTCTGGTCGTCTTCATCAACCCTCGGCACGGCTTTGCCTACACTGTAAAAAGTGATCGGAATTTTACCATGCAGTGGTCTAGCAAAATTCCTATACATGAATAGGGTGCGTGCCTGTCTGCCCTCCAAGGACGCCCCCCCCCCCCCCCCCAACCTGGAGCCATGCCCGGAACACCAACACGATCAAGGAGACGGGACGGTACTATGGATTTTTTTTTGCTTCATGTAGGAAAATGCGATAAAACGAAGGAGGGTCCGTTTCCCTTCTTCCCCGCGGGGGGCGGCAGATAGCACCACCACTCCTCACCCTTTTGCCCCCCCCCCCTCGGGCAATCGCATTGCATTGTGCTGTTTATATATATTGTTTCGGTCGGTCCGCTTTGGCCCGGCAATCCCATCGACATGTTTCCGAGAAGGAATCGACACGTCCCGGCACGAGTCCCAGGGGCACCCCCACAGCGTGCGTGTGTGTGTGTGTGTGTGTGTGTGAGCGCGTGTGTGTGTGTGCCGGAAGCTCACGTCACGATACAGCAGTTCAATCCAGAAAACTGCCCCCTGTTCAGTGCGGTTTGGCGCGAAGAACAGAAAATTTCGAGTTTTTACACTGTAGTCCCATGTCATTTTCACCCGAAGATTTTCCCCGATCGGTTCGGCTGCAGTCTGCAGTCCGCATTCTCGGAATCGCCCCCGAGCGAGGAGAGGAAAATAAAGTTTTCGATGCGGATAAAAGCGTTTTTTCCCCCGGAGGGAGGAACACACGCACTCATCACGAGGAATCCCTCAAAAAACAAGTGACATTTCCGCGAACGGTGACAGAGTAACGAGGCGAAGATTAATAGAAGCAACAACGCCTTGCAGGCTTGCCCCCCACCCCCGCCGGGGCACCGACACCTCGAGCAAGCCCCCCCCCCCTCGACGGACCAGCACCCGTCACTGCAAAGTCGACGACCGGATCAGCAGTAGTAGTGTTATTGCCACATCAGTAGGCAAAAACCGCCGCGGGTTTCCCGACCTCAGCTTGTGCTTGTGGCCTCAGTCGGAAAAAGGGAAATTCTGTCTGTACTTGAGTGGCAACACTGGATGGATTTCTCATTGCGACCAGCGTCGTCTCGTAGGTCCTGCCATAGCGATCTCTCTCTCTCTCTCTCTCTCTCTCTCTCTCTCTCTCTCTCTCTCTCTCTCTCTCTCTCTCTCTCTCTCCCTCTCCCTCTCATTCATCTTGAGGCGCTCCTGGCGCGGTCTCAACTCTAGCGGCGACGGCGCGCGACCACGGGGACGCCGGCGCCGCCCTCCAGGTCGAGGAGAGACGCCAGCGAGAGCGACGGAGACAGAAAATCGCGACTGGCGAGCATGGCGAGCACAGAGCTCGGCTAGGTGGGCCTCCGTCCACTCCGCTCTGGGTCACTGCCCTTCTCAAGTGAGTGACCCCACTACTGAGACAAGGAGAATGTTAATAAACGCCACACACACACACACACACACACACACACACACACAACACACACACACACACACACAGGCGCGCTCGCGCACGCACAGGGCTGCATTGACACCGTAGCATGCACAATCCCACTTTCTCGGAAGCCAAACCGATGCCCGTTCTCACGCGATGCCTCGTATATACGAAGGTACGGGCGGACAGACAGACGGGCGGGCGGACAGGCGCTCTAGTGGTCAGCGCGGCAAAAGCCCCTCCGGCGGCGGAACCTTTAACGATGTTCAGAGGGCGCCGCCGGCCGTCTGTGCGTCGCAGTGCGCGCGACGCGTCGCACGTGGGGGTTCAAAAGGGCGCGACACACGGAATGCTGCCTACCGCGACAGACAGACAGACAGACAGACAGACAGACAGACAGACAGACAGACAGACAGACAGACAGACGGGCAGACAGACAGACAGACAGACAGAGTTGAAACCGCTAGTAGCGCCACCTAGCGGCGAGTGTGTCATATCACCAGAGTCATATCCTTTACGGCCGAGTCAATGAGGAGGCCCCTTTCGGGTGCAGCCGGCAACAACAACAACAACAGCGACAAACGACAACAACAACAACAAGAGCCGCAACGCGGTAATGGAATTAGCACCGAGAGAGTGCGCGTCGCGGCGGGCGGGGGAAGTCGCACGATACACGTCGAACGCGGGGAAAAGCGCCAGGCCCGGCAAAACGGGCGGCCGAAGGCGCGTTTTGAGCTCCAGAGTCGCTAAATGGGACTCGAACCGAACGTGTGACCCCACCAATGGATTGCTCTCCGAACGAGGAATCCATTGGTGGGGGCACACGTTCGGTTCGAGTCCCATTTAGCGACTCTGGAGCTCAAAACGCGTCCGGGATTTCGACCGCCTCCACCGGTCCTCTGGCCCACTGTGGATCCGCCCCCGCCAAGATGGCGCCTCAGGGTAAACACCGGGCCAACCGATTACACGCACCGACACTACCGGGGACGATTCATCAAAGTCGACGGGGCGCCGTTTGATGCCTTGATTGATCGACGCCTTTGATTGATTAACGAGTGATTATCGCGTGATTAACAAGGAAATTATGAGCGCCCACTTTCATCGGGTTTAAACCCCGACTCAGGAAGACAGACAGACAGACAGACAGACAGACAGACAGACAGACAGACAGACAGACAGGCAGACAGACAGGCAGACAGAGTCGTGAATAAGTCGATACGTAGGGGCAGTATGGCGCCGAGCAGACCGACCGTGTCGGTTCGCAGACAGACAGGGCGAACAGACAGGTGAGCAGACAAACAGACAGGTGAGCAGGCAGACGCACGGACAGGCGGGCAGGGTGATAATATAGAGAGTCTGAGTACATAATGCAGCCGTTGATACCCGGCCCGGCCACGGTGGCCCAAGGCACGGCACGGCACGGCACGGCACGGCACGTAGGTGCGGTGTGCCCGTTCCCCTCGTTAGCAACGAGGTGTCAATTTTATACAAAGCAGCACCTCAGGCTCGCTGCCAGCGGTGTGCCAGCAGGCTCATTCCGGACTCTTCGTCTCTCTCGCACCCGCTTCGCCCCGCGAGTGCGAGAGAGACGGGGATTCCACTGACGTGGCCGTCAGGGGCTTCATTCCATCTAGAGCGATGTACACCCACGACGCTAATGCCAACACACGCGGCCACTACACTAAGAAACTACATTTACGGGCAAAAAGGAAAAAGCAACTCACCGTCCCTCCGCTGGCGTACATATCCCCTGACCACCATCGCCCCTCCGAGGCTTCTGAAGCTCGAAAGCTTACCTGGAACAGTCGGGAAGCAGGGTTACACTACACTCAAGACAGAGACACAAACACCACAGCAAATTTTCGACACTGATCATTGTGAACGAATCGACATGTCTGTCTATCCCCCTCTTTATTCGATTCTCCCGATCGGGGCGCGCAACAGGCAGCCAGCAAGGCCACGCCACATGTCAGACCCACTGCCCCCCTCCCCGGCCCCGCTACTTTCTTACAGAGGTAATCATCTCTGCAGTCCATAAACAGAGTGCGCATCAGCCTTCTGTCGGCCTGCTATCAAATCACTGGAATTCAAACCCCTCCAGTCAAATATCCAACAACAACAACAACAACAACTACAACAAAGGGGAGTGCAGCGCAATGCAATTACGAATCGGCGCCATCTTGGATCCGCAGACCGCAACCAAGGGACGCCATATGCAGACGCCTGTCTGTCTGTCCGTCCGTCCGTCCGTCCGTCTGTGAGAGAGTATGTGGGCGAGAGTGTGTCAGTGCACACGTGAGTGTCAGAGTGTGGACGCGGTGGACTTCCCTCGACGAAAAAGACCCTTTCGTTGGAACGGTCCGCAAAAAAAAAAAATTTTGGAAGGGAAAAAATCGCGCGGGAAAAAAAAGTGTCCGCTGTTGCGGTCTCTCTTGGTTTCGGTGTTCTCGCCTTTTATATCGTTCTGGCGACGCCACTTCGGTCCACTCGGTTTCGAAAAATGCCTCCCGCGCGACCCACCGCCGTAAAGGCCGGCGGGACTGGCGATCGCACTGCCACACTGCCATTTGGCATATCATAAAGACGACGGCATTAGTCGCCACAAACACGTGTCATTCTCTCTCTCTCTCTCTCTCTCTCTCTCTCTCTCTCTCTCTCTCTCTCTCTCTCTCTCTCTCTCTCTCTCTCCCCGGCCCTTCACGGTCCATCAGACGGGCCCTTTTTGGCGGGCGCGGCGGGCGCATTTAGGCCCAGGTAGTAATCTTGTGGTATTAATACCGATCGTAAACCGGGCAGCATTTGCACACGACAAAGGACCGGGTCGTTCTCGGAAACACCACCGCCGGGCCTTGCCTCAGCCCGCCTCGGCCCGCCGCCACACAGTCGCCAATTTTCGCAATTACATATTTCCCGCCGGGAAATATCGAAATCGAAGGGCGGGCGGGGCCGGGCGGGGCGCGCGAAGAGCCGTAAAAATCAGCAAAAATAAACTCCAAAATTAACAGACGCGTCGTCGCGAGTGTAATAAACGCTCGCCGACTTTTTCGGAACTTCTTCTTTTTTTTTCATCTTAAAGGTGACTCACGGTGAATCGAGCGAGGCTATCACCAACAACTAGCCGCCCCGCCTTCAAAACTACCTGGAAAGTAGGCCACACCTTGACTCCGCACCTAGGCAAAAAGAGCTACGCATGTAAGTACTTTGAGCCTCCCTCACTCTGGATCCGCCTCTACTGATCCGAGAGGGTCCGTCTTCGACTGTCGCGGCGGTGAACGGCTGGGGCCATCAACGGGAAACAAGGTCACACACACACACACACAGTAGCCACCCACCGCAACGCCATTGGGATCACCGCGTCGCGCCCACTGCACGACTTGCATGTAACGACAGCCATTTCCAGGCTCGCTCTTTTCACGAGCGACGACTGTGGTCGCGCTCCTTCGCGTCTCGTTCGGTTTCTGCTACATGCGTATCGCGGCAGCGGCGGGAACTACTAAAACGATCGGTGGCCGACTGCACGGCGTGAACGGGGCCGCCGAGAAACCGCAACAGCGTGGCTGGAACGGGGCTGGAGCCAGCCCGGAACGACGAGGCCGGAACAACGAAGGCGAGGCCGGAACGACGAAGGCGAGGCCGGAACGACGAAGGCGAGGCCGGAACGACTAAGGTGAGGCCGGAACGACGAAGACGAGTCCGGAACGACGAAGGCGCGGCCGGAACGACGAAGGCCAGTCCGGAACGACGAAGACGAGGCCGGAACGACGAGACACGCGCTGCAGATAATGGAGCAGTAACTCTTCCTTTACAGCCGCATAGACTACCTGCACGGGGGTTTATGAAGAGAGAAAGCCCCAGCCTCCGAGTGCGCGGCCGCCACTTATCTGTCAGCTCCAGTTATCAATGAGACAGACGCCACGTACATTTTATTAACATTTTTTCCTTTAAAAAATGTCGAAAAAATGCCTTAAAAATTTAAAGTCTTTTTAAAGAATTTTTGATAAAGGTACGGTTTTTTTTTCCGATTCCAGTTAGAGGCCAGCCGGGAGCTACGCAGTGCACGCGATCCCAAAGTTGCCAGTGTAATTGCCAGGGAGCCACTACAATGGCCTGCAAACAGTTTAGATTTATCGGTCCATTAAAACCGTGCCCGGGCGGCCGCACGCCATGTGAGGCAGCAGACGACACAGCGGCGCCATCTTGCAGCGAGCGAGCCCTGCACTGCAAGCTTTGCCGGAGATTGTTAGCTCGGGCGCCATTACGTTCCGCCCTATGAATGGAGGGGCATCGTACAAGGGCGGCCTCACAACGAGCACCGCGCCACTTTTTAGTTTCCCGCTTTAAAAATAAACTGCATCGAATCGCGGCACGGCGCGGCCATGGCGTCGCGCGCCATATCGCGGCCAGGGCGGCCAACGCTCCGGCGGCACTTGCTGCCAACCTGCCAAAACCAAACACGCCATCAAACTAAAAAAAAAATTAAAAAAAAAAACTCGACTACAAACGTAAAAAAGAAAAACAAAAACAAAATTTAACAATTTTAAAAAAAATTTCGAAGACGCGACCGAACACAGTTCAAATCAATAAAAGCTTGACTTTTTTACACAATCGCGACAACGCCACCAAATTAAGAGGTCTTTTTTTTTTGTTTCTTTTTTTTTTTAAGTCTAACATTTATTTTTGTTTCTGTTCCGATCGCGACGACGCCACCGGATCGAGGGGTCGATGTAGATCTGATCGATTATCGGGCGAGTGTCGCTCGAGACGGGGCGCTGGCGTGCCGCGCGCTAACAGACACGCTGGCGCTCGCCCAGAAGTATTAAATATAGGAACAATCAAACGCCACGCCGGGACGACGGGACAGCGGGGTGCTAGCACGTCCGCGGCCGGGGGGGGGGGGGGGGGGGCACAAGCAAGACGATAGACGCGCGGGGGGGCGCGAGCCTTTCTCCACCAGAAAAGTCAACCGACAAAAACCGACAAGAAAGAAAAAACAAAAAAACACGTAAAGGAGACATTTTCCCCCTACTAACAACGCCGATGCGCGGCAAGGCGAGAGAAAGGCCAGGTGGGGCGTGTGTGCACTGTGTGACCGACGATTCGCTGCGAAAACAAACGAGCAGACAGCGCGACACTTCCGCCCGACACGTGTTCTATATCACGAGGGGGGCCCCGCCGCGTGCCAACACTCGGGATAAATTGGCGTCAAATAGCCCGCCTTAGCCCGCCCTGTCTCTGCTCAGTCCCCATTCAAGATCCGGCCACGACCAATCAGGGCACCTGTAGTAGCAAACCCTGTCTGTCCGTCTGTCTGTCTATCTGTCTGTCTGTCTGTCCGCCTGTCTGTCGTGTGAGCCCCCCGTTCCGCGCGGCCCCAGTCGATATCTGCCTTCCGGCGCGCACGGCATGAATACAACCGACACAGCACGCGGGGTATCCCTTTACGCCAACAACATAAAAATGGGCGTTCCCCCTTTCGCGGCCCCGAGGGGGATGAGGGGGAGGGGGAGGGCCTGGGGGCGGCGGTCGGCCAATGTCAATTTGAAAAGCAAGAGGTTTTAAATGGAAAACTTTTGGGTGGAAAAATGAATAGGGGGACGAAATGTGTACGTGGGTAACTGAAGCACAGACAGACAGACAGACAGACAGACAGACAGACAGACCGACCGCGAAGAAGTAATGATCGGTAGGGCTGATTGGCTGTCGTAAAAGGGAATACGAGGGGGAGGGGGGAGGCCAAATTCGGGCCGTCCGCGCCGTCCGAGGGGAAGGCGCTGCAATTTCCAAACACCAAACCGCGCGGCAAGACGATCATTGAATCCGCTCCCCGTTTTCCGCCGTTTCGACGCAAAACGCTAAAAAGTAAAAACGGTTTGCATGGCGAAAGTGTTGGCGCTGATGAAAGGGCGCGGCCCTTCAGCCCAATCAGGCTAAAGGGCTCCAAGCAACAACAAGAGTCCTAATTTCGAGTGCCCCTCCGTGCAAACGCAGCACACGACTTCCGATGCATAGCGGGCCTCGGCCACAAAGCAACCCACAAGTGTGCTACACTGCAGGACTGCAGCCGGCACGCAGATGTGTGGCGTATGCATATTTGCGCGTGCTTGGACGCCGTATGAAAATGTTCCACAACTACACTATAAGGCAGCGCCGTAAAATGTTGTACCGAGGGATTGGCGCGGGGGAGTGGGGAGGGGGGAGGGGGGCAGGAAGGAACGGACTGGCAAAGGAGAAACGAAAACGAGACAAATACTCGCACGGGGTGCGATTTGCGCCCAGACGTGCCTCGCCATACATTTGCATGTTTTACATTACGGACTCGTGGGGAGGGGGGTGGCAGAGTGGGAAGTACACAAGAACAAGAGTGTTGAGAGTGTGGTGGAAGAGAGGATGGGGAGGGTAGCGGGGGGGGGGAGCAAGCGCCACACAGGGGTGGCTGGGTGGCGGCAGGCCTCGACAGCATGCATGGCGAGCGGCGGATGCGCGAGATATAAAAGTGGGCGCGGTCGCGCGGGTCGGATAGGCAGTGTGCTAGGCAGCACGCGAGCCAATCCGGCGCGTGGGTGTGGCGGAGGGGGCGTGGCCGCGGTCTGTCTCTCTCGCACCGCAACGCGACGCCCCACGAGTGCGACAGAGACGGCTAGGCTGCGCGGCCAGATTGATCCAAGCCACGCGGCGCTGTATTCCCGACAGGGTAGCGTCTGTCTCTCTCGCACTCACGCGGCGCCAGCGCAGCCACTGTTCGGATTCATCGCTCGCTCTGTCTCTCTCGCACTCACGGGGCGTCCCGCTGCAGTGCGAGAGAGACAGAGTGATGCGGAGCAGCGCGCGAGCAAAGGACCACACAGGCGGGGGGCAGGAAGGGCTCGAACCGCACCCAGCCCAGTCCCGTGCGAGAGAGACACTCCGTCGGCGCGCATAGTCCATTACGACAAATCCAGAACGACATATCACGAGGCAGGCCGTAAATCAAAGCCGGGCCGTATCGCTGGAGTGGCAGGCCAGGCAGGCCGACGACGGACGGCCGACGGATCGGCCCCGAATTTCCAGCGCCGCCTTTTACTGCCGAATAAAGAAATACCCGAAGGGCTGCCCGCCGCGGGAGGCGCACTGGAAAGTGGGTGGCAGCGCCTTCGATAGTATCGAACCGCGTCGACAGTGCACCGACAGGGCCGCCAACTCGAGGCGCCGAGAGCCCTTGGGGCCTTGGCGTCGGGGATTCCCCCAGCCAGGTAGTCACTCCTGATTTGTCACCTGTCGGCCTGTCGGGGCGTCGTTAGGGATCACGCTGCAGCTCAATCACTGCCAGGCCTTAGGGTGTGCGACGCCTCCCTCTGGATCCGCCACTGGCCCTGGAATAGCCATGCGCTGACCTGGCGATGCGCTTGGCCTTCCAGTGGCGCTGCAGTGGCCGCGTTAGCCACTGCGTTAGCCCCGACGTCAGCCCGGTGGATGCACCCAGTGGTGCGGCCCAGCGGCCCAGTGCACAGGCCGGCCAGAGTCGCTCGAACCGAACGTGTGACCCCACCAATGGACTCCTCGTTCAGAGAGCAATCCATTGGTGGGGTCACACGTTCGGTTCGAGTCCCATTTAGCGACTCTGGAGCTCAAAACGCGTCTAGAGGTTTTGGCCGCCCCCACCGGTCTTCTGGCCCACTGTGCGGCGCACGAAAGAGGCACACGCCCGCGCAAGCCCCCCAAGACACCTCGAGCTCTTCGTGACCCAGTATCGGGAAGTAAAAACACAACCACTGTTAAAAATAAAATTGGGTGGGAAAGTACTATACCAAGTGTGTCCCGAAGCTTGATCGAAAATTTTCAGAGGCCTCGTTTTCGAAAACGAGTTTTGTTTTTTGTACTCCATTAGCATTTTAAAAAAATGTAAAATTTAGGTTTTTTTTACAGTTTAAAAAAGATCAAAGGCAGCTTTTCTCACAACGAGTTCTTCGGGACTGAACAGTAGACTTGTTTTTCGGCGCGAAACGACATGCATGTCAGAAAATTGCAAATGACTAACACGATTGCATACTGTACAGTGGGGGGATTGGTCTATCGTGTTCACGTTATCGGGTGGACGGCGGCCGCCTGGTCACTGCTAGACAATCCTAGACGTCTCTAGGCGGTCACAGACGGCACGACCGACGTGAACGCGATAAAGCAATCCAATAAAGCCAGGGGACAAACAAATCCAACGGTGGCGTCATCGAAGCCCGAACTCAATTTTCTCAGCACTCCTATCCAATTTCATTCGACGAACAGGACTACTAATTCATTTTTCTCATTATTCTCATCCAATTTTATTGCGCAAGCACGGCGTCAACACCTGAAAATCAGCATAGCAGGGGGTACAAAAGAACTGCCATGTTTCAGCAATGAAAGGACCTCTTTCGTGTCAGCACAGGAAAGCAAAAGAATTCCTGTTTTCGTCAAAAGTCCGAATTGAGCCCCCGAGCGCAGCACGGCGCCCTTCCGCACCCTTGGACCGGAACACCGCCAGAACACGCGTCACGGGTTCGAATCCTCGCTCAAAAACAATCTCCTTTTTTCTTTTTTTTCTTTTACTCGCTGAAAAGGAGAAAAGGGCATGCAGCCGGCCCGCCCCCGCAGCCCTCGCTGCCCCCGCGGGCAGTCGGCTCGAAAATCGTATTCTGTTTCCTTTTTGGCGGACTACTTTTGGAACGCCGCTGGCTGGCTCGGCTGACTCGGCTGCTTCACGCAGGTGGACGGGCATACGAGCATACGCAGCAAGCCAAAACACACTACGCAAAAAAAGGTCCCAAGTCAATTTAATCAGCACTGAATCGATAAAAGCCTCACATACCTCATTACAAGCCGAGTCGTAACCCCCATACCGCTCGCAAAAACACCCACCACACGCGTAAGCACACACACAGACACGCACACACAGACACGCTCACACGCCCACACACACACCCACCACAAACACACAACGGTTAATTAAATCGATGCCAACTGTCTCAACGCAAAATCATTCCTCAAACTGCAGACACCATTTAACGATAATCCCATTTTTAAACACTGAAAGAAATTGATAAAAGGCACAAAAATAAAAATGGATGCAAACGTTTTGAGCTTTATCACTTGAGCTGACCACAAAACGGCCAGACAAAAAAAAATCGACATGCGGTGGAATATTTTCCACAGTGTAGCTGGCGCCATCTGCTAGTCTGGCCGCGAGAAAAACTGAATAAAATAACACCATCTCTCTCTCTCTCTCTCTCTCTCTCTCTCTCTCTCTCTCTCTCTCTCTCTCTCTCTCTCTCTCTCTCCGCATGCATGTAAAGCGAGGAGGGATGAAGGATGGGAGAGCTCGTAAAACAGGCCAATAATTAGGGGCTACTAAGCCAAGGCAGGAGGAGCCGATCCGAAAAGGGAATTGAAAAGAAGGTGGGAAACCCGCAGAAAAAGAGAAACGCATTGCAATTATTGGCGAAAATATAAAGTCCATTTTAACGGCCGGGCGCCAAGATCAATTAGTATTTGTAATGACGGAATGGTGATGATGGCGCCCCGGCCTCGTGTGGTGGAGACGATCACCATCACCACGCACAGTGCCATCGCCACTTTCACCAACGGCACAACGTGAATCCAAACAAATCGGCAGTCAAGATGGCCGCCGTGGCGCCACCGGGCCTTTCACCGCGCGCAAAACACACACACACACACACACACACACACAGACACTCACCAGGGAGAGGGGGTGACACGCGCCGGTCACGTGGGCGGTTCGTCTCCGTCTTGGGCGACACACACACTCACACACAGTCGGCGCGGCTTCTGGTGGCATCCAGATTCAGTGTCTCGGATTTGGGTTCAGTTTCACAGGGCGAGCCGGGTTTTGAGCTGCAGAAGTGTCGCTGGATGGAACTCGAACCGAACGTGTGACCCCACCAATGGATTGCTCTCCGAACGAGGAATCCATTGGTGGGGTCACACGTTCGGTTCGAGTCCCGTTTAGCGACTCTGCAGCTCAAAACGCGTCCAGAGTTTTGGCCGCCTCCACCGGTCTTCTGGGCCACTGTGCGCCGCCGTGCTGGATATCCAGTGGCGTGCCGGCGCCCGGGGGCAGGGCGGCGAGGCGGCCGCCAGTCAGCCTCACGCACTCGGGGAGCGCGGCGCCAGCGACACGACCGGGCGGCCGCCCCCGCCGCCGCCCCTCCGCGAGACCGCCGGGCCGACGGGCCGACCGCGAGGCGCTGGAGCCGATAGCGCCAAAAATAGCGGCGGTTTGATGGAGCGACCGCGGCGACACCACCAACAACAACAACAAGACACGCGGCACGCCCGCGCCGTATAAATACGCGGCGCGGTTCCGGATTTCCGGCGATCCGTCGTCGGCGTCCTCATCGCGCCCGCACTGGAACGTCCTGACGCGACGCCCCAGCGATAGATAGGGACAGGCGCGGCGATGCCTGTCTAAGGAAAAGCACCGCCGCACAGTGGGCCAGAAGACCGGTGGAGGCGCGGCCAGGACTCGAACCGAACGTGTGACCCCACCAATGGATTGCTCTCCGAACGAGGAATCCATTGGTGGGGTCACACGTTCGGTTCGAGTCCCATTTAGCGACTGGAGCTCAAAACGCGTCTAGAGTTTTGGCCGCCTCCACCGGTCTTCTGGCCCACTGTGCGGCGCCTTCGAGGCAGGCAGAAGCCACTCGAGGCGTCCAACCTGAGCCGTTCCTTACGCTGGATCCGCCCCTGGCGGCCTCCTGTCTACTACACCGTGCCTTGGCTGTGCCTTGGCTGTGCCTTGGCTGTGCCATCGCCACGCCGCCACGCTGACGCGGAAAAGGACGGCACCGAATATCAAGTGACAGAGGCCCTCTCCGCGAAACGCCGCCCCGGTCACAAACACTCGCTCTGTCTCTCTCGCACCCTTGCGGCGCCCTGCGGTACCCGGCGGGCCGCCCCGCGAGTGCGAGAGAGACAGAGCGCCGGCCTCAGATAAGATTGCGGGAAGGGCGCCGCCGGGAATCAAACCGCGTGGTGGGGCGGGGCGCTGGCGGGGCGCGCTGCGATTGGTCTAGGCTGCCTCCGTCTCTCTCGCACTCGCGGTGCCCTAGGGCGCCCAGGGTCGAAGGAGGCCTTCTTTTGCCTCTCTCTCTCTCTCTCTCTCTCTCTCTCTCTCTCTCTCTCTCTCTCTCTCTCTCTCTCTCACATGATAAACGCGCAGACCATCGGATTAAGGGAGATATAACAGCGAGGAGGTGGTCCTGGCACTGCACTGCAAAGGCATGGCCAAGCCAATGGATCGGCCGGTACACTGGGAAGGCCCTGGCAGCGTCGTTAATTCGTCGCTCCGTCTCTCTCGCTCCCGCACGCGGCGCCCCGGGAGTGCGAGAGAGACGGCGCGGCCCGCACACGCATTATGGAATTCAGCTTATTGGCATTAGCGAGCCCACACTGCAATGACAGGACAGACAATGCCGGGCTTGTCCGAGGACGGCGAGGACGGCGAGGACACTGACCCCGCCGCAGCGCCGCTGCGCCAACCGCCGAGCTGGGTGACGCACGGAGGTGGCCGTCGACGCCCTCGGAAGTCTACGAAGTCTACGACCACCTGCACGCCGACGTTCACAACCAGAACACCTCAGCGACGTACTCTTTGGAGGTGGCCGACGACGGCCTCCAGAGTCCACCGGACACCACGTCGGCGGCGTCCTCGCCGACCGGACTCGAACCGAACGTGTGACCCCACCAATGGATTGCTCTCCGAACGAGGAGTCCATTGGTGGGGTCACACGTTCGGTTCGAGCCCCATCCAGCGAGTTACGACTGCACTGGCAAATCCACTGTGGCGCCGAGAGGCCCGCCCTGCTCAAGAAGATTGAGATTAGGGTGAAAGCTCCACCAGACGGGCTGCGACACTGCCAGCCATTCGAGCCAAAACCGGCGCCGGGATTCGAACCCGCGCATGTCAAGCAACCACCCACGCAGCAACAAGAAAAAATGTGGAGGAAAAGGCCGTTTTCGTGCGGCACTTGCGCGTATCATTTCATATCATTTCAAAGCGAACACACGAAACGAGCAAAGCCATTAACCGGGGGGCCGTCCGCAAACCGGAACCAGCGAAAACGCGGGAAGGGAAACGAGCCTGCCAGTGTGGCGCGCGAGGCTGACAGTCGACGGTTCAACTACCGCCGCGATTTAAATTTTTCTTCCATTATTCTTCAATTGTTGCCGCTGTGCGTCGAGGCTGCTCGCTGAATGGCGGGCCCCGGGCCAACGCACCCCCAGGGGGGCTGGGGGGCCCGGCGACTTGAATGCGAGATTCGACACGTCTGTCCACCGTCTGTCTCTCTCGCACTCACGGCCAGCGCGGCTGCCGCGGCCCGAGAGGCCCGTGGGGTGTGCGAGAGAGAGGAGACGTGTCACCGTCACGCCAGTGCACGCCAGCCACGCCGGCCCGGCAATGACAAAGACAAAGACAGCGATATCGAGAACGCGACAATTGCGCATCGCGATAATGTTGCAGCGCCGTGTCTCCGTCTGAGCGCCGCCCCGGGCAGCCCGGGCCAGCAAGCTGTCTCTCTCGCACCCCTACGGACCCTGCGGCACCCTGGGGGGCGCCGTGAGTGCGACAGAGACGGAGCGACGAGTGCTGCCCGGGCGTACCGCGAGCAACTCCACCGACGTCATCCACCCCGCCAGGCCGCCGGGCCGCCACCGTGTGTATCTCGCGGCCGATTTGGGTTCTCCTGGACTTCGGGGAAGTGCCCGGCCGTCAGGCTGTGCCGAGGCGATGCCCGCCCCGCTATCGCTTGATTGGCGCGCCCTTCCTGGACTCCAGGACGCGGATCTCCAGCGAGCGGGGAAACTCCCACCGCGCCTCCGCGAAGCAGGGAGAGGCGCCAGCCTGCGCCGGCCCGGGTTTCCTCGGCGCAAAACAGCCTGTCCGAGGCGCACAGTGGCCCAGAAGACCGGTGCAGGCGGCCACAAGACGCGTTTTGAGCTGCAGAGTCGCTAAGCAGGACTCGAACCGAACGTGTGACCCCACCAATG
Organism: Thrips palmi; assembly: GCF_012932325.1. Taxonomy (NCBI): domain Eukaryota; kingdom Metazoa; phylum Arthropoda; class Insecta; order Thysanoptera; family Thripidae; genus Thrips; species Thrips palmi. The sequence goes on along the minus strand of NW_023144630.1, from coordinate 3,749,364 downwards.
GATTGCGTTCGGCTCGAGTCCCATTTGGGGACGTCAACGCGCGGGACCGACACTGGAAATTGATCGGGGCGATTGAGGCTTTACGGACGCGCCCCTGCGAGGTACAGACTTCCCCGAAGGACGCAGCGACGCTGACGACGGCCAGGCTCGGGGGAGTCGGGGCCGTCCACGAGCGTTTCGAGTCATTTCGTCAACCCCTTCGGTGACCCGCCCAGCGAGGACCCAGGTGAAGCAGACGGACTTTACCCCTACCCCCTTGTCCCCGGCTCGGGGGCGGGCGTGCAGGCGCAGGCGGGATCGCGGACCCCGGCCTGGGTCTCGGGGAGCTTGGGGGCGCCCCCGGCGCGCACGGCGCGGACGCCGAGAAGGTTGTCACTACACTCGAAGCACTCACCATGCCATCCTCCATATCACTGCCCTCAGTGTGCTCCATCTGCTGGTAGAGCGGGACCGGCTCTCTGTTTTTGACCCGAATTTTGGTGGCTGGGGGGCGGGTGTGCTGCCGACGAGGCCAACACCCGACGAGCAGACGAAAGGATCCAACTGCCACTACACTGCCTTGGCGCCGCTTCGCGCTAGCACCGCGCTAGCCTCGAGACAATCCACTCCGGGGCTCACGTGCCCATCACCATGACGGGGAACCACTTGGTGCACTTATCCAGCGGGGCACTGACACACAGACACTGACACTCGCACTGACACACTCGGAATCCAGCAACTGGGCGCGCGCTGCGCGTTGCGCGTCCACTGTTGACTGCTTGGTGTTGACACGGCACAGCCTACACGGCCGGGGCGCGGAGCGTCGCGAACACACGTGCGACGCGTAGCGGACGCTACGACGAAATGCCGCTCGTTCGGCCGGCCGGCCGCGCGCTCCCCCCTCCACCGCGCCCGCCCCTCCCCGCCCCTCCCCCGGGGCCCCCACCACCGCCCGCCGGTCGGCCGCCAATCCGAGGCGGGGGGCGTGGCCGCGCTGCCGGCGTGGCGGGGCGGGGCGGGGCGGGGCGCCTCGGATTCTCTTTCCAGTTGCTTTTTTATCGCCGCGAATAAAGCGAAGGGAAGGCTGCCGACCGCGTGGCGCGGCGTGGCGGGGCGGCCGCGAGGCACGGCGCCGACAGCCAATGGCGACGTCCCGCGGTCCGCCACCGGGACAAGCCGGCACGCACAGTGGATTTGCCATAGAAGACCGGTGGAGGCGGCCGAAATCCCGGACGCGTTTTGAGCTCCAGAGTCGCTAAGGGACTCGAACCGAACGTGTGCGACAGCAAACGACAAGAGTGAGGGGGCGGCGGGGGCTCTTCCTTGCGATTCCCTCCCAAACGCACTACACTGTCGGGGTGTTGAAACCCTCCAAACCGGGAGCAGCCGGCACGCCGCGATGAACGCAAAGACAGCGAAAGAAACACTTTTGTCGCTGTCTCTCTCGCTCTCGCGCGGCGCGCCGAAGGGATGCTAGAGAGAGAGAGAGAGAGAGAGAGAGAGAGAGAGCGCTCCCCCGGAATCTGCCTTGAGGCGCCGTGCAGACGCGCGTGCTCGGCACGACCGTGACTTTGGGGGAGGGGGGGGGGACACACTGTTGGGGCTCATCTGAGGAGCGGTGTGGATCCGCTGGACCGACGGGGCTGCGGGGCAGAAGCACCCCCCCCCCCCCCAGGGGCGGTGGCTGTCGGCAACCAGGTGGGGGACACGTGCTGGCTGCTCCAGATAAGGGGGAGCAGTGCGGAGCGCGGAGCAGAGGGCATATCCTAGCTTCAGCTGTTTATTATATTCGCTTGGGGGGGACCCGAGGGACCCACATGTCTACTACTAGGAAGCTCCCCGGCACAGGAAGGCCCACACTGTGAAAATAAAAATTAACATCCTCGAAACACGGCGCTGTCGCTCCGTCCCTCTGTCTCTGTGTCGCATACTCACGAGCGGGGACTTGTTGAAACACTCCATGTATAGAACGCGCAGAAAAATAAATGCAATCATTTGCGTTTTTTGCAGGGTTTTTTTTGCACGCAAGGCGGTCCCTGTAGTTTTGCAGGGTAGGAAGGAAACAGTGTTCATTATGTAGCCGAGGCCGTGGGACCGCAGAGCACCGAGCTCTATCTCGCTCCCACCCACACGGGGAGGGCGGCCGGTAGTACGTATAGTCTCAAAGTGCTTGGTCGCTCCGTCTCTCTCGCACCCCCACGGGCCCACGGGACGCGCCGTGAGTGCGAGAGAGATAGATTTGGCGTCGCTGCGCGCACTGCGCCCCCAATTCGAACGAGTCGGGCGCCTTGTGGCAGTGTGGCAGCCCAGCCAGCCCTGTCAATGCGTTATTGCTTTCTCGCTCATCTCATCAACACCAGCACTCCCTCCCCCTCCCTCCCTCCGAGGGGGTGGGTTTGCCGCCGCGCTGCCGCAATGCGCCTTCCTTCAAACTTGTCGATTCCTGCAGAACAATTTGTTACCCCCCGGACAGCGAGGCCGGCAAGGGAAGGGGGGGAGGGAGGAGGGAAGGAGAAAAAAGATAGACAAGGAAACGAAGACGGCATGTATTTCACTATTGAAATTTTCTATCTCTCTTATACACACACGCACACGTTGATAAGCAACAGGCCACGCTTCCATACGAATGTGATGCCGTTTATGAATGGATATGAATGACAATGAAACCGTCACCAGATTGCGTGACCAATCGGCCGGCTCTTGTATTCTTTTCGTATTTTCCATTTCTTGCGTCTTTTTTTTTTTTCATGAAAGTAAAGAAAAGTTTGATTCTTGATGTGACTGACGCATTACAAGGCGTGTTATATATTTGAAGCTGGTGGCTACTCTGCCCTCCAAATGCTTTTGTTGAGGAGAGCCGTGCCCTAATTTGGGGCTAACGCTTTTCGAAAACAGAGGTCAGTGGTTCAACCCCCACCGGCGCCACGAGTCCATGAGTCAATGAGTCATAGTCATGGGCACGCTCGCTGCTTGGGGCTTCTCGTTTAGCTGGGAGGCGCGGTCAGCCGGAGGGAAAAAACGAAAAAACGGTAACGCGCTCATTGTCATGCCGCTAATGGATAGGGAGAGAGAGAGAGAGAGAGAGAGAGAGAGAGAGAGAGAGAGAGAGAGAAGAGAAGAGAAGAGAAGAGTTTCGGAAACGCAAACCAGTTTTGAAAGAAAAGGGGGAAAAAGGGGTTTTGTTGGGAACTGAAAAATCGTGTTTGACAACATCGAACGCGGGGCTGTAAGCAGCTTACATGACGAAAATCCCACTGGAAAACGTAACAGGCGTACGCCTAAGAAAAACAAAACCAAATCAAAAATTTTGAGATTTTGCAACAAACTCGAGAATTTTTCTTTAGTTATTGTTTGATTTTTTAAATTTTAGTTGCCGACACTGTACAGTTGCCTTGGCTCGCGGTGCTGACGTTGACGACCCGATTCGCGAAATGGAATTCACTATGCTTTCGCAGAGTCGTGCAGTGCGGCCAGTCGGTACGACGAAAAGCAATATTTTCTGGATTAATCATGTTTAACAGTGAACTGGCATCGGATCACGTGGCCCGCTGCCGCGAGCGTGAAATCGTGCATCGGCAATGAGGCTCAAAAGCGAACGGCGACAACACATGCAGTGCCACACACAGACAGGCCCACTCACACACTCGCACGCAGCGTTACCATCACAATGAACAGAACGGGGCCCGGCGGCACGGCACGCCCCGCCCCGCCCCGCCACGCCCCGCCACGCCCCGCCACGCCCCGCCTCGCGACGCCCCGCCCCACCCCGCCCCGCCCCGCCACGCCCCGCGGACATCGCGCGCGCATTGCAAACGACATGAGGTTATTCCATGAAGTGAGGCTCGTCGACGTGGCGTCGCAGCGCGTCAGCCAGGAGCGGCGGCTCGGCACAGCCGGGCACAGTGTCGCTGCGTCTCTCTCGCACCCCTAGGCACCCTACGACACTGGGCCGCGGGTGCGAGAGAGACGGCGGAGGGGAAAAAGAAAACCCGGGGAGAAATCGGAATCGGGAGGAAGGAGGTGCTAATGAGCAAAGCACGGGGCGAGCGCGGCGAACGGAGTAGCGGCAAATGGCGAATATTTTCACACGAATTTGCATCCCGATGAAGGGAAACGGGGAGAGGGTTCTCGCCAAGTGGCGCGAAAAGACCGCTGCACTGGAAAAAAAGAAGATGGCCAGCGGAAGATTCGATAAATACGGTCACTACCGGTCACTGTACGCCGCAGACATTGTCTTGAAACGTATTCCGACCTAGTTCTTGTTGTTGTTCTTGTTGTTCTTGTTCTTGTTGTTTTTTTCTTGGCGGCGTGTTCCCTGAACGGTGTCGCCACCACAAAGGAGTACGCTATGCGGGCGGCGCGGGCGGCGATAGCCGCGAAGATACGCCTCCGGGAAGACAGACCGCCTAGAGCACCTAGAGCACCTAGAGCCCCGCGGTGGGGAGGGAAAGAGATGCAACTCCTTGTAGAGTAGCGGCGATATTACCCCAGGAAAGCCACCACATGGACGGCGCGCCGCTTACGGCGGGTCACGGAATGCATGACTAGTACGGTAAACAGCTCGGCACGCTCGCGGCGCACAGTGGGCCAGAAGACCGGTGGACGCGGCCAAAACCCCGGACGCGTTTTGAGCTCCAGAGTCGCTAAACAGGACTCGAACCGAACGTGTGACCCCACCAATGGATTGCTCGTTCGGACAGCAATCCGTTGGTGGGGTCACACGTTCGGTTCGAGGCCCATTTAGCGACTCTGGAGCTCAAAACGCGTCGAGAGTGTTGGCCGCACCGGTCTTCTGGCCCACTGTGCGCCAGGCCGTGCCCTGCTCCACGTTTGTTTCAGGAATCGGAGACGGATATGCACGTTTCCGGGGCAAGACTCCTTGTGTCGCTTCAGAGGGAAAGGCACTATCGGCCGCCTGGACAAACCCGTCGTGGATCGATGACACATGAATCGATTGGTCCAGAACACGTTTTTCTAAGACATTTGTGACCGTTTTGATCAACTTTGAGACAATACTGCTCCGAAACTAAGGTGAATAATCGCACTCCGTAACAAAGGCATGCTAAAGGGAGGTCCAAACCTCAAATGCCCGTTGAGGGAGTACGAAATACCGCCTCGGATCAGACACAGTGGCTGCTTAAAGTCGGTCCAAAACACGATTTTTCAAAGACAAAGGAGCTAAAACCCGTCCCGGATTTTGACCGCCTCCACCGGTCTACCGGCCCACTGTGAGTGCAAAATGTTGCTACTTCGCCGGCAGTCGCGTCCTATCAGCGCGGCCGACACGTCATCTTTGCCGTAAACAGCGAAACGGCAAGACGCCGAGTGAGTCGAGATCCTGCTGCATTATGGAAGTGGGTGGAAGTCCCAGGCGCGCCCAGGCGGGCAAACACTGCGGCACTGCAATTCCTGCCGCTAGGACGCGCCAACAGTGGCTCGGCCGATGCACAGATAAGCAGAATCATAAACGGGGCCCACTCCGCCTGCGAGGGATCATGAACTAGCCCCACTTTGCACAAGATTTTTATCGAAACAGAAGAAAGGGGTGGGGGGCTCGGCTCGCTCACCGTTTTTGACATTTGTAACAGTCTGCTTCCCGCCATGCACCCTAAAGCCCTTAATGGCGCCGTTCGGATGCACGCAGCGGCCGTGGCGGGGGAGTGGAGGGGGGAGGGGGCGCGAATTTCCAAAGCCAGTGGCGGGGCCGCACAGTGGGCCAGAAGACCGGTGGAGGCGGCCAAAACTCCAGACGCGTTTTGAGCTCCACAGTCGCTAAATGGGCCTCGAAACCCAACGTGTGACCCCACCAACGGATTGCTCTCCGAACGAGGAATCCATTGGTGGGGTCACACGTCCGGTTCGAGTCCCATTAGCGACTCTGGAGCTCAAAACGCGCGCCTAGAGCCTCCACCGGTCTTCTGGCCCACTGTGTCCGGGCGTCGCTCTTCGGCCCCTCTGCGCCTTTCTCCGCCGTTCTTCGCTATCCGTCGCACTTGCGCTCTTGTCCGTTTCCTCCGCGGTTTTTCTCACTCCCCGTTCTTTCCGCAGAGCTGGCGTCTCCTTCGCACTAGTGGGGGTGCGAGAGAGAGAGAGAGAGAGAGAGAGAGAGAGAGAGAGAGAGAGAGAGAGAGAGAGAGAGAGAGAGAGAGAGAGAGGAGCGAGAGAGAGAGAGAGAGAGAGGAGAGAGAGAGAGAGAGAGAGAGAGAAGAGAGAGAGAGAGAGAGAGAGAGAGAGACGCCTCATTCATTCATTCCTGTTTTACGGCTTATTCCCCGGCGCACTTCCGGCCCGGCTAAACGGCATCGCTCTGTCTCTCTCGCACCCGCGCGGAACGGGCCGGAGCGGGGCGGGCCGCCCCACGAGTGCGAGAGAGACGGGCAGTGCCTTTGTCTCGGGCCGCCCCTCCGCCCTTCGGGCTTCGGCCCTTCGGCGCCCTTCGGGACCTTCGGCCAGCCGCTCCTCGTTTCTGCATCGGGAAAGTGAGACACATCTGCCGGGAATTTGGGAAAGCGGAGGGCGGATGCACGGCGGAAGCGCAGTGGATTTGCCAGAAGACCGGTGGAGGCGGCCGAAACTCTAGACGCGTTTTGAGCTCCAGAGTCGCTGAATGGGCCTCGAACCGAACGTGTGACCCCACCAATGGATTGCTCTCCGAACGAGGAATCCATTGGTGGGGTCACACGTTCGGTTAGAGTCCCATGTTCAAGCGGCGTCTGTCGAACGACCGACTCAACTGCGATTGGCTGCTCTTGAGAGAGGGAAGCTCTGCCGGCTCTGGCCCGCCAACAGCGAAACGCAGCGCTCCTGCCCTCTGGCGGCGGCGAGAGTCTCCACGCGCGGCGTCTCTGCCGGCACGGGGTATCTGCGCGGCAGCGGGCGGCGAGGGGTATTCCCATCAGCGCGCCGCGCGGACACAGCGCAATGTCCTCGCTTGCGGCAACGAAGCGGCCCAACTTGACGCCAGAATTCGTGGTGGGCTGCGGGGCACGGCGTAGCTGTGGACGACGACCGCGAGGACCGCGATGACCACAGGGATTGTGGCGGCGGCGAAGCGGCGAAGAACGCGAGGTCAAGGATGACCAAGACGTCCCTGTTAGCACCTGGGACCTATTATCGGCGGCCCGCAGACTCATTCCGCACAGCGTCTGTCTCTCTCGCACCCCTAGGGTCCTACGGGGCGCCCCGTGAGTGCGACAGAGACCGAGCGAGCCGCGGCGCGGCCTCGCCACGCGGCGCCAACGACGCACTTCAAACGGCGACCCATTTCCCGCCAAATTTGGCGGCGCGCTTTCCCGCCAAAACACCCTGCGCGTCAAATGGGGCGGCGCTCGCGGCGCTGGCCGTGCAGGCCGTGGCGGACGACGACGTCACTCGGGACGACGACGATGACGCCCCAGAGGCGCGGCGCCCGGCGTCGCGACGCCATGGCGACCCATCAGTCAGAGGGGGGACGGTGACGGCGCCGGACACGCCAGCCGCGAGCAGACGACGCAGCAGACGACGTAGCAGACGACGCGGCGCCGGAAGTCCGGCGGCCTCGCGGGAAAATGCGTCGTGAGTAGAAGGGAGTGACGGACATCACGCAAAAAAATAAATCGATTCAGAGCTAAAAAGTTAGCACCAGTGCTAATTTATCTAGCTCTGTAGGCCCAGCAAATTTTTTAGCTGCACAGCTAAAAATTATTAGCTGGGTAAATTTAGCTATGGAGAAAACGGAGATTAGTGGCAACTCTAGCTGCATTAGCATTGTAGAATTCTTCATGATTATGATATTTATTAGAAGGTGCGGGATTTTCTGTCTAAGACGGTCCAGTCGTCCTGAGGCGTAAGGCTCCTCCGGGTCAGTCGTGTCTCAAGAGACTTTAAAAATTGCTGACCATGGGTGATGTCACGGTGAGAACGTGGGGAGCATCCGTTCCCCGACTAACCCATCTCTCACTGCTAGCCATCAGCGCGAGCGAAGCGCCACGGAACGAACCTAGCCTTGCCCTATCTCCTAAACATTTTTGCTGCATTGTAAATCCCATTTTTGCAGCGATTGATTAGCACTGCAGCAAACTGAAGTAGCTGAATCCTCCAGAAATATAGGTTCCGGGAGAGCCGATCTCCGGCAGACCCTCAACTAAAGGAGCAGCGCTACTCAGCAGAGGTCGCTAGCAGAGTTGCAATTTTTTTAGCTGTGGTGCTAAAAAACGCCAACTAAGAAAGTTAGCTCAGGACTGACTTTTATTTTTTTGCGTGATGTTTATCAAGGTCGACGACGGAGACCTGCTCCTCGTAAAAGTGAATACAGTAGCGCGCTTATTTTTTTTCGAGAAATGACGCACCGTACGTCGGATTCAGAGCGGGAGAGAGAAATGATTCGACATGAAAATATACAACCGGGAGTCGTGAGAAGTCATCAATTAAGTTTCGAGGCCCCCCCCTCCCTCCCCACACACGCTCACGCACCTTGCCACGGGGTCGCTGTGGGTGGGCTTTACGCCCCTAAATACGTCCGTGACACGCGAAGCTGGTCCCGACGGGCCCCGCCGGCCCCAAGCGCGTGGCAGCGTTCCGTCTCTGTCGCACCCATTGCGTCCATTGCGTCCAAACCGACGGACAGTCGCTCAGCGAAGGATGAACCTTGCCGAATTATTATGCGGCAGTAAATAAATTGACTCACACAAAGTGTTCCTGAATTCTGTTTTTTCCCCCGCTTTTTGTTTTTGTTTATTAGATTTGGGTCGCTTTCAGCGTGCGCTCGCGGTGGATCCTGTTTCACCGTGATTTCGAAACGAACTTCCGGCCATCCGGCCGCGTCCTCTAGGATCGACCTTGCAGGGCCTTGCAGGGTCACTACGGCTTCTCTGTATCTTCTTGGAAGGATATGCGTTTCCGACCGGTCAATGGGTCAGAGAGAAGGGGGAGGGGGGGGGGGCAGAGAGACTTCCCGTGACAGGTGTTTCTAGTGTAGCTTCCGCCGCCGAAACCCGCCCTGCTTCACGGTTTTACTACTTTTATTGCTTTTATTGAGCCTTTCGCCACCTACTCTCGCAGCGTGAGGGCGCCGCTTCGGTCAGTCTGCGGTTGGCACTGGGACTGGTCAGAAGCGGTCGCGAGAGGTCGAATCACGGCGGACGCGTTCCAGGTGAGGTCGTGCCTCGCGCCACTCGTCGCGCGCAACTGCTTGACGCTCCGCGTTATGTGCTCTGTGTTCCAGTGTGCTATGGATCTGAGTCGCCACCGGCGAGCTTCAGTGGACGGCTTCATCGGCAACCTCGAATCCACTATCGCACCTGCTGACGCCGGCGCCCCGGCCAGAACGCGCAAGTGTGTGTTTCATTCGCTTGTAGTGACGGACGCACGGACGGACGGACGGACGGGCAGACAGACAGACAGACAGACAGACAGACAGACAGACAGACAGACAGACAGACAGACAGACAGACAGACAGACAGACAGTGACGTTATTTGGCCGCGCACATGGCATGTCGCGCATGTTCGCGAGGGGCTCCGAAAGACAGACAGAGAGAGACGGAGAGAGTCCCAGGCACCGTGTTGTTGACCATGCTGCTGAACCCAGTCCGCCAGCAGGCTGATGTGCCGTACAGTTGTGCTCCTCTCTGTCTCTCTCGCACACCTCCGGCACGCCCCACGAGTGCGAGAGAGACAGAGAGAGCGCGCTGCGCGGAATCAGCCCCGCGAGACGTGATTCGGAATGAATGGCACGCCGTGGCACGCGCGCTGCAGGCATGTCTCTCTCGGCTCCGCAATTAGCTGTGACTCAGAAACGGACACATTCCATTTCAGCCTCGGAGTTGGAAAAGACTTTTAAAATTTTTGTAAAAAGCAACGTGTGACCCCACCAATGGATTGCTCTTCGAACGAGGAATCCATTGGAGGGGTCACACGTTCGGTTCGAGTCCCATTCAGCGACTCTGGAGCTCAAAACGCGTCTAGAGTTTTGGCCGCCTCCACCGGTCTTCTTCAATCACTGTGTGATCGCTGTGCTCGGCAGGACCGTCTCCCTGACGCTGAGCGTGACCGAGGACTTCGGCGCGGCGCTGCTTGCGCCGCCACTGCAAGAGCAAGGCGGTGATAATCAGGACAAGGGGGAGGGGGAGGGGGAGGTGAGGAAGACCGCCAAGAAGTCCGCCATCGAGCGCATCCGACAGAAGTGCGACAAGTTGGAGAGCCTGCTGCACTGGGGCCGCAGCAAGCCGGACATGGAGAAGGAGAAAGAGAAGGACAGAAAGCAGAAGGACGCGCCTCGACAGCCCCCGCGCCCCGCCACGCCGCCCCCGCACGCCCCCGCCGCCCGCGCCGCCTCCCTGCCGCACGCCGAGAAGGTGGTGGGCGGGGTGGCGGCCGCGGAGCCCCGCCGGGGCAGCCTCGTCGCCCAGGGCCTCCAGGGCCTCCAGCAACTCCAGGACGACGACCGCCACTTCTGGGCCCTGGACCAGGGGCCCAGCTTGCGGCCGTACGCCGTGGGGGCGCCGCTGAGGGCCCCACTGGGCCTGGAGCAGGACCGGGCGGCTTTCAAGGAGCAAGAGAGAGGGCCGACCCAGCAGCAAGACAGGGCGGCATTCAAGGAGCAAGAGAGAGGGCCGACCCAGCAGCAAGACAGGGCGGCATTCAAGGAGCAAGAGAGAGGGCCGACCCAGCAGCAAGACAGGGCGGCATTCAAGGAGCAAGAGAGAGGGCCGACCCAGCAGCAAGACAGGGCGGCATTCAAGGAGCAAGAGAGAGGGCCGACCCAGCAGCAAGACAGGGCGGCATTCAAGGAGCAAGAGAGAGGGCCGACCCAGCAGCAAGACAGGGCGGCATTCAAGGAGCAAGAGATGATGCAAATAAAAGGGCAGGACAGGGTTCCAGGCAGAGAGCCGGTAAGGATGCCATTCCAAGAGAAAATGCCAGTCAAAGACCTCCAGCAGGAAACGAAGCTTCCTAAACCTGCGAAAGAAGAGACTCAGCCCTTTCGCGCCAGAAACGCACTGCAGGACAATCCGGAGAGTAAGTCCCGAGATCAAGAGCAGGATAAAGTTCGCTTCAGGGTGGCGGAGCAAGATAGCAAAAATGTGGGGCCCAACAAGGCCGGTCAGAACAACGAGGGCGGCCAAGGCCAGGGCAGGGCGGCGGGGACTGAGACTCCAGGTGCAGCAGGAGTACGAGCTGACAAGGAACAACGCGACCTGTCAGCGACCCAGCGAGGCGGAGACCAAAGTACCGACAACAAGCCCTATCGTCCGGCTGCAGCCGCAGCAGCGAGTGTACAGCCACCCTCAAAACGCTCCGACACTGCAGCAAACGTACAGCCACCCTCCACACGCCCTGACACTGCTGCAAACGTACAGCCATCCTCAAAACGTTCTGAGACTGCTGCAAACGTACAGCCACCTTCAAAACGTTCTGACACTGCAGCAAACGTACAGCCACCCTCAACACGCGCTGGCTCTGCAGCAGACGTGCAGCCACCCTCAACACGCTCCGACACTCCAGCAAACGTACAGCCACCATCCACGACCAAGTCGCCTTCCTCCACCAACGCAGGTGCCTCATCGGCGACCTCGGAGAGCAAGCCAGGCGTCGCCAAGGCCGCCGTCGTGGGCCGGCCGTCGGCGCCGCCGTCCACCGCCGCGAAGACGGCATCCTTGGCCACGCCCGGCGCGAAAGGAAGCCTCCCCGCCAACACTACGGTGAGCACCGAGCAGCTGTAACTGGGACAGTAACTGAAATAAAATTTGGAGATCTGGCGCCACTCTATCCGCCGTGTTCCTTGCAGAGCAGCCGTTCCAGCAGCGCCGCCAGTAGCGCTGCCGGCGTGCCGCAGGGCGTGCCCCAGGGCAGGACGTCCCCGTCGACGGCGTCGTCGGCGTCCTCGGACGCGCGGGCGCGACGCGGCAGCGTGTCCTCGCGGCCGAGGTCGCCGTTGGAGCGCGCCGCCACGCCGCCCCCGCGGACACCCTCGGCGACCGTGTCCTCGTCGTCGTCCTCGACGTCGGACGGCGCGGCCCGCCGCCGGATGACCCCGGAGTCGCCGCGACGGTCTGCTTGCAGTGCGTGCGGCCCGCGGCCGGGGGCGGCGCCGGCCTTGGACGCCTGCGGGGCCTGCGGGCCGAGCCGCCCCCACAGCAGGGACCGGCAGCCCGCCCCCGGGCCGGCCCCCGCCAAGGCCAGCGCCGCCCCCGCGGACCCCAGCGGGGCCCACAAGCGCGCGCACAGCGCCTCGCCGGCCAGGGCGTCCCGGAGGAAGACCGCGTCGGCGGGGCAGTCCCTGCGCACCAGCTTGGTGCAGGTGGCGGCCAGGAACAGCCAGCCCGTCGGCCGCACCTTCGCCGCCCTCAACGCCGTCAACGCCGTCAACGGGCTGCGGGGCTCCACCGGGCGCGCGGACAGCGCCTCCAAGGCCACCGCCAGGGCCGGCACCGCGACCGCCAACGCGCAGGTGCGTGCCTCATATGGAAGGAACCAGCTTGCCCAAACGAACTACGGTGTAGGAGGTTTGGCCCTCGGGTTGCAGCTGTCGCCGGGCTGGGACGTGGTGGCGTTGGAGATGGAGGTGCTGGGCCTGCGCAGGGAGCTGCAGGCGCGCAGGGCCGAGGAGCTGCGGCTGCGGCGGGAGATCCACAAGCTGCGGGTGAGCGGACCAGAGCGGCCGGCCACGGCCTGCTTGACGGTGGGACGCGGGTTCGAGTCCCGGTGGTTGCCAACGCTTTTTCCTTCGTCTTTCCTCCAGAGGTCGCGAGAGGTCGAATCACGGCGGACGCGTTCCAGGTGAGGTCGTGCCTCGCGCCACTCGTCGCGCGCAACTGCTTGACGCTCCGCGTTATGTGCTCTGTGTTCCAGTGTGCTATGGATCTGAGTCGCCACCGGCGAGCTTCAGTGGACGGCTTCATCGGCAACCTCGAATCCACTATCGCACCTGCTGACGCCGGCGCCCCGGCCAGAACGCGCAAGTGTGTGTTTCATTCGCTTGTAGTGACGGACGCACGGACGGACGGACGGACGGGCAGACAGACAGACAGACAGACAGACAGACAGACAGACAGACAGACAGACAGACAAAGACAGACAGACAGACAGACAGACAGTGACGTTATTTGGCCGCGCACATGGCATGTCGCGCATGTTCGCGAGGGCTCCGAAAGACAGACAGAGAGAGACGGAGAGAGTCCCAGGCACCGTGTTGTTGACCATGCTGCTGAACCCAGTCCGCCAGCAGGCTGATGTGCCGTACAGTTGTGCTCCTCTCTGTCTCTCTCGCACACCTCCGGCACGCCCCACGAGTGCGAGAGAGACAGAGAGAGCGCGCTGCGCGGAATCAGCCCCGCGAGACGTGATTCGGAATGAATGGGACGCCGTGGCACGCGCGCTGCAGGCATGTCTCTCTCGGCTCCGCAATTAGCTGTGACTCAGAAACGGACACATTCCATTTCAGCCTCGGAGTTGGAAAAGACTTTTAAAATTTTTGTAAAAAGCAACGTGTGACCCCACCAATGGATTGCTCTTCGAACGAGGAATCCATTGGAGGGGTCACACGTTCGGTTCGAGTCCCATTCAGCGACTCTGGAGCTCAAAACGCGTCTAGAGTTTTGGCCGCCTCCACCGGTCTTCTTCAATCACTGTGTGATCGCTGTGCTCGGCAGGACCGTCTCCCTGACGCTGAGCGTGACCGAGGACTTCGGCGCGGCGCTGCTTGCGCCGCCACTGCAAGAGCAAGGCGGTGATAATCAGGACAAGGGGGAGGGGGAGGGGGAGGTGAGGAAGACCGCCAAGAAGTCCGCCATCGAGCGCATCCGACAGAAGTGCGACAAGTTGGAGAGCCTGCTGCACTGGGGCCGCAGCAAGCCGGACATGGAGAAGGAGAAAGAGAAGGACAGAAAGCAGAAGGACGCGCCTCGACAGCCCCCGCGCCCCGCCACGCCGCCCCCGCACGCCCCCGCCGCCCGCGCCGCCTCCCTGCCGCACGCCGAGAAGGTGGTGGGCGGGGTGGCGGCCGCGGAGCCCCGCCGGGGCAGCCTCGTCGCCCAGGGCCTCCAGGGCCTCCAGCAACTCCAGGACGACGACCGCCACTTCCGGGCCCTGGACCAGGGGCCCAGCTTGCGGCCCTACGCCGTGGGGGCGCCGCTGAGGGCCCCACTGGGCCTGGAGCAGGACCGGGCGGCATTCAAGGAGCAAGAGAGAGGGCCGACCCAGCAGCAAGACAGGGCGGCATTCAAGGAGCAAGAGAGAGGGCCGACCCAGCAGCAAGACAGGGCGGCATTCAAGGAGCAAGAGAGAGGGCCGACCCAGCAGCAAGACAGGGCGGCATTCAAGGAGCAAGAGAGAGGGCCGACCCAGCAGCAAGACAGGGCGGCATTCAAGGAGCAAGAGAGAGGGCCGACCCAGCAGCAAGACAGGGCGGCATTCAAGGAGCAAGAGAGAGGGCCGACCCAGCAGCAAGACAGGGCGGCATTCAAGGAGCAAGAGAATGAAATAAGGCAGGACAGGGTTCCAGGCAGAGAGCCGGTAAGGATGCCATTCCAAGAGAAAATGCCAGTCAAAGACCTCCAGCAGGAAACGAAGCTTCCTAAACCTGCGAAAGAAGAGACTCAGCCCTTTCGCGCCAGAAACGCACTGCAGGACAATCCGGAGAGTAAGTCCCGAGATCAAGAGCAGGATAAAGTTCGCTTCAGGGTGGCGGAGCAAGATAGCAAAAATGTGGGGCCCAACAAGGCCGGTCAGAACAACGAGGGCGGCCAAGGCCAGGGCAGGGCGGCGGGGACTGAGACTCCAGGTGCAGCAGGAGTACGAGCTGACAAGGAACAACGCGACCTGTCAGCGACCCAGCGAGGCGGAGACCAAAGTACCGACAACAAGCCCTATCGTCCGGCTGCAGCCGCAGCAGCGAGTGTACAGCCACCCTCAAAACGCTCCGACACTGCAGCAAACGTACAGCCACCCTCCACACGCCCTGACACTGCTGCAAACGTACAGCCATCCTCAAAACGTTCTGAGACTGCTGCAAACGTACAGCCACCTTCAAAACGTTCTGACACTGCAGCAAACGTACAGCCACCCTCAACACGCGCTGGCTCTGCAGCAGACGTGCAGCCACCCTCAACACGCTCCGACACTCCAGCAAACGTACAGCCACCATCCACGACCAAGTCGCCTTCCTCCACCAACGCAGGTGCCTCATCGGCGACCTCGGAGAGCAAGCCAGGCGTCGCCAAGGCCGCCGTCGTGGGCCGGCCGTCGGCGCCGCCGTCCACCGCCGCGAAGACGGCATCCTTGGCCACGCCCGGCGCGAAAGGAAGCCTCCCCGCCAACACTACGGTGAGCACCGAGCAGCTGTAACTGGGACAGTAACTGAAATAAAATTTGGAGATCTGGCGCCACTCTATCCGCCGTGTTCCTTGCAGAGCAGCCGTTCCAGCAGCGCCGCCAGTAGCGCTGCCGGCGTGCCGCAGGGCGTGCCCCAGGGCAGGACGTCCCCGTCGACGGCGTCGTCGGCGTCCTCGGACGCGCGGGCGCGACGCGGCAGCGTGTCCTCGCGGCCGAGGTCGCCGTTGGAGCGCGCCGCCACGCCGCCCCCGCGGACACCCTCGGCGACCGTGTCCTCGTCGTCGTCCTCGACGTCGGACGGCGCGGCCCGCCGCCGGATGACCCCGGAGTCGCCGCGACGGTCTGCTTGCAGTGCGTGCGGCCCGCGGCCGGGGGCGGCGCCGGCCTTGGACGCCTGCGGGGCCTGCGGGCCGAGCCGCCCCCACAGCAGGGACCGGCAGCCCGCCCCCGGGCCGGCCCCCGCCAAGGCCAGCGCCGCCCCCGCGGACCCCAGCGGGGCCCACAAGCGCGCGCACAGCGCCTCGCCGGCCAGGGCGTCCCGGAGGAAGACCGCGTCGGCGGGGCAGTCCCTGCGCACCAGCTTGGTGCAGGTGGCGGCCAGGAACAGCCAGCCCGTCGGCCGCACCTTCGCCGCCCTCAACGCCGTCAACGCCGTCAACGGGCTGCGGGGCTCCACCGGGCGCGCGGACAGCGCCTCCAAGGCCACCGCCAGGGCCGGCACCGCGACCGCCAACGCGCAGGTGCGTGCCTCATATGGAAGGAACCAGCTTGCCCAAACGAACTACGGTGTAGGAGGTTTGGCCCTCGGGTTGCAGCTGTCGCCGGGCTGGGACGTGGTGGCGTTGGAGATGGAGGTGCTGGGCCTGCGCAGGGAGCTGCAGGCGCGCAGGGCCGAGGAGCTGCGGCTGCGGCGGGAGATCCACAAGCTGCGGGTGAGCGGACCAGAGCGGCCGGCCACGGCCTGCTTGACGGTGGGACGCGGGTTCGAGTCCCGGTGGTTGCCAACGCTTTTTCCTTCGTCTTTCCTCCAGAGCGTGCTGCAGCAGGCCACCAGCTTCTCCCAGGACGGCGTCGAGGACGGCGTGGAGGACGGCGCGGTGGGCGCGGAGGCCAAGGAGGGCATCCTGCTGACGTCGCTGCAGGCGCGCCACGCCATGGCGGGCGGCCGGGCCGGCGGGGGCTGCGCCGTGCCCGCGCCCTCTAGCGCCTCGGCCTCGGCCGCGCCGGCCTCCGCGCCGGCCTCCAAGAAGCAGGGCGTCTCCGGGGAGAGCTCGGTGCCCGGCAGCTCCGCCGTCACGCAGACCACCTTCCCGAAGGACTTCAGGTGCGGCTCCCTCCCTCGCTGCCCGTCGCTGCCCCCGCGCGCTCCCGCAGAGTGTAACCGAATCGGTCGCGCAGGTCGCAGCAGCTCATCAAGGCCGCCATCCTGGACAACGACTTCCTGAAGAACTTGTCGCGCGGCCAGATCCGCGAGCTGGTGGACTGCATGTACCCCCAGAGCGTGACGCGGGGGAGCTACGTCATCCGGGAGGGGGAGGCAGGTGGGTACTCGCAGTGCCACGCGACGGCCAGCGTGCGGCAGTGTGCCCCGCGTCGCAAGGTCGCTGTGCGAACCGCGAACCGCCCAGTCCACCCACTTTCCGACCTTAACCTAACTTCCCAGCGCGGACAAGGTCCTCTCGCGCGATAATGACGTAATGTGGACGGGCACACCCCTCTATCTGGCCGTGCGTGACCCGCGGCGCTTCTTGCCCTGGACGGCCCTGGAGGGCCCTGGAGGGTGGGCGGCGCCGTGAGTGCGAGAGAGAACGCGGCTCTGTCTCTCTCCCTCGCACTCACGGCGACGGGGCCGGCGGGCCGCAGCCCCAGAGAGTGTTGGCGAGTGTCAGGCCGCACCCTGCGCCGTCGGGAGGACCCTTTTCCCCTGGCGAGAGAGACAGAGAGAGAGACAGAGACTGCCCCCCTCTCTCTCGCACTCGCGGCGGCGCGCGGAAAGTGAGGACCGTGTGTCGCAGGCTGCCACCTGTACGTGCTGGCCGAGGGCGAGATGGAGGTCCTCAAGGAGGGGACGGTCCTGGGCCGCATGGGCCCCGGCAAGGCGTTCGGCGAGCTGGCCATCCTGTACAACTGCACGCGCACCGCCAGCATTCGAGGTACAAGTGGTGACGCACTTTCGCCCCCTAAAAAAAATTAAAACTGAAAGAAGACCCTGCTACTGACTGAAACGGTCGATTCTGGCGCCAGCCGTCACCGACCTCCAGGTGTGGGTGCTGGACCGCAAGGTGTTCCAGCAGATCATGATGCGCACGGGCATCCAGCGCATCGAGGAGAACATGAGCTTCCTCACGAGCGTGCCCCTCCTCAAGCACCTGTCCGACGGCACCCTCAGCAAGGTCGCCGACGTCCTGGAGGTGGTGAGTCTCTGTCTCTGTTGCGTGACCACGCGACAGCGCGCTGTTCGGAGTCGGTCTAAGTGGTGTCCGTCTGTGCTGATGCAGGAGTTCTACCCCGCGGGCAGCTACATCGTCAGGCAGGGCGCGACCGGGCACACCTTCTTCATCATCAGCGGGGGCACCGTGGAGGTGACGCAGCGAGTGCCAGGTGCGTGTACACTGTGCGCAGAGTCGGGAGGGTTGCCTACCTCAGCCTGCCGAGCGCCCGGAGGGTAGGCAACTCGGGGCGCGGCTGCGTGGCGGGACAGCCTAGCCGCCGTTCCGCGGGCGCTCCGCAGGCCGGCGGCGTCCCGTAGGGTTGCGAGAGGGACAGCGCGACGAAACAAACTTCAAACTTTCCCCCGTTTGGCGCCATTGGGCGTTCGGCAGGCTCCACGGACGAGGTGGTGATCCGCACGCTGGGCCGCGGGGACTACTTCGGGGAGCAGGCGCTGCTGCACGACGACCACCGCACGGCCAGCGTGGTCGCCACGGCGCCGGGCGTCGAGTGCCTCACGCTGGACAGGGAGTGAGTCTCACAAGGTTTGCCTTTGCCTGCCTCCGCCTGCCAACCCCCGCCCTCGTCTTCCAGGTCCTTCTTGTCCCTGATCGGCTCCCTGAGCGAGCTCACGGAGAAGGACTACGGCGACGACAACCGCCAGCTGTCCCGGACGTCCTCCGCCTTCAGCGTGCACTCGAGCGACTTGTCGCCGTCAGGTCCGTCAGGTGGGCTGCAGCTCGCTCGGACAGGACTCGAACCGAACGTGTGACCCCACCAATGGATTCCTCGTTCGGAGAGCAATCCATTGGTGGGGTCGCACGTCCGGTTCGAGTCCTGTTTTGCGACTCGGGGGCTCAAAACGCGTCTGGAATTTTGACCGCCTCCGCCGGTCCGGCCCGCAGACCTGGAGGTGCAGCTGCTGCGGCTGGAGGACCTGCACGTGGTTGGCACACTGGGCGTGGGCGGCTTCGGCTCCGTGCGCCTCGTGCTCGCCCCCGGCGGCCACAGCTACGCCCTCAAGTGCCTCAACAAGAACCACGTGGTGGCGACGGGCCAGCAGGACCACGTCCTGGGCGAGAAGGACATCCTCCTGTCCATCCACTGCCCGTTCATCGTCAGGCAAGCCGCTCGTCGCCCACCGAAAATGGCACTCAAACTGGGATTTGAACCCGTGACCTCCGTGTCGCAGGCTGTTCCGCACGTTCCGCGACGACCTGTGCGTGTACATGCTGCTGGAGGCGTGCCTCGGCGGCGAGCTGTGGTCCATGCTGCGCGAGCGCGGCAGTCTGGACGAGCACGAGGCCCGGTTCGCGGTGGCGTGCGTCGTGCAGGCCGTCGACTACCTGCACGCCCGGCGCGTCGTGTACCGCGACCTCAAGCCCGAGAACCTCGTCCTGGACGCGCGCGGCTACGTCAAGCTGGTAAGTCGCTAAAACGGAGCTCGAACCGAACGAGTGACCCCACCAATGGATTGCTCTCCGAACGAGGAATCCATTGGTGGGGTCACACGTTCGGTTCGAGTCCCATTTAGCGACTCTGGAGCTCGAAACGCGTCTTTGGCCGCCTCCACGGGTCTACTGCCCTGCGGTTCGACAGGTCGACTTCGGCTTCTCCAAGCGGCTGGTGAGCAGCAGCAAGACGTGGACCTTCTGCGGCACGCCGGAGTACGTGGCCCCCGAGGTGATCCTGAACCGAGGCCACGACCGCGCCGTGGACTGCTGGGCCCTGGGCGTGCTCATCTTCGAGCTGCTGACGGGGGCGTAAGTCGCGCCACTGTGAAATGCGTTTCAACTTGAACCCGAGTGAGAGCCCCTGTGTCCTTGTCCTGTCTGCAGGCCGCCGTTCACTGGTGCGGACCCGATGCGCACGTACAACCTCATCCTGAAGGGCATCGAGGCCGTGGCCATGCCCAGGGCGGTGGGCAGGGTTGCCGCCCACCTCATCCGCAGGCTGTGCCGGCCCGCGCCCGCCGAGCGGCTCGGCTACCAGCGCGCCGGCCTCCAGGACGTCCGCCAGCACAAGTGCGTCCTAGTCACGGTCATCTTTCGGTGCTTGCTCTTTTTTTTTTTTTTCCCATTTTTTTTTTTGAAGTTTAGTTGGTGAGATTTTTGACTGAGTAAAGTGCAAGTACTGCATAATTTATCTGTGGCTTGTCCACACAGGTGGTTCCAGGGATTTGACTGGGAAGGATTGGTCCAGCAAACTCTGCGGCCACCCATAGTACCACAGGTATAGTGGTCCCTCCCTCTCCCATTATGATGTCGTGGTTCCGATATTGAAGTTTCTATAGCAATGCACTTTGTGTTTTTGGTTTCAAGGTATCGGGTCCCACTGATATGTCGAATTTTGACACAAGCGGCAAGGAGGAAGATATTGCTTCGACAGAACTTTCTCTTTGGGAAGCTGACTTTTAGCATGGCTGCCGGCAAGTAGGAAGATAGGAAATGGGGAAGAAAATACAAGTCAAATTTAAACACAGTTTTTTTAATCACAATTAAAAATATACAGTACATTCCACTTACATTACTTACATAAGTACACTTATACAATTAGCAGACTTAAACTCACATGCCTTGATCTCTGGTAGAGAACTAAATTTATGTGCACATTAACTATAACATAATTGATGAAAATTAAATGAAAAAAAAAATACAGAATCTGGTGGGTTATTTTGTATGCACTTAAGCCTCCATCATATAACTTAGCTTCATTACAGGTTTGATTCTTCACAAGAATTTTGAGTAGAAGAAGACAGTCCCACATGCCTCTAATTAAATATTTACACACATAGCGCACATTTTCTTAATTTTAATTGGTCAATTGTTGCTTAAATACTTTGCAAGTATTTTAACCAGGTACATAGACAAAATGTAATGTGGTAACAAACAAACTCATCACATCCACTCTTACTTCATAGACGAACATTTTATTGTACAGTAACAGCAAGTAGAGCTTTGTCCAGCAAAACCTTCATAAATACAACCTATACATTAAAATCACAAACGAACACAATTGATATGATTTAAGGAAATAATTTGGAGAAAACCTCAATACACATTTGTGCTGAGAACTGCTCTCTCTAGAATTTCAGAGAAAGCCTGTTGGATTTGCAAACAAAGAAGCTGGTGACTGAACTTAAGGGACTGCTCATACTTTGCACAATTCATCGTCGACTGATAACGTATGGCAGAGGCACTAGATCCTGTGTCCAGAGAGGCAACTGCCATGCACACTCGACCTAGTTGCATTAGAAGGGACACGACATCATCAATGAGTGGTGGCAGGGCTCGACAAATCCTCACCAGCGCCGGAAGAGCTCTACCGTATAACTTGACTCTGCTATTGTTGGGTAGAACTGTAAGAAAATAATTCAAAGACAGTGTTGACAAATACTGACTGGGCAAAAAAACAACAAAACAGAAACCTCAATGTGATATTCATCAAAATCTCTTTAGAGAACATACCTCCCAGAAGTGTAGAAAGAGTGTTGACTGCCAACCTCGCAACAGAAAGCGATTTGGGGAGAGCATACTGAACAGCGAGGTGTGAAACCAAGTCAACCGCAAAAAGTTGCTTTTGTAGGTCTGGTTGTGACAGAAGTTCCGGGATGAAATCAAGGCATATGTGCATTGATGGTATACCCGGCACAGTCACATCTAGTAAAGGTCTAGAATAACCCTGAAAATAAAAATAAAAAATTCAGAATAAAATTTTTGAAAATGATTTTGGCACATACATAAGAGTGGTTTGAGAATTACCTGAAAGTGGACCAATTTAGCTAAGGATGGGTCGGAAATGAAGACTTGATGTAGGTGAGAGCAAACTACAGATCTCACCTCCCTCAAGGACCACAGCTGGCCCGGGACATCCTGCAAATGGCACAGAGAACAGATCAATATACCGTAAATCAGTGTCAAAAATAGAAATATGGAAATTAAGAAAGAGAAAGCGAATCATTACCTTATCCTCATTAGTGGGCAAACATGCTTCCAGCAGCACTTGAACGGCTATACTCTCTTGTGTTGCAATCAGCGCAGTCTTTAGTTCCTCCCGCTCAGTTTCAGTCGTAAGTTGGCCTGTTTTCCCTGGCACTAACGGCTTATCCAAAATATGCCTCGCTAATTGGGATCTGGATGCCGCAAGCGAAGCTTGCAGCACTCTCAACACAATAGCAAGAAGAGCTGCGCATCTACAAAAACAGGGAAAATATCAACATAAGGAAATCAGGAACTTGTTCCATACAAGTACAGTTTACAAAAGATAAGAACACCAATGACAACTGAAATGGGATTTACCTAAAGACTCTGATGTCACATCGGAGAACTTGAAGCGGATCTTGCATGAGATTTTCTTGGGTTAAACAGAGTGCTTTCTGTTGGATTGGGTCACTTGCTTTGACAAGCCCCTTGATAGTCATGACCCATAAGCAACGCGGCAAGACCGAGTTTAAACGAAGCCAAACTCTTCTGTACAGTTCTGCATTGAAAAAGAGTTGAAAATGAGATTATTTAAAATAATTTTTTTTTTTTAAAAAATTGAAAGACTTAAACTTACCTTGAATGTATCGGGGTACAGTATCACCTAACATGGTTGAAAAGTGGTTTATCAGAGTATCAGCAAAAGGCCAAACATCTGTCGCAGGGAGAACTGTTAGTCTTCTCAAGACTCGAGCCAGATGGGCAGGATCCTTGGCAAGGTTGTTAAAGGCTGCAAGACAAAAACGACAATGGTTTGAACCCGGACAGGAAGAATAAAAACAATTCAAGGACCATGATAGAAGAAAAATGTCCAACATACCACAGTCTACGGAGAAAGCTGTTAGTTCTATGTTGTCTCTCTGATTGTGAACCAAATCCAGTGCTGGCTCTTCATCCAACCAGTCATCTACAAGTGAAAGGTGGGGAAAGTGTGTAGCCAGTAAACGCAACAAAGGTGAAAAGAGACCCGCATAGCTGTGTTGGTCTCGCTGTGCCTGTTGCAGAAGGTGCTTGATGGGCAGCTTGGCTAGGAACTCGGTAGAATAGCTCCGAGGTGATACTCCAGACTGAGCATGCGCATGAGCATTGGCAAGACGAACATCCTTCATACAGCACAAGATAGTATAATAGAAGGAGTTGAGCTGTGAGTGACGGGGGTTTTCCAGCTCCTATTGAATTTCTTGATGCGTGCTAAAATACAAAGTTATTTTCAGTGCTTATCATTTCTAAATCATTGGATAAAAAACCCATGAAATTCACATTTACCTTGCTGTTGTTCTCAAACAGTTCCCCAAAAAATGAATTTTGAAAAACACTCCTAATTTCATCTTCTGTGATGGGCTGGTTTACTGACTCTAATGGAGCTTTGGCACTAGGCACCAGCATAGAATTCACGTAGACTTCCACAAGTGGAGGGAGTACAGGATGAAGTGGAGGTTCACTGCATATAAGTTGACTGTAAGCAACAAAATTAAATTGTTAATAGTGATTCAACACTAAAAAAAAAGGCTTCAGCAATTTTTTTAAAAAAGATGTAAGGACCTGTAAATCCATTCTTTAATTGGTACTTTGTGTTTGGTGAATGCTCTGCTCTTGAGGAGCTGATGAATGCAGTGAACAGGCAAGAACCCTTGCATGTTTGCATTGAGATTTGGAGTTACAGGAACCTTCACAGCATGGGAAGTTACAACCTGCAAAATGTATGTTACATTACTTGAAAAGTAAACATTGGGTAGAGAAAAGCATACAAGAGTTACTTGGAGGTAAGAGCTACCTGCTCTGTAAAAACATCTTGAGTGAAAAGATGCTTGATTTTGCTCATGTTGTTGGATCTGGACAACACCTTCATGCCCAATGTGGAACAAACCAGGTCAATTATAGCTGAAAGTTGGTTACTGTGAAAGTGGATCGCCATCAGCAGTAACATTTCTCCAAAGGAGGCTGTTACTCCACTAGCTCTGAATATTTAAAAGAAAAAGAACAAGCAACTTAAATTAATCACAGACAGGACAAGTTTTCTAAAAGGGTTTTGTAACAAAAACTAGTAACGCACTTTTTAAAGTAGGCTTCTTCATGCACCAGCCACTGCACCCATTCAATGGCCTTTTTCTCATGTTCAGCTAATGATATTAGTGTTGGGCATGCGATGAGCATGCATAAGCCCATAGAGACAAAGCGAACACCGGCTGTGGAGGGATTGGGATGCCAAGTCAACAGCTGAATGAGTGCATTAACTTCTTCATCTTGAAACCTGTGAGACAGAATGCCCAAGGTCAGTCACATTTCTATTCATCATTAATCAATCGTCTTATTTAGTAAGAGGTACAGAATTCAACTCATACTTGATCCCAGCAATGCCCCGCAGAGCACAATAGAGTCGAAGTAACGATGAGGCTTGTACCACAAGAGTGTCTGCAACATTTCCACCAGCAGCCGCTAATCGGTTTATGCTTTCCAGGCGCTTCAATAGTGCTCTACGAAGTAGTTGTAATGCAGCATGCGATTCCCACTTCCTCTGAAAAATTAAAGAGTGAATGATAAAATATTTTTAAAAATAAATGAAGAAATTGGTTTAAATATTTTATTTACTACAGCCTATGACCCACCTTTTGACCATTGCGAACAAACAAGGCAAACCAATTACGGATCTGTTGATCATTTCCAAGCAGAAGTCCAGACACAAAAGCTACGATATCACTGTCATCCGGCATCTCGGAATCATCAATTTCCATATTGTCAGCATCCTCCAAGTGCTCCATGCTTCTGCCCAGAGTCAACATGATTGCTAGGGCTGGCATCCGACACAGCTCAACCTGCGCATTTTGCATAGCAATAAATAATTTGTCAGCAACACAAGACAGAAAGAGACAAGATGAAAGATAAAATGTAAACTTACACATTTGGCCCGAATACTGAGTGCTTGAAGTGGATTCATTTGGCACAACATGCTCAACGTTTGCATTCTGATACGGTTACTTAAGCTTTCTTCTTCCTGTTTTTCTCCATTTGTAATCAAAGCTGTGCACACTAGGGGCAGAAAATAAGATAGCATAAACACTAGCAAAAATGTGAAGGTAAGAAAAATTTTGAATAAGTCGCATACCCTCTCTGAAAACATCAGGCTGGTTGGCGACGATAGTACAGATGATTCTAGGGCCATGTTGTACGTGAAGGAAGATTTCCACAACCTCAATGTGGTTTAAAATACTGGGCAGTTCTTCGAGTGCGATACAAATGACATCACATATTTCATCAATGTAAACAGCATTATCAAAAAGCTCTGATTGCTTCATGAAAAATTCTGGTGGACCACTGATTTGCCCAGACGATTGGGCAACTTGTACACTGCGAGCATGTTCTTGAATCTGCAAAATAAGTAATTATGTACTTGAGATCCTGTACCTGCGGTCATTTCGTTCATCAAATAATAAAATTGTAAGCCATCCAGAGGTACTTAACGAACCTGAGAGTTAATGAGGAATATTTCACTTAAGACAAGTTTCATTCGTTCTATCGTTGGGCTGCGTTCAAACTCAATGGCTATTCCATTGGGCAGATTCTGATTGAGTCCGTCAGAATGACCAGAGCCAATCTTTTGCCTGTAACATAAATTTGAACAAATTACTAGAATGGTTGATCGTTACAAGAGAAAACTTCATCTGACATCCCCAGTGCAGCTGTCAACACTAACCTCAACTGTTGCTCTTTCTTGACATCTTGCTCCAACACGTGAAATTCAATTGACAGCAGAGCCACGAGGGAATTGACCACGTCTATGCCAGCGAGTAATGTGAGGATACTTTTGCGATTTTCAGAGCACTTGTTATTCAATTCTAAAGGAGATATCAAACTCATGCGAACTAGACAGGGCAAAATCGGACGTATTTCATCTTCGGTGAACTTCTGCAGCTCTGATACATTCAAACTTTGTAAAGCATGAAACACTCGAGGAGAGACTGGTGGCGTGCAATTCATCCTGAAACGATTTCTTTGACGGACGGTACAATAAATGTTTACATGGGAGCAATCTAGCAGAAAAGCCACCGCCAGCGGTAAACAACAACAACAAATTCTGAAACAACAAAAACAAAGACCGAACAGTGTAGCCAACACTAGTCTGCTAATGAAGGTTTGTGACTCATGTGGTGAAGCAGACACATTTGACCACGTTTGACTTTTTGAAAAAACGAAGAAGTGATATTTATTTAATATTTTGAGTTCTCATTTGCTTCGGGATTTTAGATTTGCTCGTTTAAACATAGAGCTACATTTCTCATGTTTCCAGTTCCGATATCCGAGTAAACAAACATTTTGGAGATAACCTCAGAAAAATGAACATGACCCACGTAATGAGTTTTTCGTTGAGCTCATTGACACATTCTAAGAGCCTCTAGCTGGAAGTGGGAACTAGAATTCAGCCGTGTGGTCGCGGATGCCAGATGAAGAACTCCGTTTGGATCAACCATGTCCCCTACTACTGCCACGAAAAGTGTTATCATGTCACCCAAAGTCCTGTCGCTTGTAGTAATTTTAATGTCATTGATGTGTGGCACTGTCACGAGTGACGTGCAGCCGGTAGGGATTAGCCATTCAAATAGTTCATCACAGTCTCAGTCGTCTTCAAGTCAGACGGGTCCCTGTCGGCCCCATCTCCAGGAAGGGGCCCAGACACTTCGCAAAGTCAGGTGCTAGTCCACAGTGATGCAACAGTCCCTAAAGTTGGGGACAAGCCCGGAAACGCTTCCCAACCTGACTGTGGTTCTAAGCCGTGTGAAGTTGGTGCCAAAGCCCCTAGTAACGCCAGTGCATCCCTCCCAAATGAGGCTGAGGGCATAGTGCACATATCCGACGACAGCGATGACCTCTCCAAGAAACTCAACCCTGAGGCGTTAATGAGAGGATTTTATGTTTTTGTTGGCCTGAGCATAATAGTCATGGCTTACATTGCTTGGAAAAGGTAGGTAGAAAATCATGTATCCTATTATCCTTAGTACTTCAGAAGTGTCTATTAATATTCAGAATGTTTCTCTCCTGCAGCTTCGGAAAGCGACCAACTCAGATTCACCGATATGGAGTTGTAGGAAATAGAGATGATTTGGAAATGGCTCCACTGGATTCAGATGATGGCGATGATGACGATACTACCCATTTCGATATCAGTAACCATCGACTGCAGACATGATCGGCTTTGTTTAAGGTTTTCTGGGAAGACCTGTCTTTAGTACACCAGTTCCAGCTTTTTCTCATGTTTCAAGAGAATTGCTTACAAGCTTGTTTTCAAGTCATTTCTTTAACAGAAAAAAATGTTTATTTTTAATTTGGTTGCTGAGAGCTTGATTTTCCAGTCTTGCATGTCTGTTATGTACCTGACATTTTAAGATGATAATGGAGCTGGTTTACAGCCCAATTGTGATTAATTACTAAGACTTCTAGCATTTGTTTAAGTTTGTTTCTTACATTGTTTATGTATATTAGTTGCATTTGCCTGTCAGCTCTTGTGAAAGTATGTTGGGACCAGTATGTAGGATAAAACCTAAATGGTAATCTTATGTGATAATAGAGTAGAAAGGAAACCGAAGTTTCTCTAAACACTCTCGTTATGACCATGTAGGGGAAAGGAAACATTGAGAATATTTTTCACTTCAATAAGGAATGAAGTAAATGCTTCTTGGTATATTTGTCTTAGCAATTGATTTATTGGTTTACATTATGCCAGTAACAGCTGCCTCGTGGCCCACAGTCTGCAATGTTTAACACAAACTACTTCAAAACCTTACTATAATTGAAAAACAAGGACAATATGGCCTAACAGTAAATCAGACTAATAAATTAAATGCAAATGAAGTGAAAGAGCCGAGTTTCATTTGTAATGTCAACTCCAATCCAAAATTGCAACATTTCAGCAACCCAAACAGCATGTGCCAGCAAGGCAGTTGTCTAACTTTCAAGCAGCTCAGGCTAGAACTAGTACTCTCACAATTTATCATGTGTAACAACTTCTACCGCAATCTACTTAATTAATACTAATCCAGGAGTACTCAGTACCCTGCGAAGGTCCAACAAAAATTCAACGTAAAAAAAGTCCTACTTTATGGATTATATGAGATTAAAACATCAATGGATGGAACCTCATCTTTTAGGCAAGAGAATTTGTGTGTAATTCTGAGAAAGAAGAACAAGCTTAGTAGACTGAAATGCATATTGGAGGTGGTATCCAGAAAATGCCTCACAAATTCCAAAACAATCCCTTGTTAATACTAGCACACATGGAATACCCATACAAGTTAAAATCACAAGTACATCACAATATCAGAGGCAGTTGCTGTAACTTCACTACATAAGTTAAGACTAGTGGTCTGATTCACTGGCTAAATAAAGATAAAAGATCATTATCAAAAGACAGAAATTGATTTTTGACAGAAATTGATAAAGCACAAACTTGACATAAGAAGCCAGTACAAAAACAAACACTTTCTTGATAACAGGCATTAAGTTACATGATATCCAGTTACAGAGTGAAAAAATATGGAATGACACAAAATTAATCAAAAAACGTTAGTACACATATCCATATCCTAGTAAGCAAAACTTCTTTCTACAGAAAAAGTGAGACTAAACGTAATTAATTTTAAAAGGGACAAAATGATAAAAAAGAAGTAACAGGAGAAATACTACCCTTACGAGCTCAACTTCCTAGTCACAGCAGAATAATCTGTATTGCTAATGGCAAACTTGAGTTGCTCCAATACTCTTCCTCAAACCTGTCATTACGACAAGGTCTCTCCATGGGGCCCATCTATCTAGCCATGATTGGTTGTGTCTGTATGAAAGAAAAAGATATCTTAAGAAAGGAGGAGAAAAAATAGACCAAAAGACCAGCCCACATCAGTCAGAAAAAACTCAGCAAACTGAATGAGAATAAGATGGGTGAGGAATAAAATTCAGGGACAGTGTTAAAAAAATATTCAAATGTCCTTAGATGAAATATGCTGAAAAATTAGCAGTCTCTGTTCAGTTTTTTTCCCACATAGAGGCTAGCAAGTACGGTTAAGACCTTAGTTCCCTTAAGAGGCAGGCTTGGACTGTAGAACAAGAACCTTAAAAAAAAGAACCATTAGTAGTATTAACTTATAAAAGAGTAAAGAAATTGCGCTATAAGTGAAAAAATAGCTCAAAAATTTTATAAGCTGAAGGCATTTATAGGATCACATTTATATTTGCATTTCCCCACTTAATCACAGCCACCACCCGAATCACAGCCCCCACCCGAGTCACAGCCCCCACCCGAGTCAAAGCCACCACCAGAATCGCATCCACTACTTGATTCAATGCCTCCACCCCCACTAGAATCAGCAGCCCCCCATGAATTGTTCCTTTCCCCAGAGTTATCACATCCCTGAGCAGAGTCATTTCCTGCAGAGGAATCCGCTTGACATGAGGGTCGATCATCAGTGAGGCTTCCACATGGATTGTTGACATCAACAGCATTCTCAGATGAGTTATTAATACCGGAAACCGTTGCATTAGCAACTGATTGATTGGTGGACATATAGTAGTAATCATCCGATGTACGATCTGATGAAGTTGATCCCAGGCAGCACCAAAAGTCTGCAGCAACAGCACATATGAAAGCATTTTGATTCAGTTAAAAACCAAGAGTAAGGAATGCAATGAAGCAAATACCAGAAGTACTATTCAAATCAGTTTAACAGGCTAACACTGAATTACGAATCCCCATGTAAAGCAACATTACACTGTTGGTGCCGTGTGGTGAAGAAAATAATCCAAACTACTCTTATTTGGATTAGACTAGAGGCAGAACCATTGTAATCTCCCTCAAAATGATGCCATGAATGATGCATCCCACATTAAGATAATTAAAAACCCTCCCCCCAAAGAAAAAAAAAATCAAACAAAAAAACCAAGGAGTGAAAAAAAAAACACAACAAAAACAAACAAACAAAACAAAAACAAACACATGCACTTTGCACACAGTGAAGCAATACACACATATTTCAAAAGTGATTTCCTCTGAATCTTTTTATTGCATGGCACTTTCTGACATGAAATAACCCACTTCAAATAATGCATGCAAATTTGTGCTCTATCTAAAAGTTGTGATAGTTCTTAGGGCATGACGATAATTTTGTGAAATGTTGGGTAACCATTACTGTAAAGCAGTCTAACCAATTCAAAGAAATAACTTACCTGCAGAGCTGGGGCTTGCAGCTTCCATGTCACTAAGAATAAAGTCTCGCAGGCGAATGTAGGCCTTCTCAAGACTGTCATTGACCAAGACCAGATGAAAGTTTCCAGGAACTTCGGCTGCAAGTATAAAACGAATAGAAAATAGTAGGTCAACGAAGATCGTTGAACCAAGTCGCAGATAGCACATACCGTAAGCCAGCTCAGAACGAGCTGTGGTCAGCCTCCTCTGTAAGCTGTCCTCTGTTTCAGTGTTGCGAGCCCGCAACCTCTTCTCCAGTTCTTCCATGGAGGGTGGTTTTACGAAAACGAAAAGGGGGTTCAGATCTGTCAGCTTGACCTGCTTGACTCCCTCCACTTCAATGTCAAGTACACAAACTTTGCCTTCTGCTTGAACAGCGTTAACTGCAGCTTTGCTACAAAACATTCAAAGTTAGAAATCAAACCAATGAAAACTTTCACATGAAAGCGACAGCAACTGAATTTTAAGATTGACATTAAAGGACTTGCTTACCTTGTTCCATACATGTTATTTGAAAATGTGGCACTTTCTATGAATTCACCCCGTTCAATGGCAGCTTTCATCTCCTCCAGTGTGGTGAAATGATAATGCTTGCCATTTTCTTCACCAGGGCGAGGTGATCGTGTTGTGTGAGACACACTGAATCCAAACTTGTCAGGGAATTCCTCAAACAGAAGGCGCAAGAGTGACGACTTTCCTGAACCAGATGGTCCAGCCAGAACGAGGGGACGCATTGAGTGCACCATGGTACCTGCAAGAAGATTTTGGCATGAAGTAAGCAAATTGGGATTAAAATACATCTAATTCCAAAATAAAAGTCAGAGCATTAATACACAATACACAGAATTGACATCATCATGATGACGGAGCAAACATAACCTCGACCAGCAAGGCAACACCGAAGTTGCACAAGCGTCAACAAATTCTTCAAACGTGATGGAAATGAGGAAAATTTACAAATGACGGTCAAGGCAGCACTGAATCGATTGTGGAAACATCTGACAACACGCCTAATGACTTGAAACGTCAGGGAAGGGCGTAGAATAGGCTTCCAGGGGTGTGAAGTGCGTTCAAATTCGTTGGTGCTTTCCTCGCTCTTGAAATTCAAGTGACACCCACCTGCCAAAGATGCAAACCCACGGCCGAACAGTCCACGCGCGAGGGAGACGGGCAAGACCCCCGTTTTCAATGTTTTCTACACACGTGCGTCGACGTGCGCCTTCTTCCTCGCTCTAGAACATCGATGAACAAAACAAACCACGTTCTCTGTTGTTGTTTTTTCTCCGGCTCTGACGTCACAAACCCTCAGCAGAAAGGGAGCCCTTTCAGAGCAGCCAACACATTTTTTTCTATTCCAAACTGAGGAGAATTTACAGGATTTTCTGCTTTACTGACATTGCTAAAAAGTGAAATCTATTTTGTTACTATAAAAAGTATCTTTTCGTTGAAAAGCAACCTAGCGCCTTCACTTTGATGTGTAGTTCAGTGCTGTCTAAAAGATAAGTTGGTTATTCCGAAAATAGGTTGAAAACCGCGACTTTCAAAGGAAGCCGGCTCATGACCTCCTGAGGGGAGGGGTGGGTGGGTAGGGTGGGTGTTGTGCTTAATTCAAATCCTGTTTTGTGGAGTGAATTTTTGACGATGCCCCCAATGCGCCAAAGGAACAAAATACAAATACAATTGTAGTTCAGATATGTTTAATTTATTGAATCACTATTTGCTTCATCATCCAGCTCAAACATACATAGTAGATCACGGATTATACAATAAGACGCTCCCCATACACGCACTCACTTACGCACTCACACACTCACACACACATGCATAATTTATGGCAATAAGATAGACCACACTTAATCTAACAAATTTCTATCGTATGAACGTAATCAGGAAATGGTTGTGCAGTATGAGCAAGAGCAAAGCAGTAAAAATTTTAAGCCCAAATGCGGCTTAGAAGGCCTTCAGCCGTATGGGCAAGAGGATATAAATCATTCTCCTTTGTACAATACAATTCCTGGGCAAGTTCCTGACACACTTGGGCACTAAAATTTCCTTAAACACTAATTTCGGTCATATTTACATTGTAATAAGTGCCCTCAATCCCTTTGCTCTGGATACCCGAGCTACTGTACATCAGGTACCACATACATGATATTGATTCTATAAATACAAAGGGAAAGTGTGACAGTATTTCAGCAAAATCAAAAAACACTTATAAACAATACTGCCGAGAAAATACGCTTGATAAGACACCCTGATCATGCTATTCCTCGTTTTCCTCTTTTTTGGTTCCTGACTGATAATTGGTATTTACAAGAGTATTTTGAAACAGGACATTCAATATTACTGATAGCAAAGTGAAGAAAAGGAAGAATTAATTTACGTCTCTTCGACAAAGGAGAAAAACATGAATTACTCTCAACCAGCTTAAATATGGGTTCTTTAAAATACAAAAGGCTTTTTGTAAGGCAAATGTTAGCAGTAGAAAAGATTTCACCCTTTCCTTCAATTTTTTCAAACTAAAGCAAATAAAAGATTATCACTATGTCAACCCACCATTTCACAGTATACTCCCATCCTTTGTGGTGTCTCCTTTTGTCATGACTAACAATACAAATAACTTAAAACGGTCCAATCAGTCTTGAAGGTACAGCAGGAGTTTTCACTTGCTTGTTACCTACAATAAGCAAGGAAACCACACAAATGTGATAAATAAAGTAACTTATTATTATTACTACGTATCTACATTTTTTCGTCTTTGTTTTGGAAACATCTCCGAAACTTATCAATTTAGCCAAAATTTCTTTTCAAGGAAGAGGATTGGGTGACGTTCCCTGAGATAATTTAGTCGAGGCAAAAGTGCCGTTGATGGCCTGGCATCATCCTTCGTGACTGTCGTGGGCCGTGGGGGTCGTGGGGGCCGTGTGCAACGTCTGGCGACTGTCCGTCGGTGTCTTACCCCTCTTGTAGGCGGACAGCGCGCGCCGAAGCCACGCAGCCACGCAGCCCGCCACTCTCACGCTGCCGACACCGCTGGCTCGGCGCTGGTGCTGTGCGCTGCTTGGCGGTGGTGGCGACGTCGGGGAGGCCGCTGGTGTCGAAGACGACGCAGGCGCCGCTGTCGACGTCGTCTCCGTCACCGAAGACGACGTCGACGCCGAGGCCGAGGCCGCTTCAGCCTCCCCTGGCGTCGACTCCTTCTTGAGCTCGACCACGGCGCCCTTGATGGCGGTCATGTCGTCCTCCACCATGTCCTCGTGGGACGTGCCCGAGAACTCGGAAAAGTTCCAGAGGTAGGAGCCCCTGTCGGGGGTCATGACGAGGTGGGGTGGCCGTCGGCTGGGCTTGCGCCGGAACAGCGCCTCGGCGGCGGCCTGCTTCTGGGGCTTGGGGCGCGGCGGCGGGGACTCGTACTTCTTGGGGGTGGTGACGGCCTGGAACAGACGAAGCGTTGGCTAAACAGAGTCAAGATGGCAAGGAGCCCTGCGAGCCAGGCGACCGCGTCCAGCACTTACCTGCAGCTTGGTGCGCTGCGCGGCCAGCCCGTTCTGCTGCTTGGCCTCCTCGTCCGTGAGGATGTACCGCGAGCCGTCTGGCCGACGACCGATCGTCTTGACGGCGCGCGTCGTCCGCGAGGACGTGGCCTCGGTGACGGCGGAGGCCGTGAAGCCTGCGGTCGTGGAGGCGTCCAACGCCGTGGTGCTGGCCTCCGTCGTCTCCACCGTGGTGGCGGCCGTGGTGGCGGCCGTGGTGGCGGCCGTAGTCACCTCTCTGCGACTCTCCACGATAACGATCTCGGGCCCGGGCACGATGGGCGTCTCCGTGGTGGCGTCGTCAGCGCCGCTGCTGCTGGGCGTCACGAAGGACGTGGGGTGCTCCGTGGTGGTGGCCTCGACGGTGGCCTTGAGGATGGCAGTGCCGAGCGGCGTGAGCTGCGCGACGTGGCGGTGCAGCACGCTGGCGCTGGCCTCGGCGTCGATGTCGCTCAGGTCGACGCGGTGGTTACTCAGCGCGTCGCCGGGGGCCACCGTCACGGCCTCGGCTTTGTCCTCGGCGTTGTCCTCGGACAGCTTCAGCGCGCGCGTCGTCCTGCTGCTGGCGCTCGCCGTCGTCGGCTTGGCCGTCGTGCTCTTCTTGGCGTCCGAGTCCACCGCCTTTTTGTTCTTGGACCACGTCGACGTGGTGGCGGTGAACACCTTGAAAGGAAAAACGGAAAGTG
Source organism: Thrips palmi (assembly GCF_012932325.1). NCBI lineage: Eukaryota > Metazoa > Arthropoda > Insecta > Thysanoptera > Thripidae > Thrips > Thrips palmi. The sequence goes on along the minus strand of NW_023144630.1, from coordinate 3,715,219 downwards.
AGACATTGGGCACAACTCGCTTGCGGGACTCGAACCCTCGACCGGATCGGTTCGTTACCTTTGAGTGTCCGGAGATGGTCTCGACGGCGAAGCCTCGCGGCGTGGCGCGGGAGGACTTGGTGACCTTGTCGGTGACGGGCGTGGGTGTCGTCTCAGAACCTGCAGAGGCGAGGGGTAACAGTTTCAACATCACGTCGCGAATGTCCGATTTCATTGTGACAGTGGTCTAGCCTCTAGTAGTAATGGTAATGGAGCGGTGGTCAGCCCGCCCGTCACCCTCGTCGGATGGGTTGCCTACCTGTGGACGCCAGGCGCTCGGCGGTGGGCGCCGCGGTGGTCGCCGCGCTGGTCTGGGCCTGGGACTGCGTGGCCTGCGTGGCCTGCGTGCTCCTGAAGCCGTGGGGCCTGGGCTTGGGCCAGCCGGGCGTGGGCCGGATGGAGAACCGCGGCCGCGTGTGCTGCGTGGACGAGGACGCCGACGGCGCGGGCGACGGCGTGGTGCTTGGCACGTCCATCCACTTGCGGAACGGGCTCAGGTCGTTGATGTTGACGTGCTTGTCGGCGTCCGTGGCCGTGGTGCCTGCACTGGTGGACGCCGCGGCCGTGGGGCTCGGCGTCGTGGCCTCGCCGTTGGCCGGGGTCTGCGGGGTCACGACGTACACCTGCAAAGAGACGGGGTTTGAACATCTGCGAGGACGATACTGCACTGGCCTCGGCGCTGGCGCCACTGGCCTACCTTCTCCCTGGTGAGCGGGGAGATGGACACCTGCAGCCGCTCCCAGGGCGCGCGGGTCTGCTCCGACCGGTGGTTGTCGGGCGTGGCGGCGGTGGACGCGGTGCTGCTGGGCCCGGGCACCACCAGGTTGTCCACCAGCGTCCAGCCGTTCTTCGTCTTGCGGTCGTCGCGGGTCGCGTTCTTCCGGACGTGGTGGATCTTGGCGGGCCGCTTGGTGGGCTCGGTGCCCTTGCGTCGCGGCGTCGACCTGGCCGTCGGCGCCGGCGTCGTGCTGGGCGTCGGGGACGCGGACAGCGGCGTCGTCGTCAGGTACTCCTTGGGGATGTTCTTGGACGGGTTGAGCTTGCCGTGGACGGAGGATGCCGACGACGAGGCTGACGAGGACGCCGAAGAGGAGGCGGAGGTGCCGACCGACGCCGTGGTGGACGTGAAGTTGAAGGTCACCACGCCGGGGTTGGCCTCCTGCGCCTCAGTGTCCCTCGTCGCCTTCAGGGAGGAGTACTCCTGAAGGAAGAAGAGATACAAGTTGCCATGAGAGGAGCTGCCAGGCGACAAATTTTATTCGAGAAGGAGCTAGTTAGAGTTGGCCAACTTCTCCCTCACCTGCGCGGTCCAGTTGTCGATGTTCTTCTGCAGGCGCAGGCGGTCCACCGAGTCCTCCTCGTTGCGCAGCAGGGTGCGCAGGTCCGTGGCCAGGATGTGCTGCAGGCCGGCGAAGGGGTCGGCCGCGCCGACGGCCTTGTCCTGCTGGGGGGCGGCGGAGTGCCACGGCGTGGGGCTCAGCTCGGCCACGACCACGGACTCCTGGGCCTGCGGCTGCTGGTGGTTGGCGGCGGCCGGTGGGTGCGGCACCTTCCTGGCCGTCTGCTGCACCAGGGCCTCCAGGCCGGAGGGCAGCGCGCCGGCGGACGGCGGCAGGCCTGGCGGCGGCGTGTACGAGATGACGCCCTCCGACTCGGCGCCGGCGCCCGACAGCTCGTCCGGCATCAGCTCGCTGTGCAACCGCACCTGGAACCGCACGGCGGTGAGACCACTCCGAGGAGTCCGTCTCCGTCGCACTCACGGGGCGCCCCGGAGGCGCGAGGAAGACAAAGCGACGAAACAACGAACAACGCTCAACATTTTTCAGCCTTCTCGCTTACCTGGCCGCTCTCCTTGTCGATGGTGTAGGGCACGATGATCTGGATCTGCTTTGTCTTCTTGGAGCCCTTGCCGGGGGCGGCGGGGGCGCCGGGCCCCGAAGGGGCGCTGGGGGCGGAGTACCCGCTGGCGCCGTTGGCGGTGACGGTGGCGGCGGCGGACGCGTCCCAGGCCGCGGTGGGCGGCGCGGCGGACGTGGACGGCCAGGACGAGGACGCCGCCGAGCTGGCGGTGGCGCCGTCCTCCAGCAGGCGGTAGTTGTTGGGGGCGGCGGTGGGCGACACCTTCTGGCTCTCGAAGTGCGCCAGCTCCTGCGCGTACGCGTGCGAGGTCTGCGAGTTGGCCGTGGCGGCGTCGTCGTGGTGCTGCTGCGCGGCGTACTGGTTGGCCTGGGCGGCGGCGGCAGCCAGCGCGGCGTAGTGGCGGCACGGCGGCAGGTTGTGGTGCTGGATGGCGGCGGAGGACGACGAGGCCGAGTCGGCCAGCCTGGGGGCGTGGTTGGGCTGGTTGTGCTCGCCCTGCAGGGGCAGGGAGCCGGCGTGGGTCTGGTGGACGTCGACGTGCTGGCTGTGCTGGCCGGCCTGGCTGGCCGAGCTGAGCGGCGTGGGCGCCACCACCTGGTACTGCGGGGCCACGAAGCCGTGCGGCACGGGCACGCTCTTGACGGGGATCTCGATGAGCGGCGACTGGATGAACGTCATGGGGTACTCGATGGAGGCGAGGTAGGACGCGATGGGCACGCTCTGCACCAGCTCCACGCCGCCGCCCTTGGCCGCGCTGTACGGCACGTGGTCGGGCACGGCGTTGACGGGCGGCACGTGGTGCTGCACGTGGTGCTGGGGGTGCTGGGGGTGCGCCGCCAGGTGCGGCACGTTGTGCTGCGCGTGCCCGGACACCTGGTGCTGCAGCGCGTGGTGGTGGTGCAGGGTGCCCTGGTGGAGCTGGTCCGGCGCGGCCTTCACCTCGCCCTCGCCGCCGAGGTCGTTGGTGCTAGGCTCGGCCTGCTCGGGCTCGGCGCGCTGCTCCTCGTTGATGGTGAACACCACCGAGTCGTGCTCCGGCGTGGGCGGCACCAGGTGGTCGCGCAGCCCGACGGGGCGCGCGGGCGGCTCGGGCGGCACTCGCGTGAAGTCCTCGGCCGGGAACACCGGCGGCAGGGGCCCCTTGTGCAGCGCGGGGAAGGGGATGGGCGCGTGCGCCAGGGGCACCGCGTCGGACGCCTGGCCCCACGCCTCTCCCGTCCCCGCGGCCGGCGGCCCGTAGCTGTCCTGCGGCGTGTTGCCGGCGTTGCTGTTGCCGGTGGCGTGCGCGCGCGACATGGGGATCCAGGGCACGTTGTTGCACGGGTTGCAGTCCGTGGTGCGGAGGTACGACTGCGGCATCAGTACGGGGTAGTTCTGCTGCTGCTGCTGGTAGCCGCCCTGGTTGCCATGGTAACCGCCGCCACCGCCGTGGTAGCCCTGCGCCTGGTGCTCAGTGCCACTGGCGTGCTGGTCCTGGCTCTGCGGGGGCTGCGGGGGCTGCTGTGGGGGCGGGGGCTTCTGCTCCATCAGCGCCACGGCCTCCGCGGTGTGCGGCATGGCGTCCGGGGGCGGCGCGAGGGGCGCGGAGTGCTGCCCGGGGGGCGGGGGCGGGGACAGCCCCACCATGGTGGGCGGCTGCGGGGGCGGCAGGGGCCCCTTGTTGCCGTGCGTCTTGGGGGGCCCCCCAGGGCCGCCGGGTCCGTCGTTGGGCCCCGCGTAGAACCACCGCGCGATGCGCTCCCCCAGGCTGAGCGAGGGGCTGCCCGGGGGCGCGGGGGCCATGGCGCCGGGAGGCCCTGGAGGCATGTTGCCACGCCGGCTGCGGACCACGCTTCCCGGCGGCCCCGGCGGCCCCGGCGGCCCTGCCGGACTGCGGGGCGGCGGCGGCGGCTCCAGGAACTCCTCCAGGTGGCGCTTGACGTGGCGGGACGGCCGCCCCGAGTGCCGGTTGTGGTTGTGGGCCTCGACGAGCACGGCCAGGCTCGCCGCCAGCGCCAGCAGCACGGCCACCTGGGCACAGAGACAGACAAGCACAGTCAGCACCTCGCCGTCAAACCGTCGAACCTCTCCGCCACACTGTTTTAGGATTCACCGCCACGCCGGGCGGTCATTTCGAAAAGTGTCTCTTCAAGCCTCCTTAAAAATATTTTTGAAAATAAGTTAGGGGGTACTCGCGCGCGAGCTGTTGGAGTTTCGTCGCCACAGCGTGACAGCCCAGCAGCGTTGCGGCGAGCTGGAATTTCACTCGATGGAGATATCGGGCAAATCCGACTAGACCGGCGGCTGTCCGGCGCTGCCCTGCGTGATGCAGAGCCTCGCCGTGTTCGGGAGCCCCCCCCCCTCCTTTTGCCGGATGGTGTCCGGTAGCTGCACATTCTTCTCAGCCAGAGGCAAGCCAGAGGCAAGCCAGAGGCCGCTGGAGGCGGGCATTCCAGGGCAAAAACCCCTCGAAGCGCTGCGCCGCGCGACGCTGTACGTCCAAGCCCGTACTGGCCGAACTGTCACTACTGTCGCTGAGTTTGGACCCTTCCTAGTTTCACTCCGTCACTCCGTCGGCCCTGGCACTGGAATTCGCCGCTCACTACACGGCCGGCTCAAATTTTCACAAAAGGAAAATCCGCCATCGAGAAAGTACCCGCGGAGAAAAGACCGCCACAGAGCAGGAGTACAGAGTTGAACCAACAAGACTCCAACAAACGAACAAACTCCAGCATGACAACAGAGGGCTCGCTCGCATCGCCGTGGTTCGTCTCGGAGGCCACGGATATGGCCCATTCGACAGGGGTGCCCTGCGTGTGCAGGGGCGCCGGAAGTGGGGTGCAGGGTGGGCAGGCTGCCCTCCCTGGGATTTGGCAGGGGGGGCATCGCCCCCCCTGGACTTTGGTGGGAAGCTGCGAAAATCGAGCCAGGCGGGCGGGCACCGGTCGCGCAAAGTATCTCCGCAGTGAGCGGCGAGACGCGGCGCGGCGGCCTCTTCCCCCTCCCCCTTGAATTGAATAATTTATATTAGTATTAGGGTCAGTTGGAGCAATTATAGGACACGGGGTAAAAATGGGACAGCATATTCCAAGGGGTACCCGACTCAAGATAATCATTGCGCGTCTAGTTGGAAACCAGTGAAATAATCAACATCATCCAATGAAATGACAATCATACTTGCGGGGATTCAATCACTTTTGACAATTTTTGCGAGACCACTGCTCCCAAACTATCAGCGGTCAAAGCCTTCCCGAGGCGGGGCATGAAAGAGTAGGGTCTTTAGGATAGTAAGGCGTCGAGGGAGGCCTTTGACCGCAACTAAATTGGATGCAGTGACCGCTCAAAGTCAGCAAAAACGATGATTTTTTGAAATTCTTTCACTTTTTGACCATTTTTGCGAGACCACTGCTCCTAAACTATCAGCGGTCAAAGCCTTCCCGAGGCGGGGCATGAAAGAGTAGGGTCTTTAGGATAGTAAGGCGTCGAGGGAGGCCTTTGACCGCAACTAAATTGGATGCAGTGACCGCTCAAAGTCAGCAAAAACGATGATTTTTTGAAATTCTTTCACTTTTTGACCATTTTTGCGAGACCACTGCTCCTAAACTATCAGCGGTCAAAGCCTTCCCGAGGCGGGGCCTGAAAGAGTAGGGTCTTAAGAATAGTAAGGCGTCGAGGGAGGCCTTTGACCGCAACTAAATTGGATGTAGTGACAGTTCAAAGTCAGCAAAAACGGTGATTTTCTGAAATTCATTCACTTTTTGACCATTTTTGCGAGACCACTGCTCCCAAACTATCAGCGGTCAAAGCCTTCCCGAGGCGGGGCATGAAAGAGTAGGGTCTTTAGGATAGTAAGGCGTCGAGGGAGGCCTTTGACCGCAACTAAATTGGATGCAGTGACCGCTCAAAGTTAGCAAAAACGATGATTTTTTGAAATTCTTTCACTTTTTGACCATTTTTGCGAGACCACTGCTCCTAAACTATCAGCGGTCAAAGCCTTCCCGAGGCGGGGCATGAAAGAGTAGGGTCTTTAGGATAGTAAGGCGTCGAGGGAGGCCTTTGACCGCAACTAAATTGGATGCAGTGACCGCTCAAAGTCAGCAAAAACGATGATTTTTTGAAATTCTTTCACTTTTTGACCATTTTTGCGAGACCACTGCTCCTAAACTATCAGCGGTCAAAGCCTTCCCGAGGCGGGGCCTGAAAGAGTAGGGTCTTAAGAATAGTAAGGCGTCGAGGGAGGCCTTTGACCGCAACTAAATTGGATGCAGTGACAGTTCAAAGTCAGCAAAAACGGTGATTTTCTGAAATTCATTCACTTTTTGACCATTTTTGCGAAACCACTGCTCCCAAACTATCAGCGGTCAAAGCCTTCCCGAGGCGGGGCATGAAAGAGTAGGGTCTTTAGGATAGTAAGGCGTCGAGGGAGGCCTTTGACCGCAACTAAATTGGATGCAGTGACCGCTCAAAGTCAGCAAAAACGATGATTGTCTGAAATTCATTCACTTTTTGACCATTTTTGCGAGACCACTGCTCCTAAACTATCAGCGGTCAAAGCCTTCCCGAGGCGGTGCATGAAAGAGTAGGGTCTTTTTAAGCACCTTTTTTGGTGGGGGAGGGGGGTAATTAGGAACGTAGGATTTAAAATTGTTTGCCCCCCCTGAGGAAATACACTTCCGGCGCCCCTGTGCGTGTGCACACACACAGACTCACACACACACACTCGGAGTCAGGTGCAACGCCTTGAATGGCGCATCCATGGAGCATTGCGCTGTCGGCGGTCGACAACTGAACCCTGTCCCTTCTCACTCTCTCTCTCTCTCTCTCTCTCTCTCTCTCTCTCTCTCTCTCTCTCTCTCTCTCTCTCTCTCTCTCTCTCTCTCTCTCTCTCTCTGCGTCGCAAGCGCCCGGCTCCGGCGTTTGGGTCCCCATTCCGCGGCCCGCCATCAAGATGCAGAGGGAGGGACGATGACTGTTACACCAATTTCGGCGCGCGCACGTTTTGTCGCGGCGACGTGTGCGTGAGCGCGGCCGCCCGCCGGAACGTGCGCGTGTGTAGGTGTGCGTAGGTGTGTGTAGGTGCGCGCGCCCTGACCCTCAAGCCCGCGGTAGCGCCTGTGTCCTATACCTCTTATCTTTGCCCGGCGGCCTGAAGGCCCTGTAGGCCCTGCTGGTGTAGGCCCCGCCGCCGTTGTGGGTAACTTTCCTTTCCTTTTCTCTGCGTCCTCCTCGTCGCCTCCCTCCCCCCTCCCCCTCCCCCTCGCGGCATCTTCTTTTCCCTTCGCCGACCCCGCCGCGGAAAAAGCAGAAAAGCGCGCGAGTGCGTGGGAGGATCCGGCCCCGCGATATGTCGTTGCGGGGCGGGGCGGGGCGGGGCCTGTCGGCGAGGCCCAGAGAGGCGCCCGGGTAACAAGCTCGGTAAGCGTTGCGAGAAAGACCGGGGATTCACAAACAAAAACCAACAAAGGCAACAGAAAAATAATTTATACCGGTACAAAAAAAAATTACAATTTTAAAATTTTTTGAAAAAAAAAAAAAAATTGTTAGTTACTAGAAAGAGTCATTGTATCCTTGTCCTTTACTATCTCGTTTTTTCAGTGTCAGTATAGATGTACTTCAATGCTCTCTAAATTGTTAATTTCGAAATTTAACACTAACACTCATTTTGCCCGAAACAAAAAAAAAGTACGCCACGTGTTTTGAACGAAAACGCGGACGCAAAACGTGGCACACATTTTAGTCGCGAGTTTTATTCATTAGCGAAAACGCTCTGCCGACGAAGTGGCACATAAAAGGTCTCCCGGAGTCAGTCCTGGGGCTCGGAGTGGACAGGCGCAACATCCTTGAACGGAACCTGATGCCGCGCCGCAGCCGCCGCAGCCTAGGCGCGTCCGCGTCGGTCAGGCCTGGCCAGGTCCCCTCCCCGTTCCCTCTTCTCGTCTCGTGCGATCGGCGGCGACCGGCGGCGACTAGCGGCGACCGACGGTGAAAGTGGATGTGGAAGTGTCGCGACGGGCAGCGGACGGCGGCGAGGCAACCCCACACGTCTCGGTGGTCTGTCGGCCGGCCCGCCGCCGTCTCTCTCGCACTCGTGGCGTGTGCCGTGGGGGCGCGAGAGAGACGCAGTGCGGGCGGCGGACTGGCCTCGCGGGGGTCCCGGCCCGCCTCGGGGACCGCCTCGGGGACCGCCCCGGGCACGGGACGGGACACACCCCGAGCAAGATCGGCAAAGCAGCTCGAGGCCTGCAGGCACCACCTATCGCTCAGTTTCATCCAAAGTAGCAAGCAGCCCGCCCAGCGCGGAACACCGCCAAAGTTGGGGCACACACACACATAACACTCACTCACTCACTCACTCACTCACTCACCACACACACACACACACACACACACACACACACACACACACACACACACACACACACACGGACGGGCATTTTCAATCACACGCACGCACACACACGCGCGTGGCAAACGCACCGAGAGCCATTGGCTGGGCAATCTGCTTGGCGATCTAAACGGCTATCTCTGTCAGATAGAGAACAGAGAGCGCTGCGCTGCAGACCATGTGACGCCGCGGTATCACTCGGCCCAGCCTCAGTCAATGGGCTGTAAAGTTCGGAGTGGCCTAGGCAAGCAGCACGGTAGCGCGCGTAGCGCGGCGTCGGCCGAGCCAAGTGCTTTGTTGGGGAGGTTTTGGTTCAATCAGGTGAGTCAGGACCTAACTTTCTTGGTTCAAGAAACGGCTCCTGGCGGTGTAGTGTGTAGTGCAGTGGAGCCAGCCAGCTGAGTGGCTAACCTGCCTGAAAGCCATCGCTGATCCAACGTGTTGAGTCATTGAACTCAGCAGGTGCCTTGGCGGCGAGCCTAGCCGCTGGTAGCCAAGTCGCCCCAGGCCCTGCGGCCCCAGCCCCCAGCCTCGTCGAGGAAACGAAACGAAACGGACGCACTTTAGCAGATCGGCGCGCACCGACGACGAGATTCGAAGCCCTGGAGTCCAGCCTGGAGTCCAGGGCCTGGAGTCCAGAGCCCGGACCGCCAGCAAACCTTTCACTGGACAGCCGAGCGAGTTACGTTAAATCGGAATGCCCCGTCGGGGCGCCGGGCGCCGCTTCGTGTGTCTCTGGGCCAGACAGTCTTTAGTTTGGGAGACGCTGAAAGTGGAGGCTGGGCCAAGTTTATGGCCCGACTAGGGGCCGGCCGGGCTGCCCGATCGGAGCCCCACTTCCCTTAAGGTCGGGGCACCAATCCTTTGTCCAGCCCGCCATACGGCCCTAGCTCACTCTCTCTCCAAACCATTTTTTTTTGCACGCGGATCCTATATTTTTGTTTTTTCAAGCGTGGTCGGAATCACTATAAATATGCAGTTGAAGCCTCTGCCTCTGTGACGCGACATTCATTATAGGGCGCACGGAAAGTGAACACACAGACACAGACACACACACACACACACACACAGACACACACACACGTACGTACCATCAATTACCCATTTGCGAAAATTCGACCGCGTAAAGCGGTGCAAAGTCGCTCCAATAAATAAATTACAAATGGCCCCCACAAAGCGAATGATGAATGATGCATAATCGTGAGCCGATTGCAGGTTGTCGTTTAATTAATCGACCGGTCGGGGAGGGCCCCCACTTAGACCAGCGCAGCAGGTCGCTCTGCGTCTCCCCCCCCCCTCTCTCTCTCTCACTCTCGGGGCGTGCCGACAGGCCGACAGGGGTGCGAGAGAGACAGAGCAAGGGGCGAAGATCACACCTAATTAACTTTCCCTGCATTTTGTCCGACCAATAAAAATGCGACGAATCACACTTCGTTTCCACGATCCGCGAGTAAAGCCCCGTCGAGTTCCGACTGTGCTGCCTAAGCAGCAGCAAACGAAAGAAATGGTAAAAGGGGCGACGGAGGCGTTTTCTTGATTTCATTAAGGGACGAAAAAAAAAGGACTTTCTGTGCGGCTGCCGCTTGCTGCCGCGCAGATTCTCAGGTCTAACTCTAACCACCGGACAATTACACACCAGTGTCTTTTTGCAGTACTTTGAGGCCCCGGGCACGAAGAGAGGATGTGCTATGCAGTGGTCTCGCGCATGCCCCCTCCCCCCTCTCTCTCTCGCTGCTGGCGCCCCCTCGTGCCAGCACGACTCAACCGATAAATTACTTTTTATAGGTGTCAGACCGCGCACGATACATCTTTATTTTAACAGACACTTGTGTGCAGCGGAGGTGGCTGTGGCGGTGGCCGTGCACCACGGGGACCGCGGGCCTCCACAAAGGTAACTGACCCCTGGCCGACTCCTCGGCGGGGTGCTAAAGGTCAGCCTCCGGGTCCGGAACTCCAGTCCCACCACCGCGCGCCGCTCGGCGCCGCTCTTCCCGCGGCGTCCGTGAATGCGGGCCGAAATGGATTATCGCGTCGACCGCAACGAGGGGCTGGAAGGCGACCGAAAGGCCCACCCCGCCGCAGCGACCCGCTCAACTACCGCGCCTTTTTACGCGACACACTGCGCTTCGACTGCGTCGCGATGGACTTCCCTTCACCCAGCCGCCCTCCTGCAACGACGCGAAAACCACGCCGAAACCGTTCCACTCCTTTCTCGTTGTTTTCGTTTTGCGTATGAGTTGCCAGCGCGTGTCTTGCTTCCTGGAATCCCTGGAATTTCGCACTGCTGGAGGGCATCTGCTTGTTAACCTGGAGAAAGCCCCCCCTGCGTGACGTCCCGACGCGGACGGGGATCCTCCGGGTTCGGAAAGAGCACCCCCTCCCCTTGACACACACACACACACACACAAAACACACACACACACACACAAACACACACACACACACACACACACCGAACGCACGCACGCGCGACGACAAGCTCCCGATACCGGAATTGCACGTCGTTTTCGCTCCAGCCGGCTGGATTTCAATTTTTGCCGTCCGTTCCCAGTCTGTCCTATTCGCTACTGGCCCTTAGATTTACTGACCCGGCCGTGGAGCGACCGGGAGCTTCGGAAGGAAGGTCGTAACTCAGTAATGGGCGTGCTTTGCGCGGGGCGCGCGAGGTGGGCGAGGAAGGGAAGCAAGCCTCGGGATTTATGGTGCAAAGCAGCGCCGCGCAGCGGATTTGCCAGAAGACCGGTGGAGGCGGCCAAAAATCTCGGACGCGTTTTGAGCTCCAGAGTCGCTAAATGGGACTCGAACCGGACGTGTGACCCCACCAATGGATGGCTCTCCGAACGAGGAATCCATTGGTGGGGTCACTCGCTGTGTTCGAGTCCCATTTAGCGACTCTGGAGCTCAAAACGCGTCTGGAGTTTCGGCCGCGGAAGTCGTCGGAGTCTCCATCAGGGGGCGCCACCGACGCCGCCACCGACGCCTACACTGGCCAAGTCGGCAAAGCCACCGTCTGGCCGTCACCGCGGCCCCGCCTGGCCCCGCCTGGCCCCGTCCATCCGAGGACACATTAATTTCACATTTTACTTTCAAGGCGACTTCATTTCCTCCGGAACCAGCGAGACGCCACCTCAAGGCGGGGCGGGGCGGGGCGGGCAATGCAGAGTGCAAAGCGAGACCCCCCACTCCTCAGACTGCCTGTGGAAGGAGAGCATCATCTCGGGGATCCGAGGAAGAGAGGAATGGAGATGTGGAGTCACTGGCGGGCGATCGCAGTGCGCCGTAATCGCCATTAAGTTTAATCCCCCCGGGATGAAGTGCGCGGGCCGGCGCAGCCCGCGAGTCGTGCCAAAAGCACTCACTGCCCCCCCCCCCCACACACACACAGTGCGTGAGTGAGTTGCACTCACCCGGGCTGACATCAGGAAGGACATCATCGACTAGCAGAGGCGGCCGATCAAATCAGCAATTTTTTTTAAAAAGCACCAACCTGTCAACAAAGGGAGAGCAAATGTTACGAGGACTGAAACTAAAATCACTGCAGAAACAGGGGGTTTGCGGCTGACGCCACACCGCGAGACGTCTGTGCGCCGCTGGGCCTCACAGTGGCCCCCTGGTTGGACGACCTAACCCACCGGGCGAGAAAAAGTGGTGAAATTCGGTGGGCGTGCCGGGCGTGGGGCAGACGGACATTAGACGTCCCTAGCAGTGCCGGGCCCTAGCAGTCTCTAGATTCGCACGGTCGACGCGCAGCGCGCCAGAAGACCGGTGCAGGCGGTCAAAGTCCCCGACGCGTTTTGAGCTGCAGAGTCGCCAAATGGGACTCGAACCGAACGTGTGACCCCACCAATGGATTGCCCTCCGAACGAGGTGTCCCAGTAAACAAGAAGCCAAAGTCCGGAGGCTGGCGTGCGAAGTCAAGGTCATTCCCTGGGGGTGCGTGACCTTGCGAAGCTTCTCTTTCTCTCTCCGTCTCTGTCTCGGTCCGCGACTTCGGCTCCGAGCCGAGCAACAACCGGTGCCTGTCGACCAGTACCATTTATGATAGTGGGTCCCTCAGGGATATGCCCGTGCACTTTCTCTAAGTGCGCGCCGACTCTGTGTGAGTGTGTGCGCGTGCTTGTGTGTGTGTGTGTTCCGCACTCTTTCAAGCCCGCATGCAAATGACATTTATTAAACGCATTCCAGCGACAGTCTCTCTGTCTCACTCGCACTTAAGGCGTGTGCCATCGCGACGCGAGCGGGCGCGAAAATTTATGCGCGTTTGTCTATTGATAAGACAGTAAAAAGCTTAGAAAGGAGCGTCTTCTTTTGTTTCCTCATCTTTTTTTATCTGACCGCAAAGGTCCGCTGCACTGTGCAAGACTCTCTATACGAGCGCCTTGAAATTTTGTGGCAAACGCACGGCGGTGGCCAGAGAGAGAGAGAGAGAGAGAGAGAGAGAGAGAGAGAGAGAGAGAGAGAGAGAGAGAGAGAGAGAGAGAGAGAGGGGGGGGGGAACAGCCGGACACTCACGACACGACGATTTCTGGAGACACGCAATAAGCTGCCGCACACACACACACACTCACACACACGTTGAAAAGTGTTGACACGGTTTCTCTAAAAGGCGAAAAATTTCACTCATCGTGCGTCCCCTGCGGAGCGGTGTGAGCTCGTGGGATTGACTCAATAAAGCTGGCCAGCGGGTGAAAAGTGAGTCTGTTAGTCTCTCTCTCTCCTCCTGTTGCTGTCGGTACCCGATTCAAATGAGTAGGCGACGGCTATCTGGTCAGGAAGCGGGCGGCATTCCCAGCAGGACTTGCCCATGGACTTGCCAGCAGCCAGGACCGCGGCCCGGCAGAACGGGAGCCAAATTACAGTGTTATTGGCTAAGTGGCAGGTGTTACGTATCCGGCGGGGTCGCTGACACGTCGGACTAACTGGGGCCGATTATTTGGTTTTCGTCGTGTGTGTGTGTGAGTGTGTGAGTGTGTGTGTGTGTATTCGTATGTGTGTATTCGTATGTGTGAGAGAGTATCGCCTGTCAATGAATCGAAGTGTCGGGTTAATGCGCGAGCGCGCTCACGCACACAGACACCACGTGCCGAAAGGCAGTCGGACTGTTACACAGACGGACGAGGCCACACACACACACACACACACAGAGGCACAACCGCAAGTTTGCTTAGAGCTCCTATTTGACTTTCTACCGCAGACTGATCCGTTTATCCGGGCGGGCTTGGACCGCCCTGTTCGTAGTCCCCCCCCTCCCCCTCCTCCTCGTCCTCACATGACGTTCGCGCCGACAACTGGACGACGTAAAAGCGAAGGGGACTGTTGGTGAAATAAAAAAGCTCGTGACACACTCCTGACACTTGGCTCGGCTTTAAAGAGAGGCGTTCGCGTGGCGCGGAGCGGGTTTCCCGGCGACAGTGTAGGTGTCGTAGGAAGCGGGGTGCATCGCTCGAGCCTGAAGGCTCCAGCAGCAGTGTCTCACAGCGCGGTGTCTCACAGCGCGGTGTCTCACAGCGGCCCGCTCTCAGCCACAACAATGGACCGAGAACGGAACAATGCCCCTGGCCGCCCCTGGCCCTGACTCGCACTTGACTCGGCTTGGACCCTTGCCATGGTTACCGACTGACACATCTCGCTACCGTGCTCGCGCGGGTTGCGGGTTCGACACCCGGTAGCGCCCATCGGTTACTCTAAGTAGCCTCTGTTGTTTCTGTTTACCGGGCCAGGCTCTTTTATTAGCTCGAGATGTGCACTGCTCGAAATGCACTTTTTCTCTTAGGGACGCAGTTCGATGAGACTCCTCGGTCTACACTCCAAAAATATGACTTCTTGCATCAAAAAAATCAAATTTTCTTGTTTTTTTTTTTTAAATTTTATTTAGCGAAGTTTTTTTGTAAGCAGACAATTTTCTCGTGTTCAGACTTTTTTTTCTTACAAAAAACAAAAAAAATCAAGAAACCATTTTTTGGGGGGTGTAGGAGCATCATTTTTCAAAAAGACGGCTCGAATTTTGTGCTCCAGGCTGCCTGGGGCTGCTAAGGGCTGCCTGGGCCCCGAAGGCTGCTCCTAGAAAGTCCGTGGGGCTTCCCTGGGTCACCGCTGGGTCACCCCGCCTTGCACGACGACGGCGGCTGCTTGCAAAGAGCGCTTCCGTCGCTCTTCGTCTCTCTCGCACTCATGGGGCGTGCCGGCGGGGTGCGAGAGAGACGGGGCTGTCCGTAGTCAGATCGCGTTAGTCTTGGTGACGCTCGCTCGGGTGACACGGTGACTCGGCGTGCAGTTTACGTCATGTCCGGAAAAACGCGGCACAGTCCGAGCCGAATCCCCGACTCGCTGGCTCCTAAAGTTCACTCGCCGACACCCAGGATTTTCGAAAAAACAAAAGAAAAAAACAAAGAAGGATGGACGAGCAGTTTCACGAACTTTGAATTTGAATTTACATATGTTTTTTCTTGACTCTTGGACTTTTTAAAAAATTCTCTCACTGACACCCGATTTGAAAAAAAAACCACCTCTTCTCTAGGACGAAAATTTGCGAAAACTGTTTTTTGCAGTGTGCGGCAGTGTCTGGGAGGTACAAGATGCAGGTGTGGCTAGTGATGAGCTCGCCTCGGTGCGAATCAATTCGAACGGCGGTGGCGCAATCCCTCTGGAAAGGGGAGGGGGGGGGGTCCCTGCACGTCCTGTGGTGGCGTGCCTGCCACTGCACTGTCCAATGAGATTTCTTCCCTCCCGCGGTCATCGCCACGTCTGCATGCCCGCTGTCGTAATGAAACGGAGAAGCTCAATTTGCACAAGCGCGAAGCAATGCGCAAAGAAAAACGCCCGAAAAGCCTAGTTTGAAAGAAAAGAAAATCGTTTTGATCTTACAGGGACGAGGAGGGCAGGGTTTTTCGCGCGCTCACTTCCAGGGCCGTCCGTCGCTCTGTCTCTCTCGCACTCGCCCTGGGACGCGGGCCGCGAGTGGGAGAGAGACAGAGCGAGAGAGAGAGGCGTGGCGGAGGGCCGTCCGCCAGATTAACTGCAATTGCGGGGAAAGTGATCATTCTCTCCCGGCACCGCATGAGTCGATCCAGGATTCACACATTTATTTCTTTCGCTTTTTTTTTCGCGATTCGTTTTACGCGGCGGAACTTGGATTTCGTTCTAGGAGTCTGCAGCATCTGTCTGGTTTGAAATTTTGAATCATGACCGAAGATGAGACCCTCGACTGCCGAGCGTGTCAGCAGTCGAGGACGTATGACTCGCTACGCTCGCTGGGGGGCTCCGCCCCCAGACCTCCCCGTGCGGGCACTTCGGGCCGTATTTTAGTCTCCTGAAATTCTTAGGTTGTGCGGGGGAAAGACTGGCTTTTCCTTTTTCTTTCGGAAGAGAATGGCCCGTCATTTCTTTCAGCTGCAATACGCTTGGGACGTGCGGCTCACACACACAGCCGCACACCGGTACACGCACCCGCCGGCGGAACGTGACACACACACACACACACACACACACACACACACACACACACACACACACACACACACATGCCGAGTCAGACCCCACGTGTCTCACCTTTCGCCCGGCACGTCTCTAGAGGTGCGAGTGATGTCTGGAGGAGGTGACCGCGCGGGCTAAGACGTCGTCGTGATTAGACACGACAAACGGTCCCCCCTCCCCACCCCCTCTCTCTCTCTCTCTCTCTCAGTCGTCACCTGAACTGCTGGTTCAGACGATTTAACAAAGAATTTTTGACACCGAGTCATGAAAAAAAAACTTTTGCCAAAGTTTAATTTTTTAGGCGTTTTTTGCTGCTTTTTTTAGAGTGCATGCGGTGCACCTCTTCTGCATGGGGTTATGGACCGGCGTGCATTTCCCTTTCGACAGGTGTGCTTGTTTTGACAACCGCTTTTGGAAAGCTCATCTCGCTGCCGCTAATCGGTCGGTCACGCCCCCCCCCCCCTTTTCTCTATCTCTCCCTCTCTCCCCGTGGCACCTGCCGAATCCTCGAGGGCCACCGGCATGGCAGTGCCGACCCCTGACCCCTCCCAACGTGGGGCCTTCGCGGGGGGGGGGGGGGGGTTAAGATCCGCCGGCTCGCGAGGCCCGGCCACAGCTTCCGAAGAGGGCAGAGGATCGAGCAGTGTGGCGGGACTTCGGGAACTAGTCGGAGAGTGAGGAGCGAGTCGGGAGGGAGCTTTTAATTTGATTTCCGGACCGGGGAAACGGGAAAGAGGAAAAGGGGGGGACAGGTTAGACGGGAGAAGCTGCTAACAGTGAGAATTAGCCGGGCGGCCGGCCCACGTGTCTCTGGACTGGAGTCTGACTGGAGTCTGACCGGAGTCTGGACTAGAGAAAGGGGGGAGAGCAGCATGTCAACCTCCTGCACACCGAACAGGGCATTAGCT
The DNA here is from genome assembly GCF_012932325.1 of Thrips palmi. Classification (NCBI taxonomy): domain Eukaryota; kingdom Metazoa; phylum Arthropoda; class Insecta; order Thysanoptera; family Thripidae; genus Thrips; species Thrips palmi. Next base: position 3,698,575 of record NW_023144630.1, on the reverse strand, counting down.
CCGTCGGTGTGTATCGACCTCGTCGGGCGCCCCCAAGGGCCCTAGGGCCCGAAGGGGTGCGAGAGGGACTCTCCAGCTCGTTGGGCCAGCGAGACATAGCATGCATGTGCACCGACTTCACACCACAGGCATCTGGGTGGGAAGCACCCGTCGCCTCTCGTGCACTGACATGCGCTGGCCGAGCCGACCCGCCAGCAGAGTGCCACTGTGCCACCGTGCCGCCGTGCCGCCGCGCTGAGTCACTGCAGGTGGTCCACGACATGGATCTCCCTCCCTCCGCGCGGCGGCACTGCTAAAAGACGCGGCGCCAGAAGACCGTCGGAGGCGGTCAAAACTCTCGACGTGTTTCAAGCTCCAGAGTCGCTGAACAGGACTCGACCCCACCAATGCAATGCTCTTCGGACGAGGAATCTATCGGTGGGGTGGGGTCACACGTTTAGTTCGAATCCTGTTCAGCGACTCTGGCACTCGAAACGCGTCTAGAAATTTGGCCGCCTGCACCGGCCTTCAGGCAAAGCCACAGCGGCTGGAGCGCCTGACGAGCTCGGGGTAGGCCGCCACGCCACACACCCGAGCGCCGCCAACCAGGCGGAGGCCTACCCGCCGGGCGCTCGGCCAGAACCAGGCTTCCTCTGCCGACCGGGAGAGCTTCGGGGGGAACGCATACAACACTCTCACACATACATCAGCCCCCCCCCCCACACACACACACACGATACGACTTAGGCAGTCGGGTCATGCACTTGGTAACAATAAGTAAGCGCATGCGGCACGTCCAATATATGCACGCGACACGGCGCAATAAACTTGCATGAGGACGTTTGATCGCGCGTGCACACACACACACACACACAAGCCTTGCAGTGTACTTGCAGGAGGCCTTCCTCGCTGCTCATGTTTGTGTGGGTGGGGACCGGCTTTCACTCTGTACCTGCAACGTCCTGCGCGTCCTGCTCGTCCTGCTGGGCGGCCCGCGCTGTGTCAATACGTACTAGTTGCAGCCCTGGAGGCCCTCGGCTGTTTTTTGGTCGGGGCGTGGATCTTTCACAAAGGGAGGAATGGCGAAAATTGGCCGGGTAAACGGGATTCACCCGTCAGTGCAGACTGCAGACCGTTTTATGATAATTCGAATAACTCGTTATATCATGGAGCGCCGTACAAGGGACGGCGGAGGAAAGCTGAACTGCCCCGCCGCCGCGGAGCTAAGTCTAGAAATTCCTTTAAGACGCGGCAAAAGAGCGGCACTTTTAATTTTTCTTTTTGCAGCGGGGTCAGTGCCGGTGGCATTCTCACGACGCGATCATCTCGGACAGCCGAGCCGAGCCGAGCCGAGCATAGCCGAGCCGAACCGAGCCCAGTCAAATTGGCCCCTCAAAGCCAGCTGGCTCGATGCACTCATCGGGGCGTGGCACGCGCGTGCGAAACCGAAAGTGAATCTGAATAACACCCCGACCGGGAGTGAACCTGAATAAACTGGCGGCGAGCAAACAACAGTATACTTCTCCTTTTGTCCGTCGGTGCTGGCCGCGGTCGGCAGTCGGAATGAGCGGGAATAAGCGAGAATGAGTGAGCGAGAGAGAGAGAGAGAGACGGCCCGCCAAGTAGTGGGAAATGGGCTAAATCGTGAGAACGCCGCGCCTCTCCGGGCGCCACCACCGCTAAGTCGTTTGCTCGGAAAGGGAAAGGATAAGGCTGCAAGAGGAGGGGGGGGGGAGCTTCATAGACAATCCGCAGTAGTAGTTAGGCACCACGGCGCATTAACGCACGCCGGAGGGAAGGGGGGGGAGGTGTCTGCGCGACAGGATAGGCCGATACGGTCACTTCCTAATCCCGGCAGCACGCCGGGAAAAGGCACGAGCATTTAAATGACTCTCGCCCCGACTTTCGGTGGGGACCTTTTTTGTCCCCTGCCAAGGCTGAACCAGACGCTCCTGGTACTGAGGGGATCCAAAATGGCGACCGGTCAGAATGGCCTATCTTACTACTCGTCGAATACACCCACGGAAAAGATGTTTCATGCTGGAAAATGGAAAACGTCAGGTTCATCGTCGGGCAGACCTCGTCCTACCCCGCGTTGAGGTCCCCGGCCGGACGAAGCAGTCAGTTTACAGTGAGCGAGGTAGATGATGAAGCGGTGTCCGACAACGGAGTACAAGGTGGCAGCAAGCTGCAGCCAAGAGCCGTTCCAACCTTTCGGCGGCTTAACGCGCCTGCCTGTAACGCTGCCATGAGCCGATTTTATCGCGATCGTTTCCCTCAGCGACCAGCGCGCTGACAGACAGATAGACAGATAGACAGACAGACAGAAGGCCGGCCAGGCAGTGGTCGAATAGGCAGGCTGAGATTGGTGACATTGGTGCATCGGGGGAATTAGCGCCCACTGACGTGGCGGCGACGCAACACCGTCTCAAACAGCAGTCGAAAAACGACCACCCGGTCAATCGTCAGTGTCCGTTTGTTTTGCCCGGATGTCGTTGGCGTCGGCAGACAGGCAGACAGACAGACAGGCAGACTGACAGGCAGGATTGACAACTCGTCACGTCGTTTGGCTTTTTCCTCTTCACAGCGGCAGTCATTACCCCATCAGAACTACGATATGTTTTTTGCCACACACACACACACACACAGAGGCAGAAAAGCAGGGATACGTCGTCATTTCCCTGCGTGCGGGGAGAAAGCGCCATATGTTTTCATCATGTTTGCTCGACAATTTTTTTTTGTCTCGACGCGGCCGTCTAGTGCGTCGCCGTGGCGTCGCCCTCCAGACGTCACCGTCCGGGGTAATTTGCCGCGAACCTGTTCCGTCTCTAGCGCGCCGTCTCTGTCGCCCTCACGGGCCGGGCCGGCGGGCCGGCGGGGGCGCGAGAGAGACGGAGAGAGAGACGCGGCCGGACGTGGGCCCAAAGCACCGCGTCACAGGCAGGAGAGGGAGAACCATGCAGACTTGGCGCCTGTCCCGCTCGTCAACGGCGCCGGTTCAACCAACAATCTTGCCTTTTGCACTACCAGTGACATCACACCGGGGGACAATTTTGCCCCAGCTCACCGAACTTGTGACCCCACCAATGGATTCCTCGTGTGGAGAGCAACCCATTGGTGGGGTCACACGTCCGTTTCGAGTCCCATTTAGCGACTCTGGAGCTCAAAACGCGCCTGGAGTTTTGTCCGCCTCTACTGTGCGACGGCCCTCTTCCGGTTCGTCTCGTACTTTGTTGTCGTCTTTGTTGTGGTCTGGTGCTACCACCCAACAGGCCAGCCAGAGGCGGCCGCTGGCACGTACCTGTAGGCTGAGAGTCGTTCGCGTCGCTCTGTCTCTCTCGCACTTGTACGTAGCGGCCCGTGAGTGCGCGAGGGACAGAGTGAGTTTGCAGCGCGATGCTCGGCACACAGTGTCAAGTGCATGGGAACGGCTTAGCCTCACCATTGACCGCCACGAGCCCCCCCCCCCCCCACTGCGCACTGCTTCGCACACGCCTTCGCTGCGCTCGGGCCGCTACCGAGCTGCTACTGCTGCCACACTACTCCAGGGTGAAACGTTTTCAAAGGTTTCGGTGATCTGAAGGGTGTCGTGCGTTTTCATCTGTGTGATCGCGACCAACGGATTTCTCGTCCGGAGAGCAATTCGTTGGAGGGCTCACACGTTCAATTCGAGTCCTATTCAGCGACTCTGGAGCTCAAAACGCGTCCGGGATTTTGACCGCCTCCACCGGTCTTCTGGCAAATTCACTGTGCACTCCGCTCTGGCAGGAAACCTCGGAGCACTCGGCGCGCGTGCGCGGTGCCTGCAGTGTGCCGGCCGCAGTCTGGCAGCGACCGCGGAACGGCGCCCTGCGCGGAATCCGATTAGGGAAAGCTTCCGTTTGTGAGGATGAGCACGAAAAGGGGGGGGGGGGGGCATGTCGGGGGGTGCATGACAGGCCGGCAACCCAGCCAACAGGGGAACTGGAGCAATTAATGGCGGACATACACATTGGGTGACGCGAGTACGCGCGCTGACACACACACACACACTCACACACTCACACACACACACACACACACACACACACACACACACACACACACACACGAAAGCAACGCGGGTTAGGTGGAGGAGACTGCATCCCGTCGCGGACGTAGGCCCTTCTAAGGGATGCCGCTTCTGCCGTGTCGTCCGCGCAGCAAAGGTTGGCGGCGATGGCCGAACGAGGACGGCAGCGGACGGGCACCGCCAGGGTGCCATCACCACTACCAACATCAACAACAACAATAACTACAGGAAGGAGCACGGTGACCATCCCGAAGAAAAAAGAAACGCATCTTTTCTCCTCTTCCAGTTTATCCGCCCCTGTTGCACAAAGCCCTAATAAGCGTTTTTTGTTGTTGTGTTTTTGCGCTTTGCGTCATAATGCGAGGGACAGAGACACGGCGCCGTAATGCGGCCCGCGGCGTCGGTCAGTGCGAGCGACAGAGACGGAGCTATAATTTGACGCCGCCTCGCTATCTGCCATCGCGATTCGACCCGCCGCCCGGTTTTTTGCCCCGATTCACACTTTGAGCCGGGAAGAAGGCGCCACTGCAGTCGCACAGGTGTGGGCCGGCGTTAAATGCAGGTACACTGCGCGCAGTGTGAGCCCGGCGCGTCCGTCGGCACTGAGGGGATCCAAAATGGCGATCCGTCAGAGTGGACGTCCCATACTACTGCCGAGCGTCGTCTGCAGCGTCGCATGCCTGAGGCGGGGAATTCAAATCACAAAGCAGTCGGCCCGCTCTCTCTCACACTCTCTCTCTCTCTCTCTCTCTCTCCTCTCTCTCTCTCTCTCTCTCTCTCTCTCTCTGTTCGGGTGGCCGGCAGGCGCCACGCCCGCAGAGACTGGATTTGATCTGCAGGCAGGCAGGCCGCGCGGGACATGTTCTCGATGCGGGTGTGCTTGGCCGGGCTTGGCCGAGGGCTTGTCCGAGAGGACCGCCTCCGCCGGCCTTCTGGCCCACTGTGGGTCGCCCTCCACTCCGCCCAAGGGCCGCATGTTCTTCACAGCCTTCTTTCGTGCGAGCGAGAAGGCGCCGGCCACGAGCTGCAGGCAGCTTTTCCCATAATGAGACTCGACCCCCCCCCCCTCCACCTCCGCCTGACCAGAGTGACCCGGTCCTTGAGCACGCCGCGATAGCAAGGCGCTCGCCCGAATCGCCCGGACCGGCGAAGCAAACGAACACGCTTTGAAAACACTTACCCCGCCCTCGTGGCTCGCGGACCCAGGAAACAAAACGTTTACACGCCGCGCCGTGTTCGGCAAGGCGGTGTCGTCCGTGCCATTACCGGGCGTCGTCTGCTAATAAGGCCTGCCCCTCTCTCTCTCTCTCTCTCTCTCTCTCTCTCTCTCTCTCTCTCTCTCTCTCTCTCTCACACACACACACACACACACACACACACATTTTTTGACATTAATGCGATAATGCTGCACATAATCATCCAAAGCCTGCTCCACTACTATAAAAAAAAAAACTGGCAGTGTACACACACGACGCGAGGTGCTGACCACCACACCGGTGGCCGGGCAGTGGGAAAAAAAATTGGTAATTATTTGAGCGCCTTTCTTCGATCCGCGCGCGCTGACCACACACTGCAATCTATGGGGATCGATGCGGAGGAGAAGAAGAGGAGGAAGACGATGATTGTGTGGAAGCTGGAGGTGGCGAAGAAAGGGTGGCTTGATGTCGGTAATGAAACGTTGAAAGACGCGCCGGGACGCGCCGGGACGCGGCGGGACGCAGAGAGACGCGGAGAGGAAAGAGCGTACCACTTTCGATTTCCCAGCACTCCCAAGCTCACACATTGTTTCGGCAGTCCGGCCACCAAGAGGAGAGGGGGGGGGGGGCTGTCTCGGACTCCACGACGTAATTGTGTTCATTATCACGCCGCCCGAGTCCCACATGCAAATCTGGCGGCCGGGGGAGCGGAGGGGGATGATCGCGGTGATGCACAGTGGGCCAGAAGACCGATGGAGGCGGTCGAAATCCCGGACGCGTTTTGAGTTGTGGAGTCGCCAAGTGGGACTCCAACCGAACGTGTGACCCCACCAATGGATTCCTCATTCGGAGAGCAGTCCATTGATGGGGTCACACGTTCGATTCGAGTCTCGTTTAGCGACTCTGGAGCTCAAAACGCGTCTGGAGTTTCGGCCGCCTGCCGGGAGACTTGAACGCGCGTGGGGCGGCCTGGCGGGTAGGCCGCCACGCCGGGCAGGGCGGTTCGGCGGGCAGCCCGCCCTCCGATTCGCAGGCGGCCGTCGTTCTGTCTCTCTCGCACTCGCGGGGCGTCCCGCCTGGTGCGGCGCGGGTGCCGCGGGAGCGAGAGAGACAGAAGTCGGGCGGAAGTCGGGCGGGGGAAAGCGGTGTAGGGACGGTCCTCTGTGGCCCTCCACGTGTAGAGCACGGCGAGCACGCCGACGGGAATGCCAACGAGGCGGCCGGACCGAGCTGGCAGCCGCAGACAGGCTGCGGACTGATGCACGGACAGCCGGCCGGACCGAGCTGGCAGCACGCTGGCAGGCAGCGCGGCCGGCGTTTGAACCGGCCACCTTTCCCGCGCGAGACGCGACGAGACGCCACCGCCTCTGTTTCCATACTCTTTCCTTGTTGGGCCGACGCCGCTTTATCAACTGGACTGTCTCTCTCGCACTCGCTGCCCGGCCCGGGGAGCCTGGAGGGCCCGTGGGGGTGCGAGAGAGACGGGGCGACGAAAGCCCGCGCGGAGAGCAGTGCGAGAGAGACGGGCTGCTGGCGGCGCTCCGTTCAAACGGCTCCATAACTCTCTTCGCTTGGAGAGCGCCGCCTGCCGCCTTGCCGCCTTCGGACTCGGACATCGGACTCGGCGGACTTGTGGCGAGTCCTCTGTCCGGCGACACACGCGGGGGAAAAAGGCACTGCACTGGGAAAAGGCGGCAGCGGCCGGGACGGTGGGCCAGAAGACCGGTGGAGGCGGCAAAACCCAAGACGCGTTTTGAGCTTCAGAGTCGCTAAACAGGACTCGAACCGAACGTGTGACCCCACCAATAGATTCCTCGTTCGGAGGGCAATCCATTGGTGGGGTCACACGTTCGGTTCGAGCCCTGTTGAGCGACTCTGGAGCTCAAAACGCGTATACAGTTTTGGCCGCCTCCACCGGTCTTCTGGCCCACTGTTTGTTTTTGTGGACAGTGTGCCGACCTGGTGCATTTCCACCTCGTGGAGGCAGGCTGGCAGGCCGAAAGCGAGCGAAAGAGCCTCTCCCGATAAGGGTCCCCAAGAAGGGGGATCCTGGGGACGTATCGTCACGACCCGGCGTCACGTGCATCGCCACGGAGGCCGTCACGAAGGCCGTCACGGACGCCGTCACAGCCAACGGCAGCGAGGCGCCGCGAAGGCGGCAAAAAAAGGTCGACTTTGAATCGCAAACCGCGACCGTGATGGACTGTCGTTGGTCGGCTCGCCTCGGCTCGCCCCCACGTGCGCGGTGCGTCCGTCGCTCTGTCTCTCTCGCACTCGCGGGGAGGCCAACACCGGGAGAATCCACCTCTGACTCTTTTCCCAGTGCACCCCCACAAACCGTGCCCGTCGCTATGCAGTCAGCTTTGCATCTCCCGAATTTGGCGCGCGGGACCACCTATCTCTAATTTCTAATTTCTCCTTCCTTCCCTCTATCTCGCGATGCATCTTGTCTCTTTTCGGCGCTCTCACGTCCTGCGGGTCCTGCGGGACCTCCGCGGGACCCCCTGGTCCTCAGACTCTCGCGTCTCTCCACGCAGCCCGCCGGATTATTTGGCTTAATTAGAAGCGGGGGCGGAGGGGGGGGGGAGAGAGGCCACCGGCAGCGCGAGTGGAGTAGGTACGCACGCTCAGGCATTGGCCTTTCCGGTCCCACCACTGTAAAGACTAATCTCGCGGAATGCGGCATTTCTACGCCCCTTCTTGGGCACTGGGCTCAGAGAACCTCCACTACGGGGATGCACCTTTTGCACACACACACACACACACACACACACACACACACACATACACACACACACACACTCACAAGCACACAGACAGGGGTTCACCGAACCTTCGCCGCAACTCGTCAATAACCTTTCTCGGTTTTTCGAGGTTCCCCCCCCCTCTCTCTCACTCCCCCCCCCCCCGCACCCTGGAACGCGAGGAGGAGGTGCGGGGTCTCCCCTGAGTCCAAGACCGTCAATCGCGATTTCTCTTGAAATACGCACCTGCGCGCGTGTGTGGATGTGTGTGTATCATTGTAACTCATACAGCTACTGAGAGAAAAGTGTTTTCCCACGACGGATACCATCACTGTGCGTACATGAACACACACAGACAAACACACACGCACTAATACACACACGCGCGCGCGCGCGCAGACTCTCATCTCGACAGCAGCAACATCCTATCTGATGAAGACGAGCGCGCGATTTTTTTTTCGGAGTGTGCCTCTAGTTTTTGAGCGGCTTTTGTTTGCAACATTGTTTTCTTCTTTCGACGAAATTCATAATTAATGGTACTTCGCTGGTCCGGTCGGTGCGAAGAGGGCCGACAGTGCACAGTGGGCCAGAAGACCGGCGCCATGCTCACCTGCAACAGAGAGAGAGAGGCGACAATCAGTTACCTCAGTCGCTGATGCGACCGCCGGGGTGTTTACCACGTTTGATGCGGTGTCGGGCCGCGCCGTGTCGGGCCGCGCCGTGCCGGCGGGGTGCCCAGTGCCATTTCCAACCACTTTCACTGATGCTTCCTGGTCGTCCCGTCCGTCCGGAGCGCAGTGTAGTGGGTCCAGGGGCAGGACCCGGCGGGGGGGAGGGGGCGGGCGCGGGGCGTGGGCGGCATACGTAGTTGACGTATTAGGAATACGGTATCGCACGCATCTCGGCCCACAGATGGCTCGAGCCTGCATCTGATATCAGAAGCAATAAAGAAAGAAAGAGGGACGATTCAGTGGCACAGCGTCCGTCTGTCTGTCCGAACGCCTTTCCGGGTGGACCCAGATGGACGATGTGTGGAGTCATTTTGAGAGGGGGCGCGGTGGTTTAGCCGTCACGATGCTCGGCGGGGCGTGGCGGGGCGTGGCGGGGCGTGGCGGGGCGTGGCAGGGCGGAGCGGGGCGGGGCGGGGCGGGGCGGGGCGGGGCAGGGCGGGGCGGGGCGGGGGCGGGGCGGGGCGTGGTGGGGCGTGGCAGGGCGGGGCGGGGCGGGCGATCGGCTCCCGGTGCTGGCTGCTGTGTGGCTGCTGGCTGGGATCCAGAGGCGCGTGCCACAGCGTGCCACAGTGTGCCGCACCGCGCTACGCGTCCACGCGGTGTCACGTTCCGAGGGTGTCGCGTTTCGGACGCGGCGGCCCAATCGCGATTTTAGCGGCGTGTGACCCCACCAATGGATTGCTCTCCGAACGAGGAATCCATTGGTGGTCACACGTTCGGTTCGAGTCCCATTTAGCGACTCTGGAGCTCAAAACGCGTCCGGGATTTCGACCGCCTCCACGGGTCCCCGCTTCTCTGTATCCGCACCTGGAAGATGCAGCCAGAGGTGGGGCAGCCACAGTGCCGCGGGCAAGGCTTCAGCCACGCTCCAGGCCCAGCGACCCTAGCCTCCAGCCAGCAGCCTCCAGCCAGCAGCCTCCAGGCGCCACCGTCCTGGACACTTGCCGCGCCATCCATCATTGTCATCGCGGTGAAGAAAAAAGAAAAAAGACCGCCATTTGTATTTCCAGTATTTTTTGACAATGTTTTTTTTTCAGCTGCGCGATTTTGGGGTTCCCAAAAGACCGACGCGGCCGTGCCTCTGGAAAAGTGTGAAACCGGAAGCGAATAACGAACGAGCGTCACGCTAGCGCAACCGGCGCGCCATGACCCAACATGCAGGCACTGTGTTTTTCAAAAGAAAACTTCGCGAGGGGTGAAAGTTAATAACAATATAAACTGAGGGTGTGTCCACCCGGCAATGGGATCAGATTCAAAACACGCGCGTGGCAGGCGAACCTGGCTCGGTGCCTGGACCCACGCCTCTCTCTGTCGCACAGTGGGCCAGAAGACCGGTGGAGGCGGACAAAACTCCAGACGCGTTTTGAGCTCCATATCGCCAAACAGGACTCGAACCGAGCGTGTGACCCCACCAATGGATTCCTCGTTCGGAGAGCAATCCATTGGTGGGGTCACTCGTTCTGTTCGAGTCCCATTTAGCGACTCTGGAGCTCAAAACGCGTCTGCCGCCTCCACCGGCCTTCTGGCCCACTGTGCTCCGCTCTGCGGCCGTCGCGACGCCTGGCATGCGTTCCGAACGGTCGCTCTGTCTCTCTCGCACGCCTACGGTACGCATCGTGAGTGCGAGAGAGACAGAGCGAGGTGAAATCCGGAGGCAAAGAAGTGCCGCCATGTGACGGCCGCGAACGCACTCGTAAACGGGCATGTGTGTCCGGAAACACACACACACACACTGGAAAGTCGCTGCAAGCAGTGCAGTGCCCGGCGGCCACTGCCCACACTGCAAGTGCCACGCGGAGTGCCACGGAGTGCCACCCACCCTCCCGGATAAAGAGTCCCTTTTAGAGTCCATAAAGTCTGAGATTACAGTGTTGTTCCTCCCGCCCGTAACGACGCCGGCGAGATGTTCATAATTTGAGCGTCTGCCGCGCGGACCACACGCAGGCCAACCCGTCGTGCGCGGAGGTGAGGAACATCCTGGAAAATCACCAGGAAAACTGCCACGAGTGACAACCGAGATTTTCTTCGGCGCTCTTTACAATCCTCGTGGGGCTCGCAAACTTTCCCAAAACAAGATTCGGCGTCCGTTTGACAGTGTTGCAGCTGTGAAATTGAGAGAGCTCGGGCGGGGCGTGGCCGCGCGCGGTGGCGCGTCGGAAAACCACACGTGCCATTTCTTTATCTCCGTTCTAAACGAAGAGTGAGAATGTTACGTCTTTGCGAGGGGCAGGGGGACTGGAACCCCCCGGGGCTGTGGCAGTGAAACTGCCGGACGGGACGGGTCTGCCCCTCGGTGTGCCCAGTCCGCAGACCGCACCGCCGTAATACTAGTGTCCGAGACGCCGCGACGCCGCGACGCCGCGCCGAGCCGTGCCGAGCCGCGCCAGTCACGACGCACGGTGGGTAATCCAGAACCGCAAAGGCAAAAAAAAATTGAGATTCGAACGCAGGACTCACTACTTTGTCGCGGACAAGGGTCGCATGCCTCCGAGAAGCGCGACGCGCAGTGGGCCAGAAGATCAGTGGAGGCGGCCAAAATCCCAGACGCGTTTTGAGCTCCAGAGTCGCTGAATGGGACTCGAACCGAACGTGTGACCCCACCAATGGACTGCTCTTCGGACAACCGAAACGACACACCCACGTGTCAAAGCCTTGCCGAGAGCCGAGGCTGCGGTTCCGGAAATGGTGCTGTCTCTCTCGCACGCCGTCCGGGCGCCCCTTGAGTGCGACGGAGACAGCGCGAGACTCCGCCCAAAGCCTTTTCGCGGCGCATCCGCCCGCTTTTGACGTCGACACTGCTCATTAGTCAAAATACGCGTCCGGACGGAAGGAAGGCGCCATTGTGGGCGGGAGAGAGAGAGGGGGGGGGGGACGCGGTCTGCGTGTTTACAAGAGTGAAAACAGCGAGATGGACCAGGGCCCCCAGCGCTGCCACTGCCATGCGGCCTCGAACAATTAATTTTGACTTTGCTCCCTGCAAAAATAAATCCGCAGGGAAAATTTTGATAGTCAGGCGGAAACTACACTCACGCCCTAAAGGCGCGTGGTTCGCCCCCCCCTCTCTCTCTCTCTCTCTCTCTCTCTCTCTCTCTCTCTCTCTCTCTCTCTCCGGAGCGAAAGCCAACGCGAGGAGCCATAGTTCACGACCCTATCGGCCGCAGGGCCGAAGGGACTGCTTTGGCTCGCCGTGCCCTGGCCGTGTTGTGAGAAACAATTGGCCGCGCTTTGATCACTCATTCATATTCAAATGACAGCGCCGATACCGCCAGGCCACGCCACGCCGCCCAGCGCACCGCCGCGGGCCGGCTCACCTTTCCACTTACACTGTTCGCCGGGCAGGGCGGCCGGCCAGCCGGTTCAGGATATCCCGGCGGTTATCAACCTTTTTCGACTCGCGACCCCAAATTTGAACCCAAATATTTCCGCAACCCCCAGGAAAAATTTCGCAACCGCGCAAGACCCCTCCTTTTGCATGCCACTGCGTCTGATACGAGACGGTATTTCGTACTCCCTCAACGGGCATTTGGTCTTTGGACCTTCCTTTAGAATGCCTTTGTTACGGAGTGCGATTATCTGCTTTAGTTTGGACGCCGTATTGGCTCAAAGTTGATCAAAACGGTCAAAAACGCCTATGAAAAATCGTGTTTTGGGCCGACTTTAAGCAGCCACTGCGTCTGATCCGAGGCGGTATTTCGTACTCCCTCAACGGGCATTTGGTCTTTGGACCTTCCTTTAGAATGCCTTTGTTACGGAGTGCGATTATCTGCTTTAGTTTGGGAGCCGTATTGGCTCAAAGTTGATCAAAACGGTCAAAAACGCCTTTGAAAAATCGTGTTTTGGGCCGACTTTAAGCAGCCACTGCGTCTGATCCGAGGCGGTATTTCGTACTCCCTCAACGGGCATTTGGTCTTTGGGCCTTCCTTTAGAACGCCTTTGTTACGGAGTGCGATTATGCGCCTTAGTTTGGGAGCAGTATTGGCTCAAAGTTGATCAAAACGGTCAAAAATGCCTTTAAAGTCGGTTTTGATCAACTTTGAGGCAATACTGCACCCAAACTAAGACCGATAATCGCACTCCGTAACAAAAGCATGCTAAAGGAAGGTCCAAAGACCAATTGCCCGTCGAGGGAGTACGAAGGCCCGCCTCGGATCAGACGCAGTGGCTGCTTGAAGTCGACACCCGCGACTGTACACTGCCTTCGACGGCGCGGTGGCTAAGGGGTGCCAACTTGCGACGAATGCGGGCCAAACGGGGAGAAAACGCTGAAAGGTCACCGAGCGGAGAGCCCCGTGAGTGCGACAGAGACAGAGCGAGGGAGATGCCTGTCTCGTCGCGGCTCGCCGTCCGTCCCATGCTGAGTGACTCGCGCCCCTGACGGCCGCGACGTGTCTCCGTCTCTCTCGCACCTCCGCGGAACGCGCCGGGAGTGCGAGAGAGACGGAGCGACGGGGCGATGCACTAACGATGGCGGCCTGACGCCGTCTAGCCCTTAATGGTAATGGCAATGGGTAGGCAGCCATCCCGTGCCGCCGCGCACCGGTGCGGTCAGGTTGCCTATGCGGCGTCTCACAGGCGCTCTGCGGATCACCGCTCTCTCTCTCTCTCTGTCCCCCGACCTTCCCACAGTGGGTAGGGCGGCGTGCCGATGGGGACGATCCCCGCCCAAATCGTCCTCGACTTTGGGTCCCTGATTGGTCGCTCTGTTCGAACAATGGCGAGGCGCTCCGCCTCGGCTCCGCCGCCCCGCGTGGAATGCGCGGCTAAAACACACATTGCGGTTCGGCGAGCGCCCTCGCACACACGACGCCACTTTCGCCCAATTGCAATGAACGCCGCCGTCGGCGGATAATCAAAAAGACGGACCCGAAAAGCGGCGACGACGCTTCGTCACTTCCAACGCCCGCATTGTCTGTCTGTCTGTCTGTCTGTCTGTCTGTCTGTCTATCTGCCTGCCTGTCTGTCTGTCTGTCTATCTGTCTGTCTGTCTGTCTGTCTGTCTGTCTGTCTGTCTATCTGCCTGCCTGTCTGTCTGTCTGTCTGTCTGTTAAAATGTGTCAAAAAATGTTAAAATAATCAAATTAAAAATTGTGCTTGGGAATACTTTGCAGCGAGCAACGTCAAAAAAATTAAGGGATCACACTCACAAAAATAAATTATGAAATGAATAGCACACTGTGGCGATTTCGGCGTTACGTGGCCGTGCCGGCTGTGCGACGTAATCCGTGTGTAGTGTAAGGAAATAGAAAACTCCGCGACGCGATGCGCCGTGCGGGCCGTGGGCCGTGCGCCACGGATCAAGCCCATTCGGATCGGAGACGGAGCTGGTCGGCCACGCTCGTGCCTTCCACCAGCGCCCTGCGGAATGATAGAAACTCCGCGGCGGCTGTCGTCTGCCGCGTCGGGGCCCGTCCGGAAACGACGACGACGCCGGGCCGGTCAAAACTCTGGACGCGTTTTGGGCTCCAGAGTCGCTTAGCAGGACTCGAACCGAACGTGTGACCCCACCAATGGATTCCTCGTCCGGAGAGCAGTCCATTGGTGGGGTCACACGTTCGGTTCGAGTCCTGCTTAGCGACTCTGGAGCTCAAAACGCGTCCGGGTGGGTGTGTGAACCCCGTCCGGAGGACGACCCCAACTGCACCGGGCCCGGGCGGCACACTGTAGGCAGGACTTTCCCAGCGTTCGATCGCCGCGACAGATACCGGTCGTGGACGGGTCGCAGATTGGAGGGACGGTGCCAAGCCAAGGACCAAGGACCAAGGATCGTGACCCGGGCAGGACGCTGTTTGGCGGGCCAGATAATCTCAGCCAACAACAACAAGAGTAAATATGATGCCAAACAACAACAACAAAGATCGACGCGTGTAGCAGAACCTGTGGGGGAGGAAATCTTGACGACGTATCGGCTGCAGTGTCTTTCCAGCCACTGGCATGAGTCGGCCTACGCACAGACAGACAGACAGACAGACAGGCAGACAGACAGACAGGCAGACGCGCCAAAGCTACTGACTCCGAGACCAAGAGGCTATCTCCTCCGCAATATCCACTTTTATGCGATGCGGTATCAACGCCGCGCGCAGCCAAGCAAGCCATTGAGCGGCCAGCGAATATGCTGCGCGAGATCAATGAATATGGTAACCGAGCGCGCGCGCGCGCGTGTGTGTGTGTGTGTGTGTGTGTGTGTGACTGAAAGCGTGTTTACATTAAAGGTAAACTCGTGGACTACCGACACTGCTGCTGCTGCGTGTGTGTATGTATGTGCTCAGTGCCGTGGAAACGGGGCAGAAGCATACTACAACACGAGGATTAGCGGAGATAAAAGCCACCGGCACAGTAGTAGTTGGACCTCGTTTCTCAGGCACTGTCATTTCAATACTTTTTTTTGCAATTTAGACAATTGTATTTTAGGAACAGCACCTGGGTTGGCAGTGCGAAGGGAGAGTCTCGGCGTCAAACAACAACAACAACAACAAAAATACAGCAACAGTGGTGCTGACCAAGGCGCGCGCGCTTCTCGTTTGCGGTTTGGAAACCGGCGCCTTTTGCATCAAATTACCAAGTCCGCGGCCCAGCGAGCCCCGGAGCCTCGGGAGCCTCGCGGCCCCACCCTCGCCGGAATGTGGCAGCCATTTAATGAGCCTTAACCCTGTCTCGCCCGTCGCCCTGCCGTCACCGAGTGAGAGTCCCAATCTTCCACTTTCAATAGCAAAAAAAAAAAAAAGAAAAATTACAAAAACGTACTAAAAACGTGTTAAAAACATGAAGAACATAAATACATGAAAAATAATGAAAAACATGAAAAAGTAATGACAAAAATTTAAAAACCATAAAAAATTGAGACAGTAAAAAAAAACAACAAACATAAAAATTAGACACAGACATAAAAAAAACAAAAAAACATGAGAAAACATAAAAAACATAAAAAACATGAAAAACGTAGAAAACATGAAAAGCATCAATAAAACATGAGAAAACACGAAAAACAAAGTTTTTTTCCTAGTGTACTCGTGTTTCCAACAAAGTTTCATCCAGGCAGCCTACTTTTCGGGCTGCAGATGGCGCAGGTGCAGCGCAGCTGCGGAGGACGACGCGAGCGTGGCGGACCGAGTCGCATAAAGCTCGAACAAAGTGGACGTTACGATGATGCCTCCGTGTGTGAGAGAGAGGGGGGGGGGGGAGAGAGAATGTGTGAGAGAGTGAGTGTGTTTGTGTGAGAGTGTAGGTGCGTATGCTGCGTGCGAGAGCGCGCGTAAAAGAGAGACAGACAGAAATGATGGCCCGTAAAATCGGTGCCCGCGAAACGAAAACACATTCAAACACACTCTTCCGGCAAATTCGAGAGCGGCACGTGACGACGCGCGGACTCGCTTTCAGAGTACACTGTTCCTCTTCCGGACCTGGAAAGGGGAGAAAATCTCGGTGTCTTTTTTTTTTTCCGGTTGTGTGACCCAAGCAAAAGGAAATCTCTGATAAATTCCAATAAATGCATTATGAAATGAAATTTTTAAGAAGCCCGAGCAGAGATATTTATGTTTTTAAAAAAAGGGAAAGAAAGAAAAATTCGTAGCAGATGGTTTTTGCTGTGTACTGCCTTGACCGCGCCAACCAGTTCCGTGTGAGGGACGGACGAAAGGCCAAATACCCGTTGTTTTCGTTTATTGATACTGAAGTACGTGCTGCAGTATCACCCGTGGCCTGAACTGGCCAACAATGAGGGGAAATCAGGTCCTCTCTCCCCTCCCTCTCCTTTCTCTCCTCCCCCTCCCGTATTCCGGGAGATTATGGGAAGATCAGCACGAGGTGAGGTCAGGTTCATCCCGGAGGTATCCTGCAAAAACGCTCTCGGCTTCAGCAGCAGTCAAGTTCTGCTTCAGCCCCTGCCGCAATTTCAAGTCTTTCCACGCGCCTCTCTATGAGAACTACCATCAAATTTTTAAAAAAATTAAAATTTTGGAAAATTGATTTTTTTTGCTAGGACTGCACTTGTCCACACGTGTCTGTCAAAGGCCTTAACAGTGCCGAAATCATCTTTCATTTTCCCTTGCAGTAATGCTGCTCCTGTGGCGCCTTTGCCCCCCCCCCCCCTCACTCCCTCCTACGTCGCGAAGCGTGGCTCTCGCATTAGCGCGGTACCAGTCAGTGTGACGCAGAAATGAACTGTCCGCCCGGATTACCCGCCTCGTCTGCACGGGCATTCAATTCGTCTGTCTGTCTGTCTGTCCGTCCGTCCGTCCGTCCGTCCGTCCGTCCGTCTGCCTAGGACTGCATGGGCGTCACGAGCGACCAGCAAAGATAACCAGCGTTCTGGAAGAAACCGTCGCCGCGTGGGGCTTCCCTACGGGAGCGAGAGGGCACGGCGACGCTGTTGGAAAAACGCCCCCGCCCCAGCCGCAGCCTCCCAGCGAAGATAATTATTCCCCGAGGGAAGAAGAGGAAGGACCATTGCCTTGCCTTCCGAAAGAACGTCGCTCTGTCTCTCTCGCACTCGAGGGGACGCCACGTGAGTGTGAGGGAGACTGATTTGGGAAGCAAGCGGCTGGCCGGCGGCGCTTACCCCAGTGACCCGCAACGCTTCCGCGCAGACCCCAGCCAAGTGCACAGTGTACCAGTCAGTGTACCTCCGGGCCGTCCTTAGGGCCCTCGGCGCCCGCGGCCGGCGGGTCGTTTACGATAGCCGGGCAGCGGGCAAGCAGCGGGCAAGCCGCGGGTGGACTGAGAGTCGTTTTCGTCGCTCCGTCTCTCTCGCACCCCCACCCACCGGACGCCCCATGACTGCGAGACAGAGAGGCGCCGCTGACCGTCCAGGACCAGGAAGCCGACCATGAGGAATGCCGCAAGGGCTGCAGGCGCTGCAAGGAAGATCTCTTGCAATCATCCTCGCACCGCGGTGCAATTGGACCCCCCCTCTGCAATTCACCATGCCCCTCGCTTGGCGCCCTAAGCGAGCCGAGCGAGCCGAGAGAGAATCCCAGGCTGCCGGGCGGTGCGACCGGTGCGGCACCAGCGAGAGAGTGCTCGGGCAACACACGCGACGCGGGTTCGAGTCCCGCCAGCGGCCGCCGCTTTTTCGACTTGCTCTTCCGGCCTTCGTTCAGCCATTTTTTAATTATTTTTTTAGAATTATTTTTAATTATTTTTTTTTGGCTTGTGGGCTTATGTCGGCTTATGTTCACCGTTAAGCGCCACCACCGTTTGCGAGGTGTCATCTAAAATGCGACGCGGGCCAAAATCACCATTTCGCGGAACATCGAGTGGCGGGTAAGCGAGGAGTGAAAATGGGGCCAACGCTATGGAAATCAATCTTACGCGACCAGGAGGGTTGGTTCGAGTGCAGAGGGAACACATGCGAACACGTTGCCCGGACTTCCCACGATCGTATCGAATGCCCCCACTACACTATCTCTCTCTCCTTTTCTCTCTCTCTAACTCACTCTGGCCAAGGAGCGGCAAATTGAATTCGTTTTCAGCTTGCCACACTACGCGGCTTTCCAAAGCAAGGACGACAAAATCAAAATTTTTAGAAAATATTTTCTGGATGTTTGGAATTTTTTAATGCACTCCGCACACTTTATTTATTTTAAAATTGATGTACATATCCGAGTGTGCTGGTGGTTTTTTTTTCCTCCGCTGTCCTTGAAGACGACAAATTCAGTGCAGAGAGCGAGATTTCGATCGCCTAAACAAACCGTCGTAATGAGATGGCCCGCGATGTGATGGCCCGTCCTCCCGCAATTTCATTGTTGTGATGGCGGGCCTGGCGCGGCCAGCGGTGCGGCCAGCCTGGCGGTGCAAAGAGGAAGGGAAAAGTTTCCCGTGACCTCCTGGAGGGCGTCCAGAAGAGCCTCCAGGGCCTCCAGAGGGCCTCCAGAAGGCCTCCAGAAGGGCGCGGTAGTGGCACGATCCTCCTTGGCCTTAGCAACCAGCTTTATGCGCAAAAAAAAAAAATTTCGCGTTTTTTTTGACGTTACAGCGCAAAGACCCCTTTTTTCCGACTTAGGTTGGAAAATTTAATCTGAGAAAATCTGCCTCTTTTTCATTCGCTCTCTTTTCCAATCCAGAGGAACCGTTTCGCCGTGTCTGACGGCCCGTGCGAGACGGGCAAAACGACACCTGATCCGGGGCGCCTGATGGGCCGAGACATACACGTGCACGGGGATCGCATGGACACACGTGTGCACGTTGCTCTGCCATTAGAGAAGCCACGAGGATGTCACACGTACGCACGTACGCACACACACACTCACACTCACACTCACACACACGCACACGTCAAGCCGCACACACGCGCGAATACGCGATCACACGCACGTTTTACTGTTTGACGGGTCTGCAGTCGCAAGGCTAGGAGGCTGCGTCGCTTTCGCGGCATAGGTTGCCTGCACTGGGTTAGGCCGAGTGACCCTTGGCCTTCGCGCCACGCACCTTACCGCCTGTGGTTTTACGGAAGCCGTCACACAGTGGGCCGGAAGACCGGCGGAGGTGCTCAAAATGGACGCGTTTTGAGCTCCGGAGTCGCTAAACAGGTCGCGAACCAGACGTGTGACCCCACCAATGGATTCCTCGTTCGGAGAGCAATCCATTGGTGGGGTCACACGTCCGGTCCGAGTCCTGTTTAGCGACTCTGGAGCTCAAAACGCGTCCGGGATTTTGACCGCCTCCAGGCCTTCTGGTCCACAGTGCGCTGTCGCCGCGGGGCAGGCCTACAAGATGCTACCGCTAGTTTACGCTTTCCCATGCGTATCCCCGACGGATGAGCCATGGGAACGGCCATTCATAATCAAAGGCTATCCGTGAAACAATAAAGGCCTATCGCCTCGGCTGTCAACCTGCCGCCCGCCTTGCCGCCCGCCGCGCGCCGGGTGGACGGCGGCACCAGCAAGATGCGTGCCATTACCAGCTATTACCGGCTGCCAGCCAGAAGAGCCAGCAGACCCAGCAGATGCGTCATTTGCGATTGGTTGCTCCTCGTTCCCGGCCGCATTGTGTTCTGCGACAGAAATGAGGGGCAGAGAGGGAACGCCGCTCTGAGACACGCTTCGACCTGTTTAGATCCATGCCTTGAATGGGACTCGGATCAAACGCACGATGGTACAGATAGATTCCTCGCTCCAAGGGAAACGCATGTACACAGTTTGAGTCAAGAGTCATACGCTCTCCATCCTGATACGTCGGCGGAAACTTGCTTTTACCTTCATTGTTTCGTGACGTACTCTCTGAGAACCACGGCAAGCGCCTCAAACTCGAGTCTAATTTTCATCGGCGCCCCGCGGTTTCTCTGATTCTTTCTCGGCGACAAGGCGGAGAATTAAGCAAACTGTCCGCGGTCCGCGTCGGAGAAAACACGGCCGGTATTGTCCCCAAGACGCTCCTTCGGCATCTTGATGGCGTCCGAGGACGCGTCGGAGAGCAAGGCGGTGGTCGCGGCGTACCGCGCGGTGCGGTGGTGCCTCGCTGCCGCGCTGCCGGTATGGAGATATCAGGCATCATAACGACATGCCCGCACCGAGCTCGAGGGAGGCAACGGCTTGTAATGGACTGTTTTATCGGCAGTTGCCTACTGGCGGCAAGAGCGGACACTTTCTGCGCCGTTTAGCGACAGCCGATGACGGAAACGAACGCAGGAAAGCTGCTGACCTAAGCTACAGTTGTCAATAAGCTGGATGTTGAAAGCGTCCAAGCAGCTGTCGCGTCCAAAAGACATTAATTTGAAGGAGTTTGATTCTGCCCGCAGCTTCAGCTAACTATATTTTTCGTTTCAAATCAGAGGGGGGACTTTTATGTGACCCTGTCTTTACCGATAAAGAAGAGGTCAGCAGAGAAAAAGTGGTTGGAAATGAGTTTGTTGGTGCCGGAACTTTGACAAACAACACTGCACTGCACGGCCCGGCGATGAGGACGAGTCGTAACGACCCTTTCTGGGCTGGCTCCGCGCTGCTCCGTGGAACACGTTTGATGGTCTTGCAGCCCTGCTAGCTTGCTGCTAGCTTGCTGCTAGCTCGCTGCTAGCAGGTTGATGGCGAACCATCCTCCTCGTCCCGCGCCGCCACGACCCACTCCGAGTATCGCTACACTTTCGTTTCAAGGACACTGACACGGCACTGCAAAGCACTGCGAAGTCCGTTCCAGTAATTATTGCCCGCCAATCAGGCCACGTCGCGGCGCGACCGCGGGGAGGGAACTCGTCTGCACTACTCCACCGCCAAACCGCCCAAACCAACACGCAGAGGGCTGGAAGACATGTCAGGTCCGAGAACTACAGTGCACCTTCAGGCCTCGCGCACCCATTGAAAAATTTTAGCACACAATTCAAACATGCGTAAAGGTACGCCAGAAGCCAGGCTACCAAAAAAAATTTGCACAATTTTTTTTTCTCACGGTGATAAAACTTTGACGGAAAGCACCTGACTTATGAAAAGTTGTGCGCTGCTCGACAAGCCACCTGCCGGAGAAGCAGCCAATAGCCTTGTTGCGCTTCGCGGCGTCTTCATCGCCCTATCCGCTTTCCACTACACTACATCCTGGTCCATCCTCGTCAGCCAATTCCCCCTCCCCCCTTCTTTTTCTTCTTCTTCTTCTTCTTCTTCTTCTTCTTCTTCTTCTTCTTCTTCTTCTTCTTCTTCTTCTTCTTCTTCTTCTTCTTCTTCTTCGCTTTCGTCCCATGTGACGACTTCACCACCCTTTTTGATTTATGTAACAAGCTTGCAATGCAAATGGCGAGCGACAACAACGCGGCGATGCTTTTTGTTGTTGTTTCGCACGACCCGCGGCGCCGAGCCGGAGTCCTATCTATCCGGAGCGGACACGTTTTTCTGTCTCTCTCTCACGCCTTTTTCTCCTCAGGGCAGCATTCTTTGTCATATCTGCACAATGTGTCACGACGAGGGCAGGACTTCCAAGAAGGAGAAGAGAGACGAAGGGGAAGTCCCCCTCCCCCCACCCGGCGATTCTCCGCACGACGGGCCCCGCGCGATATTTGAATTTGGTTCGTTTTTCCCGCCGCGACGTTGGTCACGCGGCCTGGCTTCCACTCGGCCGACGGAATGAATGGAAGCGTTGGAGCGTTTTGTTGGCGCGGCTAAACATCGCGTGCGCGCGCGGCGAGTGTGCGTTCGAGCGCCGCGGCGAGATATCGACTTGTAAAACGGCCAATAACGCGTTCCGCCACTTCTCCGTCGGCAGCCGACCGCGGTACGGCGCGAACCGTGTTTCATGTGCTGCCTGAAGCGAGCGGAGAGGATTCGGACCGAGGAGAAAAGAGGGGCGGGGAGGAGTCGATGGAGCCATCAAAAATCGATCTATCGGTTTGACACACCATTCACGGACTCGCGCTAATGTAATCTGTCGGGATGACAGGCACTGCACACACACACACACGCTCCACGGTCGCGCCACGATGCCAGTCAGGCAGACAGTCATTAGACACGTGAGGGGCCGCCGAGCCCTCTGTGGTCCCCGTCTAGTTGGCCTGTGGGGCACACGACTGCTTCATCATGGGGCTCGACCCGCCGGCGTGCCCCGCTTCACTAGCGCTGCCACGAGTAGTATGGGACGTCCACTGTAGCGCGCCGCCATTTTGGGGAGCCCCATTGCCCAGTGGATGGATTTGCCAGAAGACAAGCGGAGGCGGTCAAAATCCCAGACGCGTTTTGCGCTCGAGTCCCTAAACAGCAGTCGAACCGAACGTGTACCCCACCAACGGACTCCTCGTTCGGAGAGCAATCCATTGGTGGGGTCACGCGTTTGGTTCGAGTGCCATTTAGCGACTCTGGAGCTCAAAACGCGTCCGGGATTTTGACCGCCTCCGCCGGCCTTCTGGCCCGCAGCCCACTGGAAACGCAAGCGACCCGGCCCCCTAGAGCCCGGCTCCCACGGTTCCGACGGTTTTGACGCGCCCACCTGCCCGTCCGGACGGCCCGGCCCTCCAGAGATTTACGTCCCTACTTGATAACCAGTATGAAAATGTTCGCAGGGCTTCTGCGCGCTTCGCGGATCCGCTTGAGCGCGCCTGCACTGGTGGAGTCATGGTCAAGGGCCTTTAGAGCTAGAACGTTCAAGGACAAATCGAGAGCAAAGGCCCTAGAATATCTGCCACCCCGCTCCCCTTCCCCTCCCCGAAGGTCTTCCCGAAGGTCCAGCGCCGTCCTTCGCCAAGGACCCGGGGGCCTGGCCGGGCCGGCTGGGCCCGGCTGGGGTCAAAAGTAAAAGTAGGCAGAGTCGTACCACTACCCGTCGGTCCAGCCTGTCAGGCGGCATCCGCTGTTGTGCGCGAGAATACGCCACACTGCCAAGAGCGAGAGAGAAAAGGCAAGGCCCCTTCGCGACAGAGTGCGCGGCGGACGCGGCGGACGCACGCGGCGCTTGCAGAGGGGGCGGTGCTTCTCGCGTACCGGCTCGCAGCCGGTGGTCCACGCACACACACACACACACACACACACACACACACACACACACACACACACACACACACACACACACACACGCACACACACACACATACATACATACACACACACACACACACACGAGCGCGAGCGCAAACACAAATTGCAGGGCATGCCGTGCCGCAAACGTCACACCACAACATAATCCCAGAAGGACAGCTTCAAAAATTCGCGCGAGCCTATAACGCGTATACGCTCGATAATTTTCATCCTTTTCGGCACTTTCCCTTTTTCGGCCGCGAGGCGGGCGGAGCCACCCGCGTCCAGCGCCGCGCGCGCACTCTGAAAAAGCGGCGTTTTGTTTTTCTCGGCCCGGTTCTGGGGGTTCTGCCCGGCCGGCGCCGTGATCTCGCATTCTCCTTCGATCACCGCGCCACTGCCAAAAGGCCGAAAGGCCAAAAGGCGTCTGCTTTTTTTTCGCCGCAGCCATTAAACCTAGGCAGTGGCTGCACTTAGACACGCTCGAATGCACTAAAACGTTTACTATGTCGCGATCCATTCTTTTTTCTCTTTCTCTCTTGCAGGGCATAACACTGTGCGTACTCGGACGGGAGAGAGTTTAACCATATGGAAACCTGTATGGGAAACTGCGCGCCGCCATACGCCACATGTCCCGTCGTGACGCAATGGCAAAACAAAAACAACAACAAAACGGAAATATGTTTCACCCCAACGCAAAGCACGCGGAACGGACAATAATTGGGGGGGGGGAATCAAATATTTTTGGATGCAGGGCACACGGATGAACGAACGGATGCATTGGATCACAGTTCCAGCCTCACGATTGGATTACATGAAAGCGATAAATATGTAAATCCGATGCTACGGCCCGTAGATCAACGGGAGGGCCCCTTCGACGACAGCTCGCTGGGTAATTAAAAAGCCGCTCGCTGTCATTTCGAACGCGTCTTTCTTTACTGCTTCCACCCCGAGAGCTTTACGTTTTAGGAATGATAAAGACGTGGTGGTCGGGGGGTGGGTGGGGGGCTTGGTCGATGACCTTTAAGGGTGATGTATCGGAGACACCGGCCGACCGGCCGCTACCGGACGCGGGCTTAGCGGCAGCCAGCAACGCGCTCCCCGCTGTGTCACGCATCCGACGCGTTGCACTGTTGCACCAAGCACAACCACGACAACAACAACAACAACAACAACAACAACAACAAGAGCTAGTGCCGGGCCGCAGGGCGAAAGCCAATGGGAAAGAAGATGGGTGCTAATCACGAATGCGCCTCCAGTGTACCTCCAGTACCGACAGCGGGACGTGTTACCCGACTAACTGCGCGGTGTTGCCCGCCAGACAGACCACTGTCTGTCGAGGAGCCGCTTCTACACTGTAAACCGAGTAACCTGCAAGTGGCTTAACCTGCCTGAGAGGGCTGGGGGAGCCCACGACGGCCTCCCCACTGACAAAAACGAAAGTGCATGGCTTGGATATGGTCATGTCCCTTCCGATGAGCCTAACCTACCTCGCGGTCCTCGCGGCGGGCATGCCCCGTCCGTCTGTCTGACCGCCGCCCCATCCGCCCGTCGCGTCGTCACGAAGTCGAAAAGAGAAACAAAAACACGAAAAAGCGGGAAAGTTCGACGCTCTGTGTGTGTCCACTACGCCGCTGCACACTTCGCGGGGGATAATGACAGGGTGGCGCGATGCAGGCCAACGCGCACGCGCGAACACACACACACACACGCCAATCGACACGAAAGTGAGAAAGGCCGCACGCACGATGCGACACGGAACTCGATGCGTGGACGGGACGCGGACGGACACGCACGGACACGCAGGGAGATGAGAAGACACGCTGAATCGGGCTAAAGAGGCGTAAACCTTTCAACAGCAAGCCATGACCAGCACAAAAAAAATTAAGATGAAGAAAAAAATTAAATGAAATTGCTCAGCGTAATTAGAGTGATTATTAGCCGGAGCTGCCAGTCATGACTGGTGGAGGGGGCGGCATCGCTGCCTCTGATCTCGCGGCAATTGTTTGGGATCGGAGTGGCCGACACGCGTTTTGCTTGTGACAGTCCGCAATTCTTAACGATTTTAACGATTTTAACGATTTTCTCGATTTGATTGATAACGATTTTTAACGCTTTCATTGACTTCCTTTTCCTTTTTTTTTTGGTCGTCAAGAATTGGATGGAAATAATTTTCTGGATTCTTTTTGTACTTGTAATCATTTAGTGCTGTAAGACGGCTTCCGCAGAGCCCGAAGCACTCATTCCGCTGAGGAAGGAGCGCCAGGACCACGACAGAGTCCACCTTATCAGCCATTCAGCGCTTCGGGCGAGACGCGGCGAGACGCGGCGAGACGGCCCCGGCCGAGTTTTCACCTCCTCGCCCATTCACACGCGCAGCCCGAATTAACGCACACTTCCTCCTTTTCTTCGCCCCTTTCCCCTTTGTCGCTTCATTCCCCGCAAGGAGTAAAAATCTGCGCGTATCCGAAGGACGCCAAAGTTTTGAGCAGGGGCGATATTACGAAGTGTTTGAAGGCCGGCTTTTCCACCGCCAATCCGAATCCTAATCTGAATCCGAGCACAACTCGATCGGGCCACCGGGCCACCGAGCGGTCGGGCCCCGCGGCGGGCCGCGGTCCACGGCGGCCAGGCATGTAGCTGGTGGCAATGGGCTGACGGGAGAAATCAGAGATCTCTCAATCCAGTCCTTTGCCACCAGGCACCACAGGGCATTCCCGGAGCCAGCGCCCGAAGGGAGTTTGTCACCTCGAGTGCAGCAGGCCCGATTCGTTCCGGCGAAGTGTTGCGCGTTCGGTGAGAATACGGTGCGCACACAACCCTTCGACCGGCCTTCCTTGAAGTACCTGAGGCTGCACCTGAGGCTCGGAGGCCAGGCCGGCCTCCGGTGATTCACAGTGCCCTGGCACTAATAACAGCTCGGAACCCTTCGCGCTTACACTGTCCAAGTTTTCCGAGGGAAACTGCCGAAAAGTCGCGAAAAGTCGCTTTCATTTGGACGCCGAACGCGGGCAGAAAACTCGTTGGAATACTCCGGTTTTGAAGCAAAAATGCTCCGCTAGCGTTTTTTCCCCCCTTTTTTTTGACAGAGTGGAGAGTTCCTGAGGGAGCATCAGCAGTGCCAGATTACGGGGGCGAGGCGTTCCGATGCACCTGATGGGGCCGAGCGGGGCCCAGTGGGGCCCAGCGGGTCAGGGAGTCCTAGCAGGTGCCCTCCCTCTCCCTGCGCCCCGCGGCCCCGCCCGGCCCCGCCCCGAAAAGCAGCTGATTGGACCGCAAAAACCCTGAGGCCTGCAGCCCGATGCAGACTTACGGAATTCCAACCCAATTAATTTTCGACCACTCATCACGCTATTCGCTTCCATTTTCGGAATTTCGAACAACAAGATTTTATCAGAGAGCCAATTTGAACGTCACGTTTTCCCATACTCAACTTTCGCAACTTTTATCCAAGGTATTCATCTCCAAAGTAAGATGTCTCTCTTTTTCAAAATTTTGTTCCATCAGATGAAGCTGGACACATCTTGAAAGCCAGGCGTCGTGCAAGGGTTGGCGCACATTCCTTCCCACTTCCACGTCCTCGAATGCACTACACTTGTCGCCTGCGGCGACCGGCCGGGTCATCGAGGACGTGCTGAGCACCGCGACGACGTCCTCACCTTGCTATCCATGACGACGGCGGCGGCGGTCACCTCCCGGCACACACACTCTCACACACACACACTTCACCACACTGCACTGTCACTGCTAATCCAGGCGTTGGTCTTTCGCGGGGCCACGCGGTTCGTTTCGCTTCGTTTCACGGCCTCTGCGCCCCGAGACGCGACATGATCGGAGGCCGGCGCGGTTCACAGTGAGGAGGACTGCACTGCCGTGTCCGTGAGGAGGGAGGAGGCTGCCGCGTGGGGCTGGCGGGGCTGGCGGGGCTCCTCCGCAGCCAGCGCAGCCAGCCAGCCCCCTCCAAGCGCAGCTTTTCCTAGCCCCCTCCAAGCGTCCTAGGTTGGGGTCCTTTAATGACGGGGGAGGGGGAGAAGCCCGCGTCACTTTTATTTTCGTTTTACGTCCAGGGTCTGGTCAGGTGGAATGGTTGCGTCCACGCATTCCGAGAGCATCCCTTTGTGCCTGTCTGTGTCTGGGTAAAGGGCCCGGGGTGGTCCGGCGGCACGGTCGGCACACCGTCGGCACCGCGGTGATCCAGATAGGCCGGGCATATTCAGTGTCTCGGGGTGTTTTTCTTTTTCGGCTTCGGTCGGGGCGACGCCGTGGCGACGCGACAGCGGACGCCACTCGGACCGTGATAGAGTCCGTCTGGGAACGTCGGGTCCTTGGAGGTCGACAGGTCGACAACACGTACCGACCGAATCAACGCGTAAAATGCCCAATAAACAAAGACCGAAACGAAAAATAAAAATCCCGACGGCAAAAAGTGTTTTGCACTTGTAATTATTCCCGTCTCCGCCGTAAAGCACAAACGAAAGTTCGCTACTCTTCTCCACTCGGGCCTGCTTCCCAATAAAGCATCCGAGCCCATTGTTTCCCGCGAGTCCCGCGGGACGCGCGCTGGGAAGGGAGGGGGGAAGGACTGCGTCTCCACACATGGCGCGCAAGACGCGCATTGGAAAGGGGAAATTACTTCTTTTTTTTCTTTCGAGATTGCGGAAATTTTGACACTGTAAACTTCTTTACCCGTTTGTTTTCAATTCTGTGGCGCCGCACAGTGGGCCAGAAGACTGCTGGAGGCGGCCTCCTCCACCGGTCTTCTGGCCCACTGGGCAATGGGGCTCCCCAAAATGGCGGCGCGCCATGGACATCCCATACTACTCGCGGCAGTGAAGCGGGGCACGCCGGCGGGTCGAGCACTTTACACGACGATACGCTATCGGCAGGCGCCGAGCAGACGACACCGCGGCCGAGCCTTGCTTCAAAACCACACGTCGGCCCGGTAAGCCTGCAGGGCGCAATGGCGGGCTACGGCAGGCTTCAGGCGGCTCGGCATCTCTTAAGGGCAGGTTGCGAAAGGCGGGTCGCTTTTTAATCCGCGGCGACTTGAACGCAGGAGCAAGTGCGGTGCGCGCCGCGAGGGCCGCGAGTTTCGACAGGATTGTGATTTGTTTTCGAAATCGAGGCCGAATATTATCATGCGCGTTGTGTTATTATTGGGAGCGGTGACGTACACCGTGTGAGGGTCCCAAGGGCGCTCCAGTCCAAACCCACAGACCGACATGCCAATGGTGGTGCACGTTCTCAGCGGGCTTTCTGTCGGTTTTGCGCAATGTGTTGGCCCGACAGTGTAGGCACAGCGCGACCCTTCCTGATTAATTAGCCATTCCATCGACCCACGTGCGAGGCGCGGCAGGCAGTGGCGTGCGTGCAGTGCAATCGTTCGTCGAGGTACGCCACGCTCGCCACGCCCTTCGCGAGGGGTGTGTTTCGCGCCGACAAACGGAAGCCTGAGTGGAGTATCAGCGCGTGGTGTCGATTTCTGGGAGCAAGTTCGTACACCGTGTGAGGGTCCCAAGGGCGCTCCAGTCCTAACCCCAGACCTGACATGCCAAAGTGCGTACACGTCCTTCACAGGCTTTCGTCAGGTTTTCGCAATGTGTTGGCCCGACAGTGTAGGCACAGCGCGACCCTTCCTGATTAATTAGCCATTCCATCGACTCACGTGCGAGGCGCGGCAGCCGTGGCGTGGCGTGCAGTGCAATCGTTCGTCGAGGTACGCCACGCCTCGCCACGCCGCCACCCGCGAGGCGGTGTGGTTTCGCGCCGACAAACGGAAGCCTGAGCTGGAGACAGTCTGGAGACGCGTGCCGGGTGTCGCGATACTCGCCAAAAACGGCAGCAATTTTCGAAAACCTAACACAGGGCCCTAAACACAGTGCCCTTAACGCAGTGCCCTTAACTCAGTGCCTTAACACAGTGCCCCTAACACAGTACCTTAACACAGTGCCTTTAACACAGTGCCCTAAACACAGTACCTTAACGCAGTGCCCTTAACTCAGTCCCCTTGAGCCCTCCGCTCGGTGCCCTTCCCCCAAACACACAGACAGCCTTGGCACAATGCGAGAAAGCATCAGGAAGCATGCTCCGTTCCTTCGCAGGTTTCGCAGGCTTCACAGGCCCCGCTGCTGGAACTTGCTGGAGGAGCTTGCTGCTTTGCGGCGGAGGACGCGCTAGCGCGAGCTCGGAGCTTCCAGGGGTCATAATCATAGCAGAGTCGCACTTTTTTCCCCACTAACCCGCTCTTTTTTTGCAGTGTGCTGCCGAGTTGACCGGACGGACGAAAGCAGAAACGTAAAATCGGCGAGACACACTGACACCTTTATTTCCGTCCACCGGGCATCGGCTCAATCGAAAGTTGTGTCGTTGGAGCGGTCGGCGCGGCCAGAGAGTCGTTCTCTGTCTCTCTCGCACTGTGCGGCACGGCCCATGAGTGGGAGAGAGACGGAACGCGTCCGAGCAGTGTCGCCGATGTCGCGCAAGAATAATACCCCCGGCCTGCTTCTGCTCGCCAGCAGTCAACTACTCCCGTTTTTTTGAACGCCTTCATCATCGCCGATTCGTGACATTCGTACATAACAGCGCATCTACCGTGGGATTGCCGATGAAGATACGTCGTTCTGTCAGATGGTCTCTCGTTTTGTAAGTTGCTGTTCCATGTCTCGGGACATCTGCCAAAAGAACGACCAAGTTTTTCCTTTTCAAATTCTCTGTTTCACGCCATCTTTTCAGAAGTGCGTGCGGTCCCTGGGCGCTTTGAAGAGGTTGCAGAAAATGTCAAGGCAAATGGCCAGTGACCGGTGACACATGCTGCTGATAGGTACCTGTAAAACAGGTGGCTCTGCTGGGCTCTGCCAAGGATCTGCCCTTCAGAAAGCCTAACGAGTACCTGACGGGAACTTGTTTTGCGTTAACGCACCCAGCCAGTCCGCACGTGCAGCACGCGCCTCACGTGCTCCGCCGAGGTACCGCGCGTGCTGATAAAAATTTTGTCCATCATCGCGAGACAAAGTTGGAACATGGAACCGACTGATACAAACAGCCACAATCCGTTTGAAATTTCCCTACCGAAGCAGACAGTGTAAAGCGCGAAGTCGGCTGCCACGCGCGGGCTTCACAATCAAAACCAAAACAAAGAACAACTTAAAATATTTCGCTTTCTTGCAAGTTTCGAGCGTCCAAAGGGTACCGACTGGTGCGAGGCCACTGCGAGAGTGAGAGTATGGGAAACACGTGGCGGCAGTCCCCGCGAGGGGAAAGGGGGGGGGGAGCCAAAGCCCCAAAGGCGCCACAGTCGAAACGGCATTAAACAGATGAAAATTAGCTCGCTGTGAGAGAGAAAATTGACGATCTGCGTCTGAGAGTGAAAGTGGTGGGGGCATCCCAAAGACATTCTAACCTCACCTTGCGTTCTGCACACGCACACACAGTACAACGCAAACATTGGAGTAAAAATGATGCAAAGGTAACAACACCGGTTCCGACTGTGTGGGCTTCGTTTGACAAATACATGCACACACACATATGGACACTTGCACACACACGCACGCGCTCACACATACACACACTCGTACCAGTGTCTCTGGGCGGCACGCGAGTATGAAGTAGTAACAGCACAACAGCGGGGGAAAGGAGGGGGAGAGCACTGGCACAGTTCTCACCGCACAGTGCACCCACACAGGCGCAATATGAATGAATCTGGAGTGTGTTTGTGCGAGAGATTGCGGGGGTGGGGGAGAGCGGGCCGCATAGAAATAGCAAGGCGGTGCTAGATTAATCCTTCAAACGGCCGACAACAATCCGCCGCTCGACAAAACGATCAAAAGATCAAAAGCCTGAAAGGAGGCAAAGCTTTGCGCGCGCGTGCGGCCCGGTGCGTCACAGTGGGCCAGAAGGCCGGTGGCGGCGGTCAAAACCCCGGATGCGTTTTGAGCTCCAGAGTCGCTAAATGGGGCTCGAAGCGAACGTGTGACCCCACCAATGGATTGCTCTCCGAATGAGGAATCCAGTGGTGGGGTCACACGTTCGATTCGAGTCGTATTCAGCCACTCTGGAGCTCAAAACGCGCCGGTCTTCCGGCAAGTCCACTGTGCGGAGCGCGCTCTCGCGTCGAGTTGTCGTGACGTGCTCCGCGCGCTCCGCGCCGCTTCCTGGCCGACCGCATCCACGCCGTGTCCCTGGGCGAGTCCGTCGGCGAGGCCGTCGGCCGCCCCACTGGTTGAGGCAGCCCACTCGCACGGCACACTGCACACGAGGTGGTCGCTGCCGGACGAGGCGCTCCAGTCTCCAGTCTGGGCCGCGGGCTATGACGAGCAGCCCGCCGACTGGTCGCCAATAATTTCTCGTCCCGAGGCTGGCCGGGCTAGGGCCGGGCTGGCTGACTGGCCGAGGGGTGGACGACCTCGCGACGCCGCGGCGCCTCGCGGACTGTCGTGGGTTCGAGTACCGGCTCAGGCGCCCTTTTTCCCGCGCTTGCTCGGTCTCCATGTCAATGCGCCACCTCGACCGTTTGCTGTGACTTTTTCGACCAAAATGCTGGCTTGCTTCCCCGGGTTCAAATACCTGTTGGTTTCTTTTTCGCGGTCACGCGGTGCACCCAGCCAGCTGATGCAGAGAGAGACAGAGAGACAGAGAAAGAGGATGACCTTTCCGTGTGGGAGGAGCGGCAAGGCAGTCTGAATGTGTTGCGAATATGTTGGGATGCGACTACAGGGAAACTCGTGCCCTGCCGGTCCCGGCTCGGCACGGCTCGGCTGCCCCCCCCCCCCTTTCCAGGACGTGGCTCGCGTTTGCAAACGACGTCCGCAACCTTTGAGCAGGGCGGTGCATGTCGCGGCCCACACGTACGTCTCCGATCCCAATCCCGATCCCAGTGAATCCCGGTTCCGCGGCCTGGGTTCACCGCGTCCACACAAGGCACACTTTCCGGCCCGATTTGGACGCACCCGATTTCGCCTCCGACCGCGGTACCGCAGTTCCTCATGAGCCAGTCGTTAAGGATTTGTGACAAGCCGATCCCCGAGTCCGGTCAGCACACTGTCGTTGCTTCGCTGCCTCGTTACGCCACGCGCAGAGGCGTTTTCGTCGCAGTCTCGCTCGCACCTAGGCGGGACGCGCCGTGAGTGCGAGAGAGACAGAGCGACTCTCGGAATCCGTCTGCTGGTGAGCACACCGGGACTTACTTAGCATGGCGCGGCAGCAGGCCCGCTTGGTCAACCGAGGCGAAGGCGACCACAAAACGACCATGCTAGCCACGTAGCCGAGCGTACGCGCGCGCACTTGCCTTGCTGAACGCAGTGGAACGCACCCCTTTGGGCCCTTTGGCGGTCACCGCGCGGTCGCTAGTGGTCACTTGGTGCGGTCGGCGGCGCGCATGCGGCACGCGGGGTGCTTTCCAAATCGATGAGGCGATTGCAGCGGCCACCCAGGATGGCGAGGACGCCGAACGCCGAGGACGCCGCACAGTGGGCCAGAAGACCGACGGAGGCGGCCGAAACTCCAGACGCGTTTTGAGCTCCACTCGCTAAACAGGACTCGACTACCAGCCTCAAACAGCGTGGCTGGTGGCACAGACGCAGGGAGGTCCTAGGATGTGCCTCCGGGACCTCCAAGGTGTCCAGGACCCAGGACCGCGTCTGCGGAATTCACCCATCAAACTCCGGAAGAGAAACTCAGCGGGATAGACTCTCCTGGCCCGGCAGGGCCGCCTGGACCGCCACGGACAGGGACACTCAGCACCCCTCC
Source organism: Thrips palmi (assembly GCF_012932325.1). Taxonomy (NCBI): domain Eukaryota; kingdom Metazoa; phylum Arthropoda; class Insecta; order Thysanoptera; family Thripidae; genus Thrips; species Thrips palmi. Next base: position 3,665,710 of record NW_023144630.1, on the reverse strand, counting down.
CCCGTCGCGTCCTGGACGTCGCTGAAAACGTCCTTACCGGAAGGTTGGTTGACGAAACCCGTCGACGCGTGTCTTGGGTCCTAGCTCTACATTGAGTCCTTAGGGCGATAGTAAGAGTGAACGGCAGTTTGACACTCCAGGGACTGCGTAGCTAGTGTTGCCCGTTTTTCTCGCGCAGTGTAGTTGACGACCTGGTCAGGGAATTCCCTCCTCTGCTGCATTTTCCCTCCCCGGAGATCGAGAAACAAAAGCCCCACACACGGAAGCCTCCGCCCGCCCACTCGGGGTAAAAAGAGGAATCAAAACATTCCTCCTCACGCCGAGGAGGTAGGGCCCTATGTGCCGCGGACACCCCCCCCCCCTTCCCGCCCCGCGGTCCGGGCGAGCCGGGCGGCGGCGGATGGCTCTGATGCGCCCGGAGCCCGGAGCCCGGACCCACCGCACGCTCGGGGCAAGAGTCAAGAGATTATAGATTGAGAGTGCGAGTGGCGGTGGCGCGGCGCGGCCGAGGCACGCCGGGTCGACGAACCCGACCCACGAACCCGAACACTCGGATCGGCCCTTCGGTGCCCTTCGGCCCCGACGGTGGGGCCTTCGCGTTCTCCACCGGAAAGCCGACGGGGTGACGACTGCGGCGCCAGGGAAGGCCCGGACGGGTGGCGGGAAACGGCACCATCAAGTCAGTCGAACAATTCAATTAAAACCAAGCTAAGCTCCAACTGACGTAAAACGAAACGCAACCGTTAGCATAGCGTAATGAGTGCGGCCAAATTTTCAACACATCGCGGCTTGCATGCACTGCGAGCCGCGCTGCCCGTAATGCCTCCCATTTCCATTGCGTCAGGCAGCCAGGCGGCTGCGTCCGAGCGGCCGGCCTTTCCACTTTCCATCCGCCTCCCTCCAGCACAGTGGGCCAGAAGACCGGCGCCGGCGGCCGAAACTCCAGACGCGTTTTGAGCTCCAGAGTCGCTAAATGGGACTCGAACCGAACGTGTGACCCCACCAATGGACTGCTCTCCGAACGAGGAATCCATTGGTGGGGTCACACGTCCTGCTTAGCGACTCCGGAGCTCAAAACGCGTCGAGAGCTTTGACCGCCTCCACCGGTCTCGGCACTCCACACGCAGCCCGTCGCGTTCAACGCGTTGAAAGGACCTAAATGACTGGGCAGGCGGCACGGCCATTGGTGCATCCCGCACGGGCAATCCGTCATCGCGCTGGATTAATTCATTACTTCTCCCAGTGGAGGCGTCGGCCCCCTCAGCATGACTCAATGTTTGTACGTACTTTCGGGCGCGCCGCCATCGCCGTCTGCGCCCGGCTCGCCGAGACGTAACAGCTGTATTGGAGCACAAAGTCGGCCAGTGCGCACCCTCGGGTCGGTGTCGGAAAGGACCTAGGTTGGCAATACTCACTCAGTGCACGAGTGTCGAACGGGTTGCCAACCTCAGCCTGCCTGCTGGGCAACTTCTCGAGAGCGAAACGTTTCGAGGGTATTGCTGGGGTAGGCAACCCTTCCGACAGTGCTGCATCGTGGGACTCGAATCAAATCAAGGCTGCTATTGATACTGAAGCACCTCGGCGACGGCGCGGCGGCGGTGCGGCGACAGGTGACACGGTCCCCTGGGGGACCTGGGGGCGGCGGAGTGTTTTGTAAGGGCAGACGGCAAGTTATCGGGCCTGGTCGGAGTGGGCTCGGTCCCATCCAGTGCACTGTGAGGATGTCTGGCCATGGTCTGGCAGTGCGGGCCGGGCCCGGCGGGGCCTGTAAGCCTGTAATCAGATCCAACATTCTGTGGAGTCGTGATGCCGGCGGTCGTTCCCCCACGCCCTTCCCTTCGGGCATTCCCTTTCGTGGTCCTGGGGGCCCAGAGGCCCCAGAGGGCTGTCCGGAGGGCCCTAGGGCGCCGCCCGCCGCCCTTCCCCTCGGACGAGTCTCCTGGGCCCCCTGGGTCTGGCCCCCCGGGTCACTGCACTCGGATATCTAACAGCCGGTAAATGGTTTTCACTATAGTTGTTTGTTTAAGGAACGCGGCAGGACCCTTGTAGGGCCATTTCGAAGGCAGGGTCAGGTTGGTCGGGGTGGAGCCCGGAGCCGGCGGGGTGAATGATCCACCTGACGTAACGAGTGTTGCTTGTGTGGGGGGGGGGCTTGAACAGTCCCCAAAACTACCTGATGTTGGGCCCCCAGCTCCCTGTTACTCTCGGTCGTGACCACTTCAACAAAGCCCAATCAGCTGTCGCCCGGTGGACTTGTCGAAAAAAATAAAGCCGAACCCGATGACAACTTCTACAGCAATGTTTCACAAAAATGTCATGAAGGCAGTCGTCATGACTCCGTTGGTGCATCCATGTCAAAAGGGTTGCTTAAATGTCGAGCCGAGTCTGACGTCATCCCGACGCTCCCAGCGTTGGTGAAACAACATTCTGGCTGGATCCACTTCTTTGGCGCCACAGAAAGAAATAATGGCAGTGTCCTGCTGGTGGCGCCGGCAGGCTAGGCAACCCCTCCTACTGCCGTGCAAGATGGGTAGCTCTCTTCGCCAGGCGCCGCCCACCGCGCATGCGCGTCAACAGGTAAACAAAAACAAATGAGGAGAAGACAGCGTAGCCTCGACCAAAATTATGGTAGAACAACTGTCCGGAGTCACTGTCGTCATATTTATAGCATGTGGGGTACTAACGGTGATCCTCCTCTTCATATTCGCCAAGAGGCAAATCATGAGATTTGCCCTGCGGTCCCGAAGAGGTCCGCACGTAGCAGTAGGGCACGATGCAGATAAGGTTTGTAGGTTAAGTCTGCTTTCTTGCAAGTTGAAATTGCATTTGACAGCTGAATGGTTTGCTTCAATGCTGCTCCATAACGTCAGGATGAGTGCCAGTCGAAGAAGCATTCAATGGGAGCTTTTTTTTGACCTCTGCACTTGTGACTGTCACCTTAACACTGCTTATTTGTTTCAGGGTTTACGAATGGAAATGGAAAGACGACTAGATGTGATTCCTCGTATTGTTCATGAACCAAAACTAATTAACGAAGATGATACTAGGTACATTCTTCCTCCAGGTTCATTGTTTCCACCCTTTTATTATCGTCTCAAGGCAGTTGACGATGTAAAAACTCTTGGTATGTCTAATAACCTCGACCCAAAGGCCCCGAATTTTGACATTGTTCAATGTTTGATTTCCATTAATATCTCCAACTTTCAGAAGCAGAGATCTTAAAGCAAGATAGTTCAATGCACCGTCACCCCACTGAGAACTTACGAGCGTTCTTGCTGTCGTCTTTGGCTGCTCCACTTGATGGCTCTGGCCAGAAAATGGTTCATCAATTCTGTGATATGTACGAACATGCAAGGCATGACCCAGCTGATTTTGGAGATGAAGAATATCAAGCTTTTTCATGTCTTCTTGTGAAACTAATGGAAGCGTGAGTTTCATCTTGTTTAACCCTTCTAAGTGTTATCAAAAGATTGGTCTCTAAATTTTTGAGTTCTGTCTTTTACAGGGCAAAGCTACTTAAATCATTTCCAAACAGCAGGAAGACTAGTCCAAACCGAACACCTGTCCGCAGGGTGCCAGATCCTTCTAAGCCTCGAACTAATACTGTGGATGTGAAGTTACAGTTACGGGATGAAAATTTATCAAGACCAAGTACACTGACTGTTCCTGCAGGAGAAGGTGATAGCAGTGAGACTCCTGTATGACTCATTCTTCTTTATTGTTGGTGTTCATTCAATTATGTTTTAAATTTAAAAAATCGAGCTTGTTTTTGTGAAGATACTTTTATTGCATTTGCTTTTGTTCAGAAATTGTGCAAAGTTCTTTTTATTAATATTGTATTTATTCATAAACCTGTGATAATATGTTTAAGATTTACCTATGCACAGGAGTTAATGGTGATAAGTTTCTCATTACATAGAATTATGTCACATAGTTTGGCATCTTCAGTTCAAATCCAGTCATACATAGCAATTGCCACAGTTCATTGTATGAATTGGGGATGTATTTAATCAAAGTTCTTAGTAAAGATATTTTTTATTCCTGCTGGCCCTTTCCTTCTTACTGTGTGTAAATGCAGCTACTTTTTTAAGCAGTTTATAAAAGGATGCAAGCTAGATAAAATGTTATTTTACAATTGGGACTGTATAACGTAATGGTTGTTATTTTATTTTTGTCAAAATGGGTTCGTAATTTGGCAGACTTGTCAAAAGGAAGGCTTTACTCAACATTCATGCATCTGTGTACTTGCAGTGTGTTTTCACTTCAAATCCATTTTTTTAATACTGTGTCAAGTAGAATATCATCCTTAATGAAGCATTAATCAACCAATAATTGTGTTCAATTCACCTGACTGATGTGTGACCTTTCTCATGCATATTTGTTGTCCATTGTCAAGATCAAAGTGTGAGGATGACAAAAAAAAAAATATATAAAGCATGCATACTGAATGAGTTTTAATGATTTATAAAATATTCCTATGTACAAGTACAGACATTTAACATTAACAAAACTTTCAACAAGCCCTGGTCTCAGACATCTAAGAAAAAGCGAGAATAGATTGTGGTGGCTAGATCATGAGGATTGACTGGATTCCTTCAATTCCTCAGACTCTTTTAACTCTTCTTCCACTGCAGGTGCTTTTAATCTGTCTTCGGCTTGCTGCATTAGAATCTTCTTACGCTCACGCCAAGTCAGCTTTTTAGGCATAGGCGGTTCAGGCAATTCCGCTGCTCTCCGCTTCTCCCACGCATGAATGTATGAAGACGGGTGGATGGGAAGGAAACCAACCATACCTGCAATGCATAATCAGTGGTGAAGTAACTATTGCAATACCAACAAAATTTATATGAAACAGCAAAAACATAATACATACCCAACATAGCTGCAGCATCCTTTGACAGTTTGGCTCCTTCGCCAAGCCAAAACCGTATTCTCTCAAAATTACATGAGACCAGCTTTTCATTACGTTCATTTGGCAATGGATCGTAAGTTCCTAGCTGTTCTATACACTGTTCCCATTGCTCCACCATTTTCTAGTAAAAGTCAGATTTGGATTAGACACAGCAGCCACATCTCCGAAATGATGGGAGGAATGAATGAAACTAGTAGCTAAAGGTATCTGGAGGCGCAGACGGCAGACACTCACATCGGTCACCTGAAGATGGTAGAAAGGACGGTTGGCGCATCCTTTTCGAGAAAAACGAATGACCAGCTTTGGCACAGCTCTCAACGCTGCTCCACCAGAAGCTGGAAGCGGCATAGCTATGAACTACAGAAAGATTTTCTCAAAAGTTATCGTTAGTTCGTCCAAAACGGAGCACGGTTCTAGGAAGGTTATTGTTGACTAGCAGACGCCTCTCCCCTCTCAGTTTAGCCAACTCTTCAACAGCTTCGGAACCAGATTTTTGGGACAGCGGTTTTGTGCGGAACGCTGTTGGTAGATGTAAAATTTCAGAGATAAATAATGTTCTGAGTCCAAGTGTTACACATCAGGTCACATTTATTGGAAAAATCCTGTCAAAGAAAAATAATTGATCTGACTTAAGAACTTGTCATAACAGCAGGACTGAATTTTGCATACCACCCTCTAGTTTCGGTTTTGCCGAAGTTTGCCGAAGTTTGCCGATGCCGCTTCCGAATGTTTTGCCTGCCACTTGCCACAGCACAGCAGCCAGAACAACATTTGTTTTCGTTGTCCTCAAAGTGGAAGAGTTGATCAAAAATGACTTGATTTGTGTGTGAACGTCTTCACTCGAGATTGAAGAAGTACTCCTCATCTGCAGACAGATCATCTTTACCTGGTCGTATCCATTTTGCATAACGTACGTTCCTACAAATTTTAAAAACAATAAAGCGACTCTTAACCTTCCAAAATTTCAATGAATAAAATTTGCTCCTGGTAATTTTGTTGTGTGGAAATTTATGTTTTAAAAATACTGCTTTAACAATTGGAATATTCGCTCAACCACATCCCCAGGGGGCATGCTTCTAGGTTGAAATGTTGACCATGTTTCATCCATTGCACCTGTCACACTGACATATTGTTTCTTTATGCACAGGAATTGAGCTCCAAGATGGATATGGATGTGACATGTCCCCGTTGCAAAACGACCAAATACCGAAATCCATCTCTCAAGTTGATGGTAAATGTTTGTGGTCACGGACTATGCGAAAGTTGTGTCGAACTTCTATTCCTCAAAGGTAATAATTCATCAATGCTCCTTGCAGTTAATTACAAATCTATGGTTTCTCTTTTTAAGAATTTTATATTATAATTTATGTCCATTTGTGCATTCTTAACAGGCTCAGGAAACTGTCCAGAATGTGGGATTGCTCTGCGGAGGAGTAATTTCCGTGTTCAACTGTTCGAGGATTCCCAAGTGGAAAAGGAAGTTGACATTAGGCGGCGAGTTTTAAGAGACTTCAACAAGAAAGAGGAGGATTTTGCTTCTCTCAGAGAGTACAACGACTACTTGGAGGAAGTAGAGACCATAATTTTCAATCTTGTAAATAACATTGATCAACTGGAAACAAATAAAAAAATAGAGAAGTTCAAGAAAGAAAACAGGGAGCTGATCTTGAAAAACAAAGTTCGGGTGTGTAGTGTCAATTTAATTGGCTTATTCATTGTTCTTTCTTTTTTACTTGAAATATTTTCTTTCTAAATTAACTGTTTTTGTGGTAACAGGTGGGACGAGAAGAAGTTGAACTGGAACTAATGTTAGAACAAGAAGCAGCCCAAGAAGAGGCTAGACGAGCTCAGATTGCTCTAGAGGAAAAAGAAGAAAAGCGAAGGAAAATTCGGAACAAAGAGGCTCTCATTGATGAACTCATGTTTTCGAATGCCAATGCTCAGAGCATCCTCCAAACATTTGCGGAAAGTCGTGCCCAAGATGGCCCTGCCAAGCCTGCTTTGCCTTCAGCGCCTGTTGCCGCACGGGCTACCCAGTTCTCATCAGGAATCCAGATTGGACGTGGCAGTGGCCAAGTAGAATTCCTCCCAGTTCCTAGGATAGACGACACTCCGCTGTACCACTATGAAGCGCCACAGCGGCTGTTCGACGGTCCAGATCCTCCCTCAGGCCAGCAAGTCATTCAAGATGGTTACCTCAGCCACATCAGAGGGGCTTCAGAGGAAGAACGTGCAGGAGGCTACAGTTCTCACATTGGTTGTCTTAGAGCTCTGGAAGATGCCATGGCTGGTTTGTATTATAAGGCCAACCGTGGAGAGCCAGTCTTTTAACTGTATGTTATCGTATGCTGTTATGTATGTACATATTTACATTCTCCAAATAAAATAGTTTTTATTTGATCAATATTTGTTTCCATCCTATCTGTCAATCTACTTTCATTGTCAAAGCATGCTTATGGCACTTCTGTGCTTCAAAATTTTTAGCCACAGGACATGGGTGAAATACTAGAGAAGATAACACATGGATCTGTTGCAAAGTACTTTATTATGTTGGAAGATGTTTCTCTTGTGGATCAGCAGTAGAAACAACTAATAACAATAAGAATGAATTATCACATTCATCAAATACAAAGAAAAATAATCAAAGCATACAATGGAAATGTAATCAGCAATAAGTTTCAGTAGCAACATCAATCACTTATGCTACCAAATTCCCATGCCACTGAACTCCACACAAAATGCTACTCCTGACACTTAGCACAGAAAAACACCACTCTTTTTTTAAGTTTTTTTTTTAACTTTTTCAAGTAATGTATACTGTTTTTTTGTACTTTTTATATAGAATAAAATTGTTACTTAGTTCACTGGAGTTTCATAATGATGTTGCCTTGGAGTGAAAACTACCCTCTGCTTGAGAACAGTTGAATACTTTTGATGTTGAGCAAGCCATGCTGTGTTAAGCGCCAACCCCAAGCCTACACAGCCTATGAAATGACAAGACTTAAGACTCCAGCCAAACAAACACAGTCAGCGACAAATCTTAAAAGAGCAAGTGTGCTAGTTTTGCTGGAGGCCAGCCAGTCGTGGGAATTAAAAAATAATTATAAGAAAGGAACTTTTTTAACATGATATACAATGCTAACAATAGTTACGAAATACAAATTAACAGAATTATTAAGACTGGTCCAAAGCCACATTGCAGCCGTCAGCCGAAATGCTGGGGTGGCTGGCTATTTAGTCGGTCGTGTCTTGCGTGCTCGGATGCACTACGGCTTGGGTCCAGCTCCTGCACTAGGAATTCCCTGTCCCTGGCCGCCGGTCTGGCCGCCCCTGTATCCACCGCGGCCTCTGGAGTTGCCTCGGGGAGCGCCCCGCGGACCTGTGAGAGAGCAGTCCACGTTAAGTCACAACCAAACAAAGCCGCTGCTTGACCACATCAACGAGCAATATTCAAAAACCTACCTCCTCTGTCCATTCCCCCTCTGTTAGGCCTGGGTCGGTCCGCGCCGCCCCGTCCTCGGTAGCCGCCGCCTTGGCTGTCCTTGTTGTAGCCGTTCTGGTAGAAGTTGTTGCCGCCTTCGCTGCTGCTGTTGTTGTTGCGGTAGAAGGGCCGGTCGTTCTGGTAGGGCCGGTCGCTCTGGCCGCCGTTGCCGCCCCTGCCCCTGAAGCCGTTGTACTGGCCGCGCGGCTTGCCTCGGCCACGCTGCTCTCTGTCCCCGCGGTCTCTGTTGTTTCTCTGGGTCTGGTAACCACCTGGCAAACGGCAAAGAAAAGCCTCACTACCAGTCCAAGCACCACGGAGTCGACCAAGATCATCTCACTCACCATCATTATTGTTAGACCAGTCATTTTGATTTCCTTGCTGGTTGTTCCAGTCATCGTTAGTCTGGTTGTTCCAGTCATCATTTTCAGACCACTTGTTACTGATGGTCTGCTGGGCAGGCTGCGAGGATTGATCGGGTGACGATTCAACAGCATGATTCTCATTCTAAAACAAGACAGAAAATAAATTAAGATCAATTCAATATTAGGTAAGCAGTGAGCATTGCAGAAGCATCAACTCACCACATGATCGTTGCGTGGCTGATCATATCGGTCGGAATGAGGGCTGTACATCTGTTGCTGGTACATCACTGCTGGATTGCCAGCGTTTGGTGACACGGGTGCAATGTGAGGCTGAGGAATGGGCAAGTTAGCTTGGGGGTTGGGTGCATTGAAATTTTCACCAGGGAGCTGGTGAACAGGCTGCATGTGTGGGGGAGGCTGGTGCTGTGGTTGGTGGAACATGGGGACGGCAGATGCTGGTGGCGGGTTAACTTGAGGTGGAACGAAGCTCTGGTTGGTGAAAGTCTGTGTGGGGATGGCGGATGGAATAGCGTGAGCGGGCGGAGGTAGAGTAGGGTCAGGTGAATCCAGCTCAGACTCCTGGAAACATACCACTCATTAACAAATCTGCTAACACAGATGAAAACTCAGAAGCTATTGAAGATGAACAAACCTGAAGGAAGTTGAAGCTTCCGCTTGTGACTGAGTTGATCACATCATGTGGCCGGAGGGGAACAGGCACAGGGGGCTGTGTGGGAATTTGGTGTGGAGCAAGAACCGAAATAACTGCATCTGAAATTTGAAGAGAGGGTTGAACTAAAAAATCCGATGTTCTTGAAGTTTGGATCCTGCAAGGGCATTGATACATACCTGGAGGAGCCTGGAATGTAGGATTCACAACTTCAGGTACAGGAATAGGTTCTTCCACAGGAACGTCAGCCATCAATCCACCGTCAACAGCAACTTCAGCCTAAAAAATTGACGCAGTCATAAAATGTTGAACTAGGGCAAAAACACAGGCACAAATGTTGGGACAACTCACTTCCTCAGCTGGAGTTTCTGGGACGGGCTCTACAGCTGGCTTGTCAAAGTACCCACAGCCATGAACTGCACGGATCTTCTCTTTGAACACAGCATAGGTAACACCACCAAATTCCTTTGGCTTCCCATCGATGGCACTCAGGAAATGATCAGCGGCAGAAGCTATTTGCTCCTGAAACAAGACATGTCAGTGAGCGGAGGATAGTGCAGTAAAAGAGAGGAAGAAAAATCAATAAGGCATGCTTACATCAACGGTGGACTTGGCATCTTCATAAACCTTAGGGGTAACAGTCTCATAGAATGTATCAAACAATTGCAGGTCCGTGTCCGTTAACTGAATAGCACCATTCTGGCCACTCAAGAAGTCTTCCCGTACTGCATCAGTTCCAATTTGGTTAAGGGCGTTTTGAATAAGGAGGACATCCTTGATTCGGGACAAGTCATGGGCTTGCCGTTCAAGGGCATCCTTCCGAGCCTGCTTCTTGGCCAGTTTCGCAGCATCCGCTGAGATAGAATTGAATTGTTTGCAGAGGTCCCGGGCGAATTCCAGAGTTTGAATAACTTCCTCATATTTGGCGACGGCTGCTAGCTGTTCAGGCTGAAGTTCCTTGCCCTCTCGCTGGAGAGCACGGTATCCATCAAGCTTGCCCTGGAACAATCACAACAACCCGTGAGACAAACAGATCCACACCCTCATCGAGGAGCGCCGCTGACAACCGCCAAATTCGATGACTAACAGAAAGCTAGGGTTATGTCACTCTGAGCACCAACACTCGGTGTGACTAAGCCGGCCGACGTGGTGCCAGCCCCGAGGAACACCCCGTTCGAAACGCGAACACCGCCACACCGCAGCGGGCCGGGCCCGGTTCGATCCGGCCGGTTTCAAGGTTCCTGGAGACGACCCCGTCGAGTAGGAGTAGGCGCAGCGGAGCCTGACGGTGGCCTGGCCCTGCCGCCGCACGGTGGCGCAACCAAGACCAGGCAACCTGGAGTCCAGGGCCTCGGCCAGGCCTTGGCCGCGCCGCCCGTCGGTACAAGGACCTCGGCGTACACCCGCGACCGCGACAACGCCACCGGCCTTCGCGTTCCCTGCCGCGGGGCGGGACGGCGCGGACCGGACGAGCCTTTAGGCCTTTGTTGTGGTGCGCGGGGCCGGGGGCCTCGGGGCCCCAGCCCGCCACCCACGCCGGTGTGTTTGCAATCGGAAAGGGGTTCCCGACGGCCGCGGCTGCACCGGCCGGGCCAAGCGCGACGCGGTGGACAAAGTTAGAGCGCTTCGAGGCCACAAAGCGGATCGCTTGGCTTTCGGCGGCCGCTGAGCACATGGCTTAGCCAACATGGCGGCACGCCGCAGCGGCTGACAGTTACACGCCCCGTCCGCCGGCGCGGCCCTTCGCGCTCACCACCTACCTTCCTCTTCTCCAAGTTGCGGATTTTGTGCTCTATGATAATGATGGCCTGCCGTAGGGGGTCCGGCGGCGCCTCCGTAGAGGCCTGTTTGACTAATTTGGCTGACGACGCTGACGGCATCCTCACGCGAGCAACAACAAGACACGACTGGCTCCGCTCGCTCGCCGAAACGCACTTCGGAGCGACGCCGCCAGAGAGCGCGCGCCGCCAAGGCGAAACAAGTGACGGTGCGTCCTGGACATGGACAGCTCTGCACTTCCGGTTCCGAGACGAGATTCGGCTGTGGCGCGCTGGACGGTGCTGGACGGCGTTTCGGCAGTGCTTGTCACTGTCTTTCTCGGACTCCTGCGGGGGCACCGTGGTGCGAGAGGAACAGAGCGAAGAAGACAGAGCACGGCATCATCGTCTGCAGCCGTCGCCGTCGCTCTTTGGCAAGTTTATTTGTTTTCGGGCAGCGTTCACTGACGGCTGGTGTAAAGGGGAGGGGTGTTGCTTCATAGAGCTCGATTTAAAAAAAACGATTTTTATCGATTTTATTGAAGAAGTATTAAGTTACAAACAGAAGCTCAGAAACATGAGCAAGCTTGTCTTATCGTCGGCGACGAGGCAGACTCTCGGTGGCGGCTACTCGATGGTCAGGAAGAAGGTGTCCTTGGCCTTGTCGAGGTCCTTGGCGTCCTTGGCGTGGCCTTGGTGGCCGCTCTTGGACCGTAGTTGCTTCCGCCTCTGCTGCTTGCGCTTGGGCCCCAGGTAGGCGTGGCCCTGGTGGGCCTGGTGGCCCTGGTGGGCCTGGTGGCCCTGGTGGGCCTGGTGGCCCTGGTGGGCCTGGTGGCCCTGGTGGGCCTGGTGGCCCTGGTGGGCCTGGTGGCCCTGGTGGGCCTGGTGGCCCTGGTGGCCCTGGTGGGCCTGGCCCCGGCTGCCGTTACCCCCCAGGGGGCCCCGCGTGTGCGGGTAGCGCTTCCGCTCCCGCAAGGGGAGGGGGCGCGCGCGAACGGGCAGCTCCATGTCGTCCTCCCACACCCCCGGGCCGGGTGCCGCCCCCGCCGCCCCCGGGCCGGGGGGCGGCCTGCTCCTGGGGGCGGCGCCTGGCTGGTCGCGTGGCCGCCGCCCCCAAGGCCGCGGCGACTCAGGGCGGGCAGCGGGCCCTGGAAGAACGTGGTGTAGTTGACCAGGTACTCGCGCTCGTCGTCCGCCAGGTTGTCCAGGTCCAGGTCGAGGCCGCCGTCGAGCTCCAGGACGTCGTCCTGGTGGCCTGCCGCCGACGGCCGGGACAGCGTCACCGGGAACAGGTCCCCGGCTGTGGTGTCGTTGGCGGTCGGCGGCGAGGGCGACGGGCAGGGCGGCACGTCGCGACACCGCTCTTGCTCGTCGGGCCGCGTGTCCGGGTCGCACTCCGCGTCCGGCAGCGCCATGTCCTGGCGGCCGCGGACGACGCAGAGCACCGACCGGCGTCGCCCCACCGCGTCGCCGCACGTCGCAGTGCACACCTGCCAGGGGCCCGTCCACCACCTGGGGGCAGTCGGAACAAAGATGAGGAAGCCTGCCCGCGCCAAATCTCATCGCGCGCGTTGCAGCGGCGAACGGGAGCGCCTGGCGGCTAGGCCACCCAACGCGCGGCCGCGCGCAGCGGCACTGCCTAGCCGCGGCGCTGCAGGCCGGCCGGGCCGGGCGGGCTGTACTCACGTCGCCGGGCAGGCGTGGCTGGCGCACGTCCTGTTCTGGTCCGGCGGTCTGGGTCCGACCATCTCCTCGCACTCGCTGTCGGCGACCGCGTTGAAGGCCCCCTCGGGGCCCAGGGCCCCCATGGAGGCGGCGCACACGGCGCGCAGCTCCTGCCGGCCTCCCCCGCACGTGGCGGAACAGGCCGACCAGTCCGCCCAGCGCCACGACAGCGACGGCAGGACGGTGCCCGGCCGCCGCACAGTGTACTGGTACTTGAGGCCCGGGTTGCGCGCGCGCCCGCGGAAGATGACCTGCGAAGGGTTGCCGTTGCACACACCGGTGGAGGCGGCCCAAATTTCAGACGTGTTTCGAGCTCCAGAGTCGCTAAACAGGACTCGAACCGAGCGAGTGACCCCACCAATGGATTCCTCGTTCGGAGAGCAATCCATTGGTGGGGTCACACGTTCGGTTCGCTCTTGAGGCAGACAAACTCACGTAGATGAGGATGCCGTCGCGGAGGGGCCCGGGGATCCGCACGGTCTCCAGGTCGCCGACGCGCTCGTACAGCGCCGCCGTGCCGCCCACGTCGTACTCCCCCGGCAGGGTGATCTTCCTGCGGACGGGCAATCATCAGGCCTGTCTCTCTCGCGCCTCCACGCTCCACGAGCGCGAGAGAGACGGGCGGCGTACCTGCGGCCGTTGAGGTAGAAGGCGGGCTTGGACGTACTGCCGATGCCGATGAAGTTCCTGGACGCGGACACCTCCGCGATGAGCACGTTGCGCGCGCCGGGCGGCACCTGGAAGGCCTCGATGTAGCCTGCCGGACACCAACAACCATTTCACTCCGCGGCTTTCGTCGCTCTGTCTCTCTTGCACTCGACGGCCGTCCCGCAGGCCGCGGCGGCGCGAGAGAGAGGGAGAGAAGCTGGTGGCGTACCGTAGCCGTCGGGCCTGCTGTAGGTGCCGGACACCGTGTCGCACTGGCTGCCGTCCCCCCGGCACACGCCGCACCGGTCCTCCACCGCGTCCGAGTCCACCGTCCAGTCGCAGCCCACTTTCTGCGCGGCAACAACAAAAACAACATCAAAAAGCAAACAAAGTGAAGGCGCACCCCGGCGGGACTCGAACCCGCGCCACTCACCCGGCAGACCCGGCCGATGCACATGTCCCTGCGGCCCACGTTGCAGGGCGTGCCGTCCGCCACGGCGCCGCCCCACGGCACGATGACGGTGTCCTCGGAGTCGGAGCAGTACAGCTCGCACGGCTCGTCCGCGTCGAAGTACGGCAGCCACGTGTAGTTGGCGTAGTGGCCGTGGTAGGTGCGGTTGTTGTAGGCGGCGCACTGCACCGCGCGGAACGAGGGCGCGTCCTCGGGGCACGGCTACGCCGGTTCAAACAGGGCGCGTTTTTAGTCATCGACATAATGCTTGGCAACCAAGTCAGAATGAGAAAGAGTTTCTGCTTTGTTGTCACCTGCGTGTTGCAGACGCGGTACCGACGCCGCTCGCCCAGGCAGTAGGCGCCGCCGTGGCGGGGGGTGGGGTGGTCGCAGCGGCGCTCCAGGATGGAGACTCCGGCGCCGCAGGACCGCGAGCAGGGCCCCCACTCGCCCCACGACGACCAGCCGCCCGGCACGGGCTCGGCCAGCTCCGCCATCTCGGTGCACTGCTGGTCCTGGCACCACTGCACGCAAAAAACAATCACTTCGAAAAAAAATATTCTGCCCCAGGTGAGGCTCGAACTCACAACCCCGGCATTGCTCACGAACACTGTCCTATAAGTACCGTGCGCTAACCGATTGCGCCACTGGGGCCACTGCTTTGGACTCACTTTGTGTTTGCCGCAGGCCGTCCCCGGCGCCGCCGGCTGCAGCAGTGTGGTGCACTGGCCCTCCACCTCGCACCACAAACGCGTGCACACCTTGAAGACGGAGAGAAGACATTATCTACAACATCGGTCGGTTGGAGCGCCTGCCAGGAAGAGGGTAGGCAAGCCCGCCGAACAGGGCTGCCCGGCGGCGCGGCCCGCCCCCGCCTCGCAGGCGCTAGCCACATCGCTCCGTCCCTCTCGCACCCAAGAGGCGGCCCGCCAGAGCGAGAGAGAGAGAGATAGAGACCCACCTCCTCCGAGTCGGCGGGGCAGACGCCGGCCTCCTCGGTGCCGAACTGCAGGCGGCACTGGTGCTCCACGTCGTACATGGAGCCGGCCGGCATGTCGGGGTACTGGAAGCCGCCCAGGGTGGGCGCGTCGTCCAGGCACGCCCCCTTGCCGACGCTGCGCATGGATTCGATGGTTCAACGGTTCGACGCACAGTGGGCCAGAAGAACGGTGGAGGCGGCCGAAACCCCGGACGCGTTTTGAGCTCCAGAGTCGCTAAACAGGACTCGAAGCGAGCGTGTGACCCCACCAATGGATTCCTCGTTCGGAGAGCAATCCATTGGTGGGGTCACACGCTCGCTTCGAGTCCCATTCAGCGACTCTGGAGCTCTAAACGCGTCGCGGTGCCGCGGTGCCGCGGTGTCGCGGTGCACTCACTCGAGGAAGGCGGTGATGCTGCGCCGGCTGCAGGGGCTCCACGCCATGCGGTGGTTGTCCGCCTCGAAGGTGGGGGTCATGACGTGCAGCACGTTGTCCACCTTCCGGGGGCAGCCGGACGTCTCGGTGTCGTGCGCCATGCCGAAGCTGCGGCGCGAAAACAAATTAAACTCGGCCGTTTCTCATTTTGTGGCGGTGCTGCTGCATGGTGACGCACGCACTTGTGGCCCATCTCGTGGGCGATGGTGTGCGCCAGCACGATGCCGTTGTCCTGGTTCACGGAGCACGACCTGTCCGGCGTGCACATGCCGCCGACGTGGGCCACCCCCAGCGTGTTGCAGGGCGTGTCGCGCCGCGCGCAGATGTCAACCCTGCGGCGCGGAGAAGGAAGGAAGGTCAGAGGAAGTCCCTGGTTCGAATACCAACTTTTTTCTTGTTCTAGTGCACCTTGTGATGAGCACGGCGACGTCGTGGTGGTGGGGGTCCGCCTCGTCGGCCGGGTTGACCTGCGCGGCCCAGCGGCAGAAGGAGCCCAGCGTCCGGTCCGCGTTCACCGACGAGTTGAACGTGTCCTGCTCGTCCTGCAACACACAGCCGCGCACTGTCTCTCTCGCACCCCTAGCGCCACGAGTGTGCCAGAGACAGAGCCAAGTCTCTGCGTACCTGCGCCACCCACTCGTCCATCAGGATGATCCGGACCACGGCCACGTTGATGAGGTTCCCGATGGTGGGGTCGTGGTACATGGCCGAGACCTGAGGGGGGAAATTAAGCATTTTAACAGCGTAGGAGGAGGGCGAGGACAGCGGCCACTGCCCATGGCACTGACCATGGCACTGACCATGTTCATGATGGTGAGCAGGTACGTCTCGATGTCGCCGTCCTGGTGGAAGGCCGTCATGGACTGGTCGGCCACCAGGGTCACCTCCACGTGCTTCTCGTTGCTGATGGACCGCGGCTTCCTCCGAGGTCCCCGTCGACGCGGTCCTCGAGGCCCTGGCCGCGCGTCGTCGGCGTCCTGGCCGCGCCGCCTCTGCTGCACGGCGACGTCCGCACCGCGCCGCCACGCCAGGGACGACGTCTCGTTGCGGCGGGCGGGGTCTGCGGGCACGGCGTGCACAAACCACGTAACACAAACTGCACGACGCCGAGCCGGTGCGGCGCCGTCGCGCCAGTCGTACCTCTGGTGCCGCAGTCCTTCTCGTGCCTGCGGCGCCGCCGCCGCCCCCGCTGCCGCCGCCTCTGGCCGCGCCGCCGGCCGCCGCCCCCGCGGCGCTGGAACACCACGTGCGCCGAGGAGTTGGCCGCCTTGGGCCCGAGGGGCTCCAGCCAGTAGTCCGCCCCGGTGGTCTTCACGAACCCTACCTGGCGTCAAGGGGGGCGTTGGGGTTACACTCGAAACACTTTGGCGGTCCCAACGGGTCACTCACCAGCCCCTGTCCGCAGGCTGAGACGGCGACGCTGGAGCGCGGGTCGCCCTGGACCACGCCGCGGTAGTGGCAGGTGGTGACGCTGCGTCGGCGCCTCGAGGACCGCGTCGAAGGCGGCGTCCAGGGCAGCGAGCGCTTGTACCGGCCGCGGTCCACGCCGCGGTCCACGCGCAGCGCCGGCGCCAGGAAGGACGTGCTGGGCCACAGCAGCAGGCGTCGCGGCGCCCCGCCGTCCAGCAGCACGTCGTACTGCACGGCTGCCAAGGTCGCCAAGGCCACGGTCAAGGTCAACGCCAAGGTCAAGGTCACTGGCCCCAGTGGTGCAAAAGCCCGCCAGGTTCAAGGGTCGGAGCAGTGTTGCCACGCAAGCAGGCAAAAGGCCAGCGATGCACCAGTGTCGAAGGGTTGCCAACTTCAGGCTGTTTGCATTGGTTTGCATGTTGATGTTGGCCGCCCTGCGGACACTGGCACACCGGTGCAATTTGGGCCTGCTTATGTGGCAGCACTGGTGCGGAGGCACGGGCCTGGGCCTTTGAGGTCTGGCAGGCTCGCTGCAGCTCGAAGGCCCCAAGCTCCGCGAGCTCCGAGAAGCTCTCCAGCCTCACCAGGGTCATCGTGGGCGTCGGGCAGCCAGGTGCCGTGCTGCAGAGCGAGTCTCCGCGCTCTGCGCTGCCGGTGGTGCTGGTGGCCGTGGCCGTGGTGGTGCTCCAGGGCCTCGTCGTCCAGGGCCTCCCCCGCCACCACCTTCCTGGGGAACACCAGCCGGCCGCCGGGCACGGCGCCCGAGAACAGTCCTGGGGGAACGACCAAGTCAAAGACCGAACCAGTTTCTTCTTGTTTTCGTCTTGTTCTTAAGGAAAAGGCAGACAACTTATTCACGCTATTCGTAAAAACATAAAAGTGAATGGCTGAGAGTCGTTTTCGTCGCCCTGGCTCTCTCGCACGGCGGGGCGTCCCGCATGCGCGCGAGAGAGACAGAGCGACGAAAACGGCTCTCGGAATCAGTCTGCTGGCAGAGTTGCCAGGACAGACTAGCCCGCACCCGCTCGGCAGCTCGGCGCGGAGTGAGTCACCATCGGCGGGGCCGCACAGTGGGCCAGAAGACCGGTGCAGGCGGCTAAAACACCGGACGCGTTTTGAGCTCCAGAGTCACTGAACAGGACTCGAACCGAGCGTGTGACCCCACCAATGGATTCCTCGTTCGGAGAGCAGTCCATTGGCGGAGTCACACGTTCGGTTCGAGTCCCATTTAGCGACTCTGGAGCTCAAAACGCGTCCGGCGTTTCGACCGCCTCCACCGGTCTTCTGGTCCACTGTGGGCCGCCAGCAGAGCGACTCCGAACTCCGCTTTCATCGCCGTCTCTCTCGCACAGCTTCCAAACGCTTGCCGCCACCGATTTTTCACCCGGCATTTATTTTCGTAAAACACGTTTTCATTTTTCCTCGCGACGATTTTCGATCTTTTTTTCGCGCGTCTCAATAATTGTCGCACCTTTTCCTCGCCATGCCAGTTGGCTGTAGCAGTTCCGTTCCACGCACACGCATGCACACAAACGCCCGCACACAGCCACACGTGCGCACACAGGCACACACACACGCACACACTCACACGCCTATTACGCGATGGGATTGAGTGGACGTTATGCTGCTAGATAACATCAGGATCTCCGGCTTCTAATTACTAGTGTAGCAGCACCAACAACAACAGCGACAGCAGCAACAACAGCGGCACCTTTTGACGGTAAAGGACAAGGCAGTCATTGGCGGAAAATTTTCGAAGTAATCCGCGCCGCGCGCATGCATGAATGAGTGGGGAATCGATTGGGGGGAGGGGGGGGGGCGTCGGGGCCGACCGGCCCAGCCAAAGTGGTCCCGAGACAGACTCTCTTGCAGGCAAACTTTCAACACAAAGTAGCGCCAGCTTTGTTGGGGTGGTCGCGGTTTTGGCGACCCGATGAGTTTTAGAGTGGGTGGGTCAATGTTTTTCGGGCAGCGGCAGGGCAGAAGTTCGCAGTGAAAGTTGAGCAGGATGAACGACAGCGTCCCCACAGTGTCCCCAAAGTGTCCCCACAGCGTCCCCACAGCGTCCCCACAGCGTCCCCACAGCGTCCCCACAGCGTCCCCACAGCGTCCCCACAGCGTCCCCACAGTGTCCCCACACGTGCAGAGGGTGCGAAGCTCGGCGCGAAGCCCCATGGAAACAGCCGAAACAATTTGAGCACAGCAACAAGCTGGCAAGCTGCCTGTCACCGACACTGTACGAGTGCATTAGTGTTGCCCGGTGTTGCAAAGTCAAGCCGATTCGAGCGGGAAAACGACAACGGCCACTTCTCATTTCCTCCTCCTGGAAAAACCGCAGATCGCGCCGTCTCCCTCGCACCCCTGCGGGGCACTGCATGCGCCCCGTGAGTGCGAGAGAGACGGAGCCACTCGCGAGCAGCGGCCCCAGGCCCGCCCGGTGCTCTGGAACGGAGGGGATCGGAGAGGATATACTTAGCGAGTAGCTAGCTGGCGGGAGAGTGAATCAGATATGGCTCGCTGCCATTGGCTGGGCGTGAGATCATCCTTCGGGGCGCGGGCTGCCATTGGCTGGGCGTGAGGTCATCTCTCGAGGGGCGGCCTGCGATTGGCCGGGGCCCAGCCGACGGCCAAACACTCCGTAAACACCGGGTACTGCTCTAATAGCAGCGTAGCAGCGTGTTGGCTTCCGAAGTTATTACCCACCCGGTCGCCCCGTTCGGACGCCTCCTTCCGCGTAATTAATTTCAAATTGGCCAGTCTGTCTCTCTCGCACTCGCGGCCAGCCCCGTGAGTGGGAGAGAGACAGAGCGACGAAAGCACACTGTTCGGGAGCGCCCTGTTCCTCTGGCGCGCCGGAAGGCCTCGGTAGCCGCCTTAGCCGTGTACCGCGTCTGTACACCGTACACCGGTGCCGCTCCAGAGTCGCTAAATGGGACTCGAACCGAGCGTGTGACCCCACCAATGGATTCCTCGTTCGGAGAGCAATCCATTGGTGGGGTCACACGTTCGGTTTGAGTCCCATTTAGCGACTCTGGAGCTCAAAACGCGTCTAGAGGTTTGGCCGCCTCCACCGGTCTTCTGGCCCACTGCGCGGCGCCTCGGTGCAGCGCGGCAAACACAGCGCCAAAACTCTTGTTGAACTTTGCACTTTGCCGTGGCGAGGCAATGAGGCGGACGGACGGACGGACAGACGGACGGACAAACAGAGAAACAGGCGGGCGGCGAGGTGGGCGCCAAACGCGCCAAAATAAAAAGCAGACGAACCCACTCAAGTTTTGACAGAAAAGGTCGCCACCCATCCATCCATCTATACGTCGATTCGTCCACCTGCTCAGAGTCCACGGGCAGAGTCCTCCAACGCAGCCTCCCTCTCCCTCGCTCCTACTCCCACTCCTTCGCGGCAGTGTCTGCACCACTTCTGCAGCAGCTGCTCTTCGAGTGTGGCGGCTGACCTGTCCGCTCGCATCCTCGCCGCTCTGCCGCATAGTTTGTCTTGTATGTGGGTGCACTGCCAGGATGCCTTGCAGGATGCCCGGAGTGGCACCTACACTGTGTGACCTCCCTCCGCCTTGGCGCCGCACAGTGGACTTGCCGGAAGACCGGTGGAGGCGGCCAGAGACGCGTTTTGAGCTCCAGAGTCGCTAAATGGGACTCCGGAGCGTGTGACCCCACCAATGGATTCCTCGTTCGGAGAGCAATCCATTGGTGGGGTCACACGTTCGGTTAGAGTCCCACTTAGCGACTCTGGAGCTCAAAACGCGTCTAAACCTCGAGGTTTGGCTGCCCCCGAGGCAGGGCCATGCGGCAGGGCCATGGGGCAGGACGAGAGGAGACGGCGAGACAGAGCATTCCTCGGTAATGGGATAATGAGTAGGGATCGGGTGAAGAGAGGTGGCTGGCTAAAGCATGGCTCAAGCACGGCTAAACCTCAGCCAGCCAAAGCCAGCCAAAGCCAGCCAAAGCCAGCCAAACGCGAACAAGACGTCAAAAGGACTCAACACGCCACGCGTGGCGTGGCGGCGTGGCATGGCGTGGCACACACGCACGCGAGGTCAAAGGCCCGGGACCGGTACGCGGCGGCAGCGGCAGCAGCGCGCACGTCCATCAATACACGCACGTGTCTCCCTTTTCGACCGTTTTACTCTTTTTTTCACTTTGCGCTGTGGGCCAGAGGGCCGGTGGAGGCGGCCGAAACTCCAGACGCGTTTTGAGCTCCAGAGTCGCTAAATGGGACTCGAACCGAACGTGTGACCCCACCAATGGATTCCTCGTTCGGAGAGCAATCCATTGGTGGGGTCACACGTTCGGTTCGAGTCCCGGTTAGCGACTCTGGAGCTCAAAACGCGCCTAGAGTTTCGGCCGCCTCCACCGGTCTTCTGGCAAATCCACTGTGCGTTTTGCCGCCTTACCGTGGTGTTGTGACAGCGTGGGTGCCACCAAGAGTGCCGCCAGGATCAGGGGCGTTCTCAGGGGGGTCATCCTGAAGCATAGCGCGCAGAGGCCGGCGCGACGGCGGCACCACCTGTAGAGGAGGAAGCAGAACGGAGACGTGAACACAACGGGCCCTGTCGCTCTCGCACCTCCCATGAGTGCGAGAGAGACAGAGCGACGAAAATGACTTTCGGATCCGAAGTTTCCCGGCTCCGTGCGAATTGGAAGTGCGCTCCGATAGGCGGCACGCACACAGCGACGATCGAGACAGAGACAGAGAGACGGAGAAAAAAGGTGTGACATTTTGGATGGCCTGAATACAGACGGCCGTGACGGCCCCCAAGCAAGGAGCCGCTCCCTGACATCTTTATTCCTGCATCCTTGTGATCCTTGTACGCCTCGCGCGGCCGCGGAGGCAAAGAAAAAAAAACACACCCACAACGCGCTGCCGTGCATTCAAGTTTCCCGCCCTGCGGCCCAGGGAGGGATTGGCAACTACACCGCAAAGGCGCCTTGAATGTTCAAGTCGTACCGGCTGGCTAGGCACCACCAGCTCTAGCGCCTGCGAAGGAATGGATAGGCCACCCTGCTACCGTGTGCTACACTGCAGCAAGAGGGCTGCCTACCCGCCAGGCGATCTCCGCCCAGCGAGCCCAGCCACTGGCTTCGCTGTCTTGGGTTGAGCCCAACCAGGCACTGTCTTAGGTGGCTCGAAGACTGGCGGACGGGACGGATAGACACCGCGGCTGAGAACGCACAATGGAATACGAAAGATTCAGGACAATACTGGGCAGGTGTGGGAACGTGGACCTTGCCGTCGGCCGGGCGCCACCAAGAGGTGACCACAAGGCCGTGCCCTGCCGATACAGCGCCCTGTTCGAACAGGCGGCCGGGCAGACAGACAGACAGACAGACAGACAGACAGACAGACATGCAGGCAGACGGACAGACACACAGACAGACAGACATGCAGGCAGGCAGACAGACAGACACACAGACAGGCAGGCAGGCAGACAGACAGACACACAGACAGACGGTCGGACTGACTGGCCATTTGTTCGCCGCTCGTCTCCGTTCTGCTCGCCTTCAAAAGGGGCTGTATCGCGTTACTGACGAACGACCCGGCGCTCTAGCCAGCGCTAGCGCAGCGTCTGGTGTCCGGCGTCCAGTATCCAGTGTCTGACGCGCTGCGACAAATACGCCGATAAATAACGAAAAGTGCGCGATTGTAGAACGGAGCGAAGTTGGAGCTGGCTCGCGGTGGCGGAGGCGGCCCGCCCTGCCGTTTTTCCGCAGGGTACTTCAGGAACTGGTCCGAGCGGGGCGGGCAGTGGCCAATGCGAGGCTGGCGCGGCCCGGGGAGGGGAGGGGGGATGCACCGTGCAAATACAAAGAAAAGAAAATGCAGCGTTTAAGGGAAGCGTAACGGTGTTCGGGAACAGAGGACAGCCTGGGACAGAGCAAGAGCATGAGGGATCGTCCGCGCGTCCGCGTCGCCGGGCCGGGCCGGGCCGCCTTGACCGGTCGGTCCCGCCAGGCCCGC
The DNA here is from genome assembly GCF_012932325.1 of Thrips palmi. NCBI lineage: Eukaryota > Metazoa > Arthropoda > Insecta > Thysanoptera > Thripidae > Thrips > Thrips palmi. Next base: position 3,642,902 of record NW_023144630.1, on the reverse strand, counting down.
CCACTGCCTCGTCTTGCCCACCAGGACGACGACGACGCGCAAGGGGCCACACAGTGCAGGTGCAGAGCACACACACACACTCACACGCACGCAGCTCGAGCGCTTGGGGCGACAGACGCGCGCAGGCCGCAGGGTCCGGCGGCGCGGCTGCATTCCCCCGCGCTAGTTATTGGCGAACCGCGGATGATTACGGGTAATAAATACCGTCGCGACTGCACAGTGGCGCATCCGAAGCGAGCCGAAGCTCACCGAGGCAAGGCCTGTGACGAGTTCGGCGCTTCGGGGCGGTGCGATGGTGGGGTGGGGGTGGGACCAGCCCGAGGGAAGTCCCAGGGAGGGCTGCTGCCTTCGAAGAGCCTCCTCGGCGCGCTGACCCTGAACTTGGCGACACTTCGCGGCGCTCCATCCTGGTGCCGCCCCTCCCCCCCTCCCTCGCAGTCTCCATCCTGGATAGTAGGTCACGATTCTGCGAGCGTGCGGCTCGGCGTGCGCGCCACGGATCACACGGAGTGGCACGAGACTGCCGAGCGATTCCAAAGAATCGCTTCTTCGCTCCGTCTCTCTCCCTCTCGCAGGCTCAGCCCGGTAGCACTCACTTTTTCTCCTTAAATATTAAATTTTTTTTTTTGACATTTGTTTTAATAAAAAAAAACCGTATTGAGCAATTGCTAAGCAGTGCTTCAAAATAGTTTGCCGCCAGAAAAGCGCGTGCCTCGTCTGACGATGACCGGCTGAGAGTGCAGCCCTCCGCCACGCCCCGCGAGTGCGAGAGAGACAGAGCGACGGACGGGACGGACTCTTGGGGCCCGGCCCGGCCCAGCCTGCAGGTGTGGGAGTGGCCAGCGCAGCCTCGGCGCAGCCAGCGAGTGGTCATTCAGCCAGTGTGGGCCGGTCATTGTCAACAGCCTCCAAAGTTACCCGCGCGGACAGTCTGCCTCTCTCGCACCCTGAAGACTTGTCTGGAGTTTTGTCCGCCTCCACCGGTCTTCTGGCCCTGCTACGTACCGCTGTTCCGTGCAGTGCGCCGGCTTTCGGCCCCTGGCTCCTTGTGCGGCGCCTGTGCCCGCTGCCGCTGCGCCCCACCCCCTCTCCGAGACACCGAGACGACGCCGACGACACCCCGGGGCGGCCGCGAGCGCGAGACTTCCTGCTCCGGTCGACGGCCCATCACCCGGCGCTAGGCGGAGCGCGGAGCGCAGAGCTACGCCGCGGGACGCATCGGTCTGACCGCCGAGACTGAGACTGACAGGATGGGATGCACCAGGCGGACCAGGCGCGCGGCGAGTCTTGGCCGACGCCGGGATGCGACGCGAACCAAGCCGCGAACCGCGAGACGCGGCTAGTCGACGACCACGGCGTACTCGCGGTGCGGTTCAGCTGCCCGTCACAGTCCGCCAGGTCCGCCGTCTCGTCAGCGAACTGAACTGAACTGCGGCCGCTGCGCGCCGCGCGAGCGAGCGAGGAGGCTGGACCGCGCTACGCCGCGCGTGTGTGAACGGGCGGACGGACAGGCAGACAGACAGACAGGCGTGAGCGCGGCGCCACGCGCTGCGGTGGTTGCCTACGCCGTGCAGGGCTGCTTGCGGCACTGCCTACCCACTAGGCGCGTAGGTCCAGCTGTTTGCCTACCCTCGACTCGGCGGGCGCTGTGGCCACCTGATTCAACACTTTCAGCTTCGTTTTCAACTTTGACATAATTTATTGTGTTGGTGATTGACCACTTGAAGCGATAGAAAACTTTCTCCATCGTTTTTGAAACAGAGATGAAGGAAACAATAAAAAGAGGAAGTGTTTGAGACATGTTCATTTTAATTATTAGTAACACAGAACACAACCAAATTTCATTTAGGGCATAGAGGTTACAGAAACACAGCAAATACATTCACCAAGAAACATTTGTCAGAGACATAAGAACGTATAAGTCTTTAAATATTGGTTGTATAAATTGACAAGGATAGTGTTTACAGTATATTAATTTCTTATGTAACAGACAAATGCTCACATGCACCCCAGTCTCATGAGGCTCAATAATTAAGTCAAAACGTACAAAACAAAAACTAGAAAAGAAAATTACGTTTAAAACAAATTTCTTTGGATACAGTCATGTTATTGACATGGATGGCACGCAAGGATTTCAGAGCCAAATTCTTATGAGACCATTTAAGATACAGGATAAGAATATAATCCAACTCGTAAAAATCTGTCAGAACAGAAACCAAAACTTTGTAATTTTTCCCCATGCGGTACATAAAGAACCCAAACCTGAATCGCTCAGGTTAAAGGCAGTGAGAATAGGTTGAATCCTTGAAAATCTAAGTCAATACACTCTATCTGTATATTCATGCTTTCCTCTTCTTTACTGGTAATTATACACAAAACTAAATAAATTACTACAAATAGTTTAACTGGCATAAGTTGCCATCACACAAAACACATTGCACTAAGGACAAAACTTATTTTCAATCCCAGGACTGGATTGTTTCTTACATAAGGGGAGACATTAGGGCCATAATCTCAAACTAGGATACCATGCATTGCACAAATATCCTAGAAGGAACACTTTCCAACACAGAAAGAGAGAGAGAGCACCTTCACATATTTAGTAAGATATGAGCAAATGAAGAAATTCCATGGTTTGGTTTCGAACAAGATATGGGACAGAATGTAGACTACCTAGAACTCTAATTCACAGTGACGCAAACAGTACAATTGAATAGTTACACTCCAGCTAACACCAAAATTATGTAATAATACATAATTGTAGCTACAAGCTTACAAAAAAAACAACATGATATACCAACATGAGAGATGAGAAAGATACACATAAACATGTAAAAAAGATCTATTTCATCACATTACATTTGGCATTTTCCATCTCATATCATTAGTGTTAGTACCTCTAAGATCATAATCCAGATTGGTACTAGTTAACGTTCAACATGCCATGGATCAACCATGCTTCATATTCAATACAGTAGTTTTCTAGACATCAATTGTTATAAAGTATAAATTCAATATAGAAATAAAAACACAGTACGAGGTATACATTTTACTACAAACATCAACACACAGTGATAAAGTACTTCCATGGGGCTTATGAACAATGCCTCTTTTGATAGATTAATAATCTGCTTGTGATTTTTTTTTTCAAATACACAAATTGTTCTCTACAAGAGTTACAAATTCAAACACATGGAACAACAATATTATATAAGCTACCACAAAAGAGAGAATACCAGTATGTAGGTACAAAACTTACATCAACAATCACAAATAAAAAATAAATAAAAATATTGACAACAATTACAGGGGCCCTACCTTTGTCAACAACCAGCAAACTGAACACATGTGTACAAACGCGTGGAAGGTTCAAGGGGGGATCAAACTGACAAACAAACATATTCCTTACAGGAATTTCATTCACACTACTTGCAGTGAGACAGGTAAGTTTCAGCTTGGAACTATGGGAAACTTGCAAACATTGCATTAAGGCATAATAATCATCCACATATACTTTACAGAGACATTGTTAAGTGTAAATGAAAACAGGCTGGAAATGTCTAGTTACACCACAACAAGGACAAATATATTGCTAAATAATTCATAATGATTTAAAGAACAACTGTACATTCATTGTTTTAAGAAAAAAAAAACAACAAAAGAGATGATTACAGCATTATTTACGTTTTACAGCATATTTGCTTTCAGTGAACTCTCACAAACACCAACAACAACAGCCAACCATACATCAGACTGAGTATTAAACTACAGCTGCTATCACATCAAACTCATGGATCAGTCACTCGGCCAAAACAAGGTGTTAGTATTAAAAATGAGACTTTTACATTCCTTCCCGCTACCTGGTTTCGCTCCACATCAACACAATACTGCAGGCATAATAAGAATTCAAAATAATAATAAAAATAATGATAACAACAACAATTAACAGTGGGTTGGGAAGGCAATCAGCCTACTTCCAAAATTAAACAATTTTACAATTTGGGACATTGTCCCTACGAAAATCAGTTCCCCTGTCTACCCAATAACACATCAGTCAAATCCAGCAAATCTTAAATTTCTTGCACTACAGTAAAACCCTGCCTTTATGTTTTTGTTTCAATATAAGAACATTAAAAATACAACTTAACATACCCAAAATAGAAAACCTCCAAAACCATGTAATTGAAATTCATTATGTAATGATTAATTCAAAAGAATAATCAGTCTCAAAATTTGGAGCCTGAGTACCAGGCATGAGGTCCCAAATCTGACGCAGAGCAAGAGCTCAGCACTAAGACTTCAATTTCTGAATATAATCAACATAAAATCAAAAATTTCCTCAATAAACCTTCTAAGACATTCTATGTGTGCTTCAATTCAGTTTGGCAGTTAAAAATTCCTAAATGGCATGACTGAATTGAAATAAAATTTGAGCTTGTTAACACTATATTTGCTTCCAATGAAACATAAAATCAGGGTTCAACAGTAGTGTTTAGTTGCGTCACAGTTTAAGAGGGTGCGTTCTCGGTGCATGGAATCCATGCACTCTGATTGAGGGGCCTTGCTGCTCATCTACTGGTATGGCATCCACAGATGGAAGAGATGCTGTCTCATCTTGCTGTGAGATCTCTTGACCTGGACCAGGTGAGGCATCACCAGACTCAGTTAACGTTGTAGCTGGAATAATACCAGGTAAATCATTATCAGAATCGGTTAATTTTATGGCTGGAATGGTCTCAGGTGCAACATCTTCAGTATCAGTTAATGTTATAGCTGGAATGCACCCAGGAAGAACATCTTCGGAATCAGTAAATGTTATAACGGGAATGGTCCCAGGTAGAACATCTTCAGAATCAGTTAATGTGGCAGCTGGAATTATACCAGATAGAACATCATCAGAATCAGTTAATGTAATAGCTGGGATGATACAAGGCGGAACATCATTGGAATCAGTTAATATTGCAGCTGAAATGATACCAGGTAGGACATCGTCAGAATCAGTTAATGTAATAGATGGGATGGTACCAGGCAGAACATCATCAGAATCAGTTAATGTTATAGTTGGAATATTACTAGATAGAACATCATCAGAATCGGTTAATGTTATAGCTGGGATGATACCAGGTAGATCATCATCAGAATCAATCAATATTGTATCTGGAATGACACCAGGAAAAAGATCATCAGAATTCGTTAGTGTCGTAGCTTCATTCAGATGCAGAGGCACAGAAATAATGTCTTCAGTTTTTGAGATTTGGCTTGGATCCGATTCTGAGACAGTATCTAGAGTGATACGATCTTCATTTTGTACAAACGGCACATCAGCTGGGACTGTCGAAATAAGTGATTCATCCCTTAAATTTATCTCAGAAGGGTGCTCAAGATCTGCAGAATCTGGTGGCATCTGTGAATGAGGATCATCTTGTGGAACAGCACACGGTTCAGGCAAAGCCTGCACTATCGGCAATGTTTCCAATTCAGACTGGCCAGCAGATGATGATGGTGAGCATGGGTCACAAGTTTTGTGGTCAAGATATAGAGCATCGCTAACAGGAACTGAATCAGCTTCCTGTATCGGAGAGCAAACGATACTTTCGTCTGGAGATGAGTTCACTTCTACAGACTTATCCAGTAGTGCAGAACTTAGGTTTTCGTCACTTAATTGGCCATGAGATGTGACCTCAGGTCCACCAGATGGGGCCTGTTCGCTGTTTTCTAGTGGTTCAATGCACTTGTCCAGTTGTGGAGAATTGGAGTTTTCATCAATCAATTTGTCATTAGATGTGACAACTGGACTGTCAGAAGATGCATTTGAGCTGGATTCTAGTGGTTGAGGCTGGGAACCCTCGCACGGTACTAAACACAGTGTTTGTATTTCTCCTTGTCCTGAGCGAGGACTGGTGGACAGCGGTGACGAGAAGGGAGGCGTGGCAGAGCGTGGAGACGACGGCGCAGATGAAAGGGGAGGAGTACATGGCGGAGGGGTCACACAGGGAGGCGTCAGGAGAGGGGGAGACAGAGGTGGTGTTGGGGGCGGCGTTGGTGGAAGATCAAGATCCGCAACCTCTGGGCTGTCCAACAGCACCACAAGGGCTGGGCTGGACTCATCACTTCCCTCTTGTGAGAGTTGTGCAGATGGAGTGCTTGGGTGGTCGTCGCTAGGAGCGAGAGAGTCATGGCTTGGAGAACTGCTGTGACTGCCAGCATCAACCGGTACAGTCAATAAAATATCTGGAGGTCTGGGAAGAAGGTGGGCATTAGTTGCAGAAAATCCATCTTCTGTGGTTGCGGGTTCAAAATCAGCGGCTGGCTGTTCAACAACTTCAGCAGCATGTGCGTCCTCCAGGAGTTCTTCAACAACAGACTGTGTCTGAGATACAGAATCAGTGCCATCAGGGAAGGTAGGATCTTTGGCAAAATGACGAATATTATCCAAATTATCAATAGGTCCATCATTGTCAGGAGAAGCTTGTCCGTTTCTCTTTGGGCATTGCACTTCAAGAGCTACACAATCGTCAGAGGAGGCAGTTTTGTCTGTGTCCCCTTTATCAGAACACTCTGCTTCAGAAGCACCAAGAACTTCAACAAACAGTGAACCGACAGTGGGCTCCTTATTCGCTGGAACAACAGACTCATTATTAAAATGCACCAAAATGGAGTCCAACACTGAAGATTCAGTAGATCCAGATTCCAAACTGGTTACATTTTCTAGAGGCTGAACTTCAGATGCGTGTCCTAACTTGTTTTCATCAGCAACACACGGTTTATCAGAAGGATTTTCTGCGCAGGCAGTCTCTTGATGCAGTCCTGTTAGACGAGGAGCATTTGCCGCCAATCTCTGAGCCTCTGCACTGTGCCACTGTGATACTACAGTATTTCTATTGAAGTGTTGCGATTTATGTTCCATACCTTTGGCTGCTTTATTCCGGTAAGGATCACCTCTGGGTTTATCAAATTGAGATGCATTTTGTTCACTTTTACAGCCAACTATTCGGGCTTTTCCTGCGCCATTCCTGGTCTGGGAGTCTCTGGTACTCAATTGTGGCACACTATGAGGCATTTTACTAAATTGATTTAATTTAGAGTGATCTTGTTTTGATTCTTCAAAAGTCTGCTGATGAGGTTTAAATTGATGCCTTTCTTGGTTCTGACTGTAAAGTCTCTCATCCCTGGATTTTTTCTGGTAATGAATCGAAGTGTTTTTACCACTGGACGTAGAGGACTGCTGAAGATCCTGAGATCCCTGGTTCTGGTACTGATACATGTTCACTTCGGGATTTTTGGTATTCAGAAGCTGCTTGTCTTGGGAGCCCTGACTTCTATAATCAAGCAAGGGCAGATCAACTGCAGTTGTCTGAGAACGACTGTCCTGCGCTGTTGGGTTCTGATAATTGACCATTGATAAACCAGACGTGCGGTTTCGTTGATGGATTTGAGTTTCTTGAACGACCTGACTTTGATACGGGAAGACTGGAGCAGAGGGACGACTGTGGTGATGGATCCGTGTTTCTTGAGGCACTTGGCTTTGAAATTGGAACATCTGAGAGTCGCTGGCAAGTTGCACATCGACATCTATACCCCTATGAGTATAAAAAGGTGTATCAACTGAGCCAGGGTTTTGAATGGCAGGTTCCATTGATCTTTGGCTTTGGTGAAGCGGAAATGATGGTTCTGCCTGGTTCTGTTGATGATGAAATTGAGCATCAACAGCAGCTAGGTTCTGAAGATTGTAGTAGGCAGCATTGGTCTGGGTTTGACGTTGATAGTGGCTATCTCCTGCTTGGCTCTGATAACGGAAGAAATCACCATCCGACGCAGTTTGATTTTGAGAGAAGAAGTTGGAAGCCTGTTGGGCTCCGTTGTGGCCATGGTGAAATAGATGTGGAGTTATTCCTGGGAGTGGCTGATTTGGATGGTGAAACATGGCTGCATCTTGGTGTTGAAAAACGGGAGTTTCTCCACCAGACTGACTGGCATGATGATACATAGAAGCCTCAGAGGTTGCCTGGTTTGACTGGTGAAACATGGAGGCGTCAGCACGCCGTTGGTTTCGATACAAGCTTGCCTCCACTGTAGGGACACTTTGATGGTACATATGTCCTTCAGTCACTGGCTGAACAGGCTCACGAAACATTGGATTCTCAGAGGGGCGCTGGTTTTGGTGGTGATACAAAGGAGCGTCCATTGTTGGGCGGCCTTGATGGAACAGTGGTGGTTCCGACGCTGTCTGATTTGATGGGTGGAACACAGGTGCGTCTTGACGTTGGTACAGAGCAGACTCAGGAAGCTGATTTTGATGTTGGTACAAAAGAGCATCAACTTGCGGCTGATTTGAGTTGATTTGGTATGAAGATGGACCAGATGGCTGGAATGCAGATTGTTCTGGCGCTTGCGTCTGGTGACAAAACGGGAGTGCCTCAGCTGGTACATGGCTTTGTCGATACAAAGCTGCTCCAGCAGAAGAATGACTCTGCTGACGAAACATAGTAGAATCAAATTGATTGTGGTGCTGGTACATTGTCGGGTCTCCTGAAGCCTGAGGAAGGAAATGAGACACCGAGACTGGTGCATCCATAGATGTCTGGGTTAAATGATTGAAGTGATCATCTGTGTTTGACTGGTGCCGTTGGTAATAGCTGGAAGGCTCCGAATCCATTCCAAACTGATTAAAGTCACGACTTAAACCACCTTCTGGCTGTTGGAAAGTTGTCCTCCCCGCATCTCCTGACGCTTCATTTTGACGTAAAATCCTGTCATCCAGGCCGTACTTGGTGGGATAGGACAAAGGCACTGCAGGCTGGAATGATTGAAGCGACTGCATCTGCAAACTGGCCTCCAGTTTCTGACAAGATAATACTTGAGATGGGGCAGCCGTTTCACAGGTTCCCATCCACGACACGAGGGATTGTGAAGCAGCTTTGGTCGGCCTGTAGCCTGGAGGTGGATCACACGCACCAGGCCCTTCCTTGCTCTGGCTCGGCTGGCTCGGCTTCTGCACCGAGTCCGCTTCTGGAATGGCTGAGACGGGAATGTTGCCTGGGGCGGGTGCGCTCTGCTGCCTTCCTTGAGGGCCCTGTAGTTCCAGTTCCTCCTGTTCCAGGTGGTCCTGGTGGTCCTGCGGCTCAAGGGAGTCCTGCAGGCGCGGCGGACCGAGGGCCGACGGGGTCGTCGAGTCCTCGTCCGCGGGAGCGTCCTGTCACTTGCGCTGAGCGGGGGGGACGTACATGGACTGCGGTGCGCGGGCCGGGCGACGACTCTGTGCCTGGGCCTGCATCTGGCTCTCCATCGCCACATTGGGTGAAGGCGATGGCTTCACGTAAGCACGAGTACCACCCCTTCTGAATTCGACACTCCCTGCACACAAGAGCATAAATTACAGTCAATTGCATGCTTAAAGTTACAACATTTTTGTAATTTTGAATTTAAAAAAATAATTTTGAAATTGTAAATGTTTTTCTTTTATTCGCCTCCCTGCAGAATAAATGATGATTACCCACCTGAGAAAGGCATACCATTAGAGTCATATGGATTGTGAGGGTTCGGGGGGCCTGAGGACTTGATGGATTTGGATGGAGTTCCCGGGCTCATACAGTGAGCATCACCCAAGTTGAAGTAAATTTCAGCCGGCAAGGAGCTAGGGGAGCATCCATTATTGAGAGCATTTTTCAAAGGCTCTGAGAAGGGTGCCTATATTAAAGAGGGTCGGATTATGAGCATGTAATGTAGGCAGATAATAAGTTGACATTAATTTTTTTACTCACTTTTGTCACCGGTACAGTGTCTTGTTTCAAAACTTCTTCATGGTTACCATATTCAGTGAATCTGACAACTAGAGTGCGAGCTGCAATGCCCGTTACTACAGCATCATAATACTAGTGACAGAAAAAAAAGACAAAACAATGTCATTTTTTTTTTAATTTAAAAAGATAATTTTTGATTGGCCATGTAATGTAAAACCCCTTTAGCTTTACTCACCCTTTCATCCTCCCAGTATCTCGCTAAACAAGCATCTCCCAAGCTCCAGGACCAGAACACTCCGGGTCCATCAACATCACAAGGGGCACCAGGCATATTCCTGCCATTCTCAGAATTCCTTGAGCTGCCTGAATTTCTTGTGTTGCTTGAGTTGTTCACACCATTTGTGTTATTACTTGAATATCCCCCTGAAACAGGAAATTTTATTGGGAGTAACAAAATCCGTAAACCCGTTTCACCAAATTTAACTTTGTGCAAACTTACCATTTATAAGAGGATTAGAAAGGTTCATGTTATCCTTGAATGGGAAATCAGGTATTTTAGGGAAAGATTGATTGTTGAAAGCATTTCTAGACATTCCTGGAGGACCCATGGAGCCTTTAGAGCCATAAACATCCTGCAATAATAAATCAATGGTTCCAGATCAGTGACATTACTACCTTATGAATGTAAAAAGCAAGTCAATGGTAAAGTAAGTAAACATACATTATCATATGAGTTATTCCTGTAATCATTATTTTGTTTGTAATTAGAATGGTTAGGCTTGGGATTGTGAGGACCTTGATTTAGATTCCTTCCATTGTCATTTTGCCGGAGATGTGGCTGAGAACTTCTTTGGCTAAAAACAATTAATTAAATACAAATTAGTGAAGAAGGATTACATATCGTATGAGACATCATGGCAATAATCTAACAACAATAAATCTTACTTGTTGGCCCAAGATCCATTACTGTATGTTGGATCATCATCTGGGGTATTGTCACAGTCTATCAATGACATCATGTCAACTTTCCGGGCAAGAGAGGCTCCCCATTCTGAAGACTCATGACCAAGGCTCGAGTTTGTCGAAACAGCATTAGATGGTGTATGTCCAAGATACCTAGTGCTCTCATGTTGCAAGGGCGTCCTGGAAAAAAAATTAGATTTCCAACTTGAAAAAGGAAAAACACAGAAAGGAAATATGGTTGCGAGTAGATCTACATACTTTGGGTTTTGGAACCGTGGTGCCTTGAAATCTGGAGGTCCTTTCGCTTTACTGGGTGCCCTGCTATTAGCTGGTGCCTCTCTCTTGCCTTTGATTTCTGGTTGGTCTCTTCCACGGGGATTATCCTTCCTTTCCTTGAATCGGCTCTCGTCTCGCGGGTCTCTGGCTCTGTCTGGTCTTCCTCCTGGTCCAGCTGCCCCTCTCCCCCTTCCTCCACCCCTGCCACCGCGCTCCAGGCCTCCCCTCGGCTCCCTGTCCCTGTCCTGGAACTGGGAGCCTCGTCCGTCACGACCATTGGCGTAGCCACCGCGGCCCCCTCCTCTGCCCCTGTCTGAAGTTCCTCTGGATGAGGCTTGAAGCTTCTCCCTCTCTTCTAAAATTTTAACAAAAGATTGCAAACAAGTTATTTCAATGTCAGACACTATAAGTCAAACACTAAACCAGTTGCTTGAGACGTACCAAGGGGAAGCTTGTCTTCCAGGAAATCGAATAGGGACAGTCGGCCAGATGGTTTTGTTTGTGACGATGAACCAACTTCATCGTCGTGTCCACGGCTTTTGCCTCCCTCACGGCTGCTCCCCTTGCCCAGCCCTGGTCCTCGGGTGGATTCACGACCGCCCTCCCGCGGGTTTTCTCGGTTATTTCGGCTGTCTGAATCCTTATCAGACTTTCTATCAACAGGTTTGGGACCTTCAGTTTGACGCTGAAATCAAGTATGAAGAATTTAGACATGTGGTGATGTGCACAAACCACATAAAAGCAAAAGGAACAACTGAGGTGTACTCACCTGTAGTGATTTTAAGGCTCTGTCCACATTGTTACGATTCATTTTAAGGGCATGGTCAGCTTGTTCAATAGTGAAACCAAATTCAACAATTTGTTGGACATTGTGGTCCAACAGCTGCCTATTGCCACCTCCAAAAACTTTCTTAGCAACAGCCTTCCCCGCTTCAGCAATGGCATCTTTTCGCTGGGCTTCAAATTCTGGGTTGAGAGCTTCAACCGCTTGTTTATCCTTCTCCTGAAGTGATTTGAAATTTTTGTCAGCTGGATTAGATCTTACTATTTTTTGACCAAATGGAATCCAAGCAGGTGGACCGCCATCTTCACCCCAAGATCTTTTATGCTTGGCAAGAGACCGATTCAATTCCCATTTCTCGATCATGTGAGATACTCTTCCTCCTAAGATCTCAGCTCTACTGCCATTGATGAGAAGAAAATTGCTGCAAACAGGAATATTTTCTTCACCAGGTGAAGACTTAAGTAAGATCTTTGTGCCAGGGGGAGTGTTCAATGTCAGTGCTGGTATTCGCTCTATCTCCACTGCATGGCATGTTGAATGGCCATCGGTGAGGGTCACTTTCAGCATTCGGGGTGCAGCTTGAGACTCTTCATTGGCTTTGGGTGCCGATACGTTTCGTACCTTTTGAAGCTGCACAACTAGACCACCGGGAACCTGAAATTCAAGTTACAAATTAAAAAGCAAGTTGGGGGATTTAATGCAGGGGCTTAGCAAAACAATGTGCCACAAACTCACCCCTTCGACTTTGCAGCGACCCACTTCTTCAGGAAATCCAGGTGCTGCTACTTCTCGAAGATCAATCTGCAGATGTATAAAAAGAGAAGAATGTGAGAATAATTAAATTTATAGAAACATTTCAATTTTAAAAGATGACAAGAAAAACTTACATCGAGAGCCTTTTTTAAGATGATCTTGGTGTTGGTTATTTTACCGTCATCAGTTAGCTGCTTTAGGCCTTCATCAGAAAAATGCCTGAAAAGAAAAAGAAGAACAGTGATATTTTCAAATGATACAAAAATCTAAACATAGTGAGAAACTATGATGTCAATGAGATAAATATGAAATTAAGGCAAAGCAGACGAATGGGAAATGATGGCAAGAGATTAAAGAGACTTTTTTTTTTCTTTGAAACTTACAAAATGACAGGGAGTGAGAATGAATGACAATAACAAGAATAAAACCATCACCATTGTCAGGAAACATTCCGAGAGGGACGAAAATACCTTACAAATGTACAGTGATGTCACGTCGACCTTTGGCATACATTATTCAAAAATTACTTGCTCGGCAAAATCAAAATAAATTTTTGACGGCTAGGCACCATAGGTTAATAGGTTCGATCTGTCATTTCTGCACAGCAGTTGACACTGACCTAACGCTCGATTACGAAGCAACACTCCATGATGCAAAGGTAACTCTAAACACCATTAAACTATGAGATGATAAAACATTAAAAATTTCACAAACCATCCTTCTTTCTGAAGTTGTTCTCGCAAATCAGCCATCTTCGCAGTGAAAAGATAGCCAGCAGAAACCTTCTTGAAAACAACCTTATCGATTCACGCCTAGAGTTTATGGAGGGTGTGCGTGTGCCGCAGTGAAGGACAATTTATCCTTTGTAAACAATGATCGCCAGAAAGGATCAAGACTTAGTCATAAGTCGGAATACAGCATTTTCAGAATTTGCAGGCAAAAGCTTAGCTTCTGCCCCGAAAAACGTCTCACAACATGCACACGCCTTCTGCAATCGCTCCGATCCAAACTTGCAACCCGGGAAACGAGTGGAGAAGAACCGGATGTCTGCACTGGAGCGGAGCGGGATGGTTCAAATGCTGCGGTGATAGTCCGGGCGCATTCGGCTGCTAGTTTTGACTAGTTTTGACGTTGCTTTTCTAAAACGCATCAAAATTCGTGGAGTGGTGAATGACAATCGGCACATCATGGAATATGGGAATGAGAAGAGGATTCCCATTGACCCAAAAAAAAAGGGGCCCCGGCCCCCCCCCCCCCGGGGGTTTTTCCCCCCCCCCCCCCCCCCCCCCCCCCCCCCCCCCGGGCCCCTTTTTTTTTTTCCCCAAAAATTTTTAAACCCCCCCCCCTTTTTTTGGAAAAAGAAAAAAAAGGGGGGGGTTTTTTTTTGGAAACCCTTTTTAAAAAAAAAAATTTTTTTTTTGGGGGGGGGGGGGTTTTCAAAACCCCCGGGTTTTAAAACCCCCAAAAAAAAAGGAAACCAAATTTTAAAAAAAATTTTTTTTTTCCCCCTTTTTTTTTAAAAAAAGGGGGCCCCCCGGCGGAAAAAAAAATTTTTTTCCCAATTTTTTTTCCCCCCTTTTTTTTTCCCCCGGGGTTTTGGGTTTTTTTTAAAAAAAAAAATGTTTTTCCAAAAAAAATCAAACTTTTTCCCCAAAAAAACCCCCTTTATTTGGGTTTTTTTTTTTTTCTTTGGAAAATTTTAAAAAAGGGGGGGGGCTTTTTCCCTTTTTTTGGGGGAAAAAAATTTTTTTTTCCTTAAAATTTTTCCAAAAATTTTTTTCCCCCCGGGGGGGGAAAAAAGGGGGAAAAAAAAAGGGGGGGGGGGGGGGGGCCCCTTTTTTTCCCCGGGGGAAAAAATTTTTTTCCCCCCCCCCTTTCCCCTTTTTTTTTTTAAAAATTTTTTTGGGTTTTTTCAAAGGGGAACCCCCCCTTTTTTTTAAAAAAAATTTTTTTTTTTTTAAAAAAATTTTTTTTAAAAAAAGGGTTTTTTTTTTTTTTAAAAAAAAAAAAAACCCCATTAAAAAAAGGGGGGAAAAAAAAAAAAAAAAAATTTTTTTTGAAAAATTTTTTTCCAAAA